>NW_028301581.1:1375000-1975000 GCF_042242905.1 Orbicella faveolata | reverse complement strand
GGAAATTCCTGAAAACATACTGAATTATTCCCAAGTTTAGTTTATTTTCATCAAATACTCGAACACAGCAAAAAAAGGGTTCTACTGTATTGCGGTAAATTTTCATGCCAAACTACAATAATTTACCCAATCTTTTTCACTTCACAGTTGAATTCATTATATTCACAAGCTGATCTTCAGGCTAGCTATCTGTTAATCCTGTTTAGATGCAATTTTTGGCTATATTGAGAAAGCAAAATCATATGCTAAATGTCGCTGAAACCGTTCACGATGATGTCAGCTGTGAGTCTGTACTCCTACTGATGAGAAAAATACATGTAAGCCAGTGATCGTGCAAGAAAGTAGGCAGTCATTGTGAACAATTAAATGTACTTGTAAAATTGAGTCTCTCTATAACCACTGACAACAGATGAAGATGGGCTACAAACACAAGACTATATATTTTTGATTGTGACTTGATCTTTGTACAGACAGTTTTGTTGAGCAGACATACATTGCTATGGAGATTAAGAATGAGATCAATGGTAGTAATATAGAATGAAATTTATGAAACCTGGGTTTCAAAACTCCCTAGACTGTTAGCTGGGAAACAGTTATATGTTACGGATGTGGTCATGGTATTTAAGAATTGAGTCATAGAGGGTTATTCATTAACAGTAAGAAAATAAAAAAATCTTACAACATGTACTTTTGGCAAATTATTTGTAATAGCTTTACCTTAGACTGACATCAATAAAATACCGCAAGGGAGCTTAATTTTGAAATTTGTTTCCTTGTAGATACTAGGGAAACTCCAATTGAAAGAAGCCTATCTTAATATAGTAGAGAGCCTCTTCTCTGAGAAAGTAGTGCCCAGGCACATGCAGCTTCTGGATCAAGATGAAGGGAGGGCAGACAGTGCTGTTGATTATAATGAGGAGGAAGTGGCAGAGATGACGGCAGTGGTCAACAGGATTGTTCAAAGCTGTTCCATTGTTCCTGAAAAGGTCTTGCTTAATTTGGTTTTGGTTTATTATATACTTTTGGATAACATGTCAAATGCAATAACTTATAATTTGCTTGAGTGAAAAATAATGTACAAATGACACAATCCTGAGTTACATGTAAGTCAGGCTGCAGGAATTAATCACACATACATGTAAGACACATTGCTCATTATAGCCTAATACTGTTTAACCAATCTCATTTTGACTATGTAATTGTATATTTTTTTTCAGACAAAGCATTTCTTTATCCCAAAAACATCTTTAACCAAATGGAAGTGTGGCGATGTCTTAGGATTTAAAGTACTTGTAGATGAAGCACTTGTTTTCACTGGGAAGAGGATGTGTGGGATGACTGACTTTGCCAGGAAGAGGACAGTTGTCAGGATGCTTGCACGTTCAAAGGCGCCTTTATTTCAACCGAGATACTAATCAACAATGATGAAGGTATATGCGTATAGAGAAGACTTGTGACATTCTTTTAACAGTATTTTTTGATGGTGATAGTAAACAACACACCAAAGGTGTCCAGGGCTAGGAACTGAGGATATATGATGTCACAGGTCAATGAGTGACTGCCACTGTGACTAGCATTTACTGTTCCCCTGGTTCCATTTGACTGTTATTAGTTATGCAGCCAAGACAGTGATGTGTTGGACAACTATAATGATAATCTCATGACAATCTGCATGCGTGCATTCACTTTGTCTATAGCTGTCAGAGCTAACTAAATATGATCATGTTGAATTCCAACTTGAAAATTTACAAATTCACCATTGATAGTGATTCCGTTTTCCTCAAACAGTATGCAGAATTTTATTATTCCAAGTTGTTGTTTTGTACAATGCAGATTGATTTAAGAAATGTACCAAGATTGATAACTCAGATGCAGAGCCCTTATACAGCTTGTTGAATCTTTTGTTTGGTGGCATTCGTGTTTCTGTCATGGTGGTGGTTGCATTAGCCCCCTGAGTAATAAGTTTAAACTGTTGTTAAAGTTACTAGATAACATTATCTGTCAAAAATATATTTTCTTTGATGTTTTTGTATTATCATTGTTTTTACCTCCTTGTCATGTTTAAAGCCTTTTTTGAGATAACAATAACAGACACCATGAAATAATTTTTTGGCTTTTTTGAAATGTGGTCTATATACCAACTTGGGAATAAAGTCAATGTACAGAACTCACTTTTTCTGTTTTGTTTTCAAACATTCGTTCAGCATATGAAGAAACCAGAGAATCAAGTTTTTGGGGATGTCCTCAAAGAGGTAAAATAATTAAAATTGATCAAGTTATAACTTACTAACAGTTAGTAATAATCTTAACAACAAACGAATGTAGTTCCCATTAACAGCTGTGCTGTCTGTCTTTATAAAGTACTGCCAATTAAAAATTAATTTTTAATCCTTCTCTTTTGCCATATTGTGAGACATTACGCCTGATCTCAAAAAAAAAAATCCAGGACTCACAGAATTATAAATAATAAATTTAAAGTCTTGTGCTACACAGTTCCATCACCTATGTAAAGTGCTAGCAATATTGACAAAGATGCTCGTGGCCCATGTTAAATTATCACTTCTTGTAGAATCCATAAATAAATAAAGAAAAAAATGCTGTAACACACTGTATGTTGTTTTAAAGAGTGAAGAAGCAGCCAGTGGAACTTCAGTTCCTGTGGATACCATTTTAAATGACAAGGTAATATTTAGCTTCTCACTTTAACCCATTGACTCCTAATTTTTATATTCTAGAACAGGGAAGTGGATGGTTTATTCACTGTTGAAATGACGTAACTACACAATGTTTCATTTATGCACACAACCTTAACTTGTTAAAGATGTATGATTTTAACAATTTTTCTGGGGGCCCACATGGGCATTTGTAGGTATTTTGAACTTTTCTTAAATTCACAAAACTAAAAATGCAGCAGGACTTGTAAACATAATTTTTGAAAATAGTTTTCCAAGGGGTCTTTCAGGTAAAATAAAATAAATTATAAAATTTCACTCCTGCATGTTGCATGATTCTTCATATTTACAGGCAAGAGCACAAAAGTAATTATATTGAGTATTAATGAATTTTTTATAATCAATTTCTGTAATATGTTAATAAAGTAAGTTCTAGATTATTGTTTTTATAGGTATCAACCCCTTTGGAGACTGTTGTTGATGATGACGAAATTTTACTTCAGAATGTTCGCCAAATACTGAAAATACCTTTTTGGAACAATATTATGCCCTTTTATCGTGACAAAGTTAGAGCAAATTATGTCCTAAAAAGGACTTGACTGTCTATCAAAATTAATGCTATAAATAACAGTTCTCTTTGTAATACGCTTTGTACGTTCAAACCATGACAAATGGTTATAATTGACTGTGGTCTTTTCATCTTTGATACCTGCAGAAATGGAATCTCATAGGTCTAAAGGGCCAGAAACTGGAAAGGAAGAAGGTGATGAATTATAAATTTTATTTGGCAGTATAAATGCACTTTAGAAATGCAATAGTTGCGCTACTTTCTGATGGCAATGATATATCTCTAAGTTATAATAATTAAAATTAAAATATTTATTTCATGATATTCTTATTGAAATGAGACGTACTGAAAGAAACTATACAGAATTCTATACAAATGTCCAACTAGTGGCTCAAACAACTAAGTATTCTGTCTCAATTTTGTTGATTTCTATATATTTAGGTACCAGTAGTAATGCCAGAATGGACCAGGATGATGTGGACAAATTGGTAAATCTGTTTATTGGGATTAGCTGTGTATTAAAGCACTACAGTACTGACGTTTTTTCAGTTACCACAATGTTTTACACAAAAGGTTTAAGTAAATGCTCAGACAGGCATGTTGGAAAGTAATTCCTTGCAGAAGTTTGTAATCAAATGATGTAATTTGGCAATAAGGTGGATGAAAAGGAATGAAAACTTCTCTTCTAAAAAATGGAAAAACAATACAACGCTTTGTTAGATGGCTTGTGTTTGTAGCCTTTAGAATGCGAGCTCTGATTAGCTTATTATACGGCATTATTCTCCCGTAATGCCCACGGGTCGATTACGGGCCTGCTAAACTAAAGCAAAAAGCCATATAATAAACAACTTATTAACCTCGAACATTCAGTCCATAAGGAAAAATCTCAAGCCACGGCCTTGCCGTATTGACTTTGCTATTAGGGAGTTTAAGAAGCTACGACGACGACGCCGAGGAAAACGTCGATTAAAAAATGAATTTATATGTTACCTACGAATCTCGTGATACTCTTAAGTCATTTACTTTGTTTATGACTGTCAAAAGTATGACGAAACTGAATCTGGGACACAGAGATAAATTTGAAATAGAAATTTCAAACCTTAGCTGTTGTGGTTTACGTTGTTCAGACAACGCGGAATTTGGCCATTTCACGTTCTTGTTTTGCAGGGGACGGCAAAGAAATGTACCAAGAATCATAACGCGCGTGCACAGTCATTGTTCTGCTCATTAAACCTTTTGTTTAGCGACGTTGCCGTTGCCGTCGTGGCTTTCTTAAACTCTCTATTGCTCGGTTAATGCGGCATGGTCCCGGTTTGAGATTTTCCCGTAAAGACCTCACTCTCGGTTAATTAGTGGTAAATATTACCATCCGAATGCGAAATTCATCAAATGTGACTGACTGATCACATGTGATGAGTTTTTAGAATCATTTAATACAAGTGAAAACTTAAGTATGAACTCTGCCTAGTAAAATATCAGTTGTTTTAGTTTCACAGTACTTGTTCATGATTCTTATATCAACATCTGATCAACAGGCTTTGGATGAAGAGTTCACAAAGGCTGCCCTGGTTAGAAAAGGTAAATGTCATAATATTTATTTATTTCTTAATGTATTAATTTAGTCAGTAAGTCAGTCAGTCAGTCAGTCAGTCAGTCAGTAAATCAGTCTGTCAGTCTTTCAGTTACTGATTTATTAAGGTTAGGCTGCGTTAAAAGGCAACAAAATAAGCAATATATTGCAAAATTACCATTTATGTTGTGGTGCACATAAAGTAAAAACACCAAAAGCAGCCTCCATGAAGCATTTTCATTGGTTATTTTTAAGGTGGCTCCCTAGGGTAATTACGAACACCCTCCCTATAGAGCGCGAGTTAGAAAAGGAAACTTAGTTAATTTCTCTTAAAGTTTTACCCGAAGAGATTTACCAGTATGGGTACTGTTAAAATAAGGCTTATGTTTTGGTTGTCAACTTTTGGATTAACGCCGTTACTATGGCAAAATCTAATCTAATGACAGGCAGATGTATTCCTCATTTTGACCTAAACTCCTTAATATTTATACTTTCCTTTGGTGAAATTGTTTCATACTTCTCCACATCATGGAAACGATACTGGCTGACACTTTGAATTGGTAAAAAGTCAAGGTTGTTCAGACGGTTTTTCCAATAATCTGTAATTTGTCATTATTCTAAATATATTAGATTAGCTCTGAGAGATTTTCACAAAAATAGGGTATTTTATTGGAATTGTTTGTGGTTAGAACTGAGCCAAATTAAAGAAAAATTCACCCAAGGGAACGCGAGAAAATTAGCATTTATTTGGTCACGCTGACGCCAAAAAAATCAGGAAAACACGCGTGGTGTCACGCGTGGTTATTTATTTAAGTGCGCGCTCATGAATGAATGAAGGATGGACTTGATTGAGATTGTGCTGTACGGCATGCGCAACGGCGTGTGCGGCCTCTACGAGTCTTAACAAAAATGGCTTCGTTCACCAAAACCAGGGAATTTATTCTATTCTACCACATAGGCTTGATTAATGACGAGGATTTCTTTCTCCTGCATCCATTTTACATCTGCGAGACCTATGTGGATTTGCCTCTCAGGCTTAATTTCAACCACAAAACAAAATAATACTGATAAAAAGCTCGATTACAGCAGGATCATGGTGTTTGTACAACGTGCTCAGCAAGAAAAAAAGTTTGATCCTAATAAAATACATTTTGAACAGCAAAAAACAGTTATAGCTCAGCTCAGTACATACGGAGCTCGTCATCTGCGACTGTTCGGCCCGGTACAGATACGACTGTCGCTCACGGTAGATGGTTAAATCGTTTAAATTTTCTGCAGAAATGACAAAGAAACATTTATTTTGGACGGAATTTTATGATTCCATACTTTATCTTCGAACTAGGCTGTTTAAACAGTGAAAAAAGCGTTAAAATGAGGATTAAACAGCTGGCTTACACGAGGGAAAAGCAAGGCCGGAAAGTCGTACTGGAACGCGCGTCATGACGTCAATGGAATTGATATTTACTATTTGCCGCCTTTCTTGTCCCTAATTTATAATTGCTCATCAGGCATTTTGGATGATAGTATCAAAGAAGTAAATTATTCAAAGTGAAAGCATGATGTTCGGACTCCAAAAGGTAGTCGTTGGTCACATGATTTAAAGGAAAAGGCATATTTCATTACGCACATCAGTACTGCTATCATAATTAGAATCTACCCTGGTACACATGTTATACGACCCCATTTTTGTTTCTCCTCTGTGGTCGTTGTAAAGGGGTTACATTTTATGGTTTTTAATAACAGTAACAGTAATAGTGATTTAAATTGACTCAGTTCTTTGTTGTTTTAGGTGCTGACAAGCAGTTAGTAGATGGCCTACACCAAGGTCTTACAACAGGTATTTTTACATCAAAGTAAATGTGAAAAAATGAACTGAACAAAATGGCACCAATAGAAAATGAATGGTACTGCAGGGCAGGAAAACAATGAAATCCTGTTGCTCAGTGGGCCAGTACATTTCAGTTTTCAGCTGCCCCTACTAAAATATTAATTGCCCAATAAGTCTGCTTTGTTCATTCCTTATCAACTAAAGGCCGCCGCACACTAGCCGATTTTTTGTCGGCCGACAAAAAATCGGCTAGTGTGCGGCGGCCTTAACAAGACTGCTGAGGCTAATTTCACTTGCCCACCGGACTATCAATCTTCCATTTTCACTAGCCCAAGAGCAAAATTTACTTGCCCTGGGCAATCGCAAGTGGTGTTTTTTTCCTGCCTTGTACTGAAGCTATCAGCAAGGCTACCTAAAGCAGCTTTCTCCAAAGACAAACGCACTTGGGATTGTTTTAAAAGTATAACGTTTCCAGCAATTTGCAAACTCAACCCAGGAAACACCAAACATAAACTCTTTGATAGGCTGCCCTCCCTCTCCTCTTCCAATGCTGTAGCAACACAAAACAATTCCATGTGGGTAATTTTGCAGTAAGCTCAACATTTAAAGGGGTGGAGCAGAGCAAAACTAATTACTTTTTAAATACATAAATTGTCTCTAGCTGTAGAAAGGAGTGGAACTAGTATGGGCACAATGAAGCATTTTGAATTCCAGTATACAGAGATCAGCTCAACAGGCCGTTAATTACATGTTAAGACAGGAATAGAACTTAAGTGGACGGTTTGGAGGGCACTGAAATAGAGCTTTGCAAATATTTCAAAATGAAGCCCTCGACCCATTTCTGACCTGCATGGAATTTGGCCACTTCGAAGAAAAATGACCAATCGGAACCAGGGAAGGTGATCTTTTTCGTATACAGACCAGTGTCGTTTAGGAGTCCAGAAAATTTGAAACCAATTGAGAACGAACACAGTTGAATTTGTGAAGCACCGAAACCTCTATGCTGCCTACTCTACGGATCCCATATTTCCTGGCCAACTATTATTCATAATTACATATTATACACAGTATTTTAACTTGAAAGAGCCAAAGAAAAGACACTTAACATTTTAACGTTCTTGATCCATTTACGAGGATGGTTCCCCTTATTCTCAATAAGCGTCTTCATTGGATACTTTTCTTCAAAGTTGCTAGGATCAAGTAGTCAACAGACACAACAAATAAGAACAAAGGCACTCACCTTTTATAATTTATTATCTTCTAGGCAAGAGGAACCGTAAAGGAAAAAGTTGGAAGAAAAACCTTGAAGAGGATTAATCTTTTTCTCTGACAATTCAGTTCTGGGAACTGTAAATCATTCATCCAACTGACTTTGTCTCGTAATTGTACTAACGAAAGGCCTTGTGGAGGATGCAATTAAGGTGGCTACGACTGCATGGTCAAACAAGATTGATAATCATATCTTCCTTCGAATAGCTAAATAATGTCGAAATGCTCTTTTCATCAATTTTAACCATCGTTCCCGTTCCCGTTTTTGACAAATGAAGATCGATTTTTACTTTTTTCAGGTGTGGTTTAACATGAAATTGGATTTTTTTTATAGTACTGAGAAAAGCGTTAAGTCAGTGATTTATATTAAAACACTAATATTACTGGTTTACTTAAAATCGAATATAAATAGGGCTTATTTTACAACTCCTGGCAAATGTTTTTCAAGAACAGTGCCAATGAAGGATATTGGCTGTTATCGCATTTTTCAGCTTGTACTCAATAGTGTTTGTAAGTAAGAGCATTGCACATTCTGAAGAATTTCACACTACCACGGTCTCTGTAAATTTCTCTATTTTGTTATAATAAAGCTTCCCACAATGCCACCTTATTTTAGTGTTGTATTTCCCCAAACTCTTTTCACATAATCAGTATTTAAGGTGGCTCCCTATAGTTTTACGATCGCACGCGCACTGAGGACGAAAAGTCGAGTAATCCGCGCGCGCTGAAAGGAGAACGTCAGTGTTTTTGGATATTTTATGAAGTCAACATGAGCACAAAAAGCAAAACTGACAGTGAATATTTTCTTTTGGTATCAAACATGTGGGACGGCATGGCAATCATTTACTCTTCAGCTGTAAAGCATGTCTTGTCCCCCTCTCCGCCGAAAAGTAGTGCTTTTCCATAGTGAGCCACCCTCCTCCATGTGGACTCGAAATCTCCTATTACAGAATTTTTTTGTTAGAACTTTCAAATTTTAGCTTCAAATTTCGTACTTGAAACCACCAGAGATTGGTGCACCTCCGGTTGGTGTCCAGTGTAATTAACACATGCGGACTTACAGTTAACTGCAAATAGCCTGTTCCAGGCGTTTGGTTAGTGAGGAACGGCGGAATGAAAACATGAGAAATATTCGTTGGTGTTTTATTAATCGACCATCGAACGGGGGAGCCGCGAATTAATCTAGAACCCAGATCTTCCAAGACCAAGCAGAAGGGAGATTTCACTTCTCAGGGTCAAACAGAGTGAAATCTGGGTATGAGATTAGCCGCGAGCCACTCGAGTTTAATTCTATCATGAAATCTGATTGGCCAACAGAAAACAAAAGTTGCTATGTCACAGAACCGTTTTCTGGCTCGAGTTCGCTGACGTTATTTTTCGGTGTAGACAAGCGACAGGCGGAAATACGTCTGCATTCGCAGGCTGTAGAGCACTTTAAAATAATAAACACTGTAGGCTTCCCAAATACCGGAAGGGGGTGCAGTATTCCTTGGAATCATTGGCAGGCGCGTGCCGTCCAGTTCTCTAAATCCTGACCCCATTTCAGACCAATAAATGTCACTTTTCATACCCTTTTCTAGGCTTGACCTCTAAAATGCTGTTTTCAAATATGCATGACCGTTCAGTGTATTCTGCGAGGCAAATCGCGCTTTATCGTGGTATTAAAATTGATTCCTCTCGTTTTTGTTTGAAGATGATAAACTCGACAAAAAGAGACATAAATTTCAAGTAATGTCTATATTATGGTTTATTTCAAATTAAGCCATACTTTCGCGGACCAAACCGGCGAAATCATTCTACCCATTTTCAAACCAAAACGGTTGACAAGCCATAGCCTTCAAAAAGGCGGCACATACCTTATATAGGGTAGAAACCCCTCTCCCCACGCCCTGAATTAGCTTCTTCTCAGTAACAACAGCTGGAAAGTAAGGAACGCATCTTTAGTAATCAACGAATTAACAGTACGCAAAAACATCTCGATCGAGATAGCGAAAAGTCTCAAGTATGTACAGTGAAACCTGTATTAAGCGGACCCCATATTAAGCGGACACACTCTATTAAATGGACACCTGCTCAAGTCCCACCTTTTTTTCTTACATTTACTCCAAAATAAACGTGCATTCAGCGGACACCTCAGTTAAGCGGACACGGACACCAATATTAACCCATTTTGTTGCACAAAACCTGTAATAAGCAGACACTTCAAGGGCTTTTTAATTCTGAAAGCCCAGCTCAGACTCCGTCAACCTTAAGTAGGTTCCATTCGCGTTGTTCCTTTACGGGAAGCCATTTGAGTTTCGTAAGGATGTCTTCGGATGACACAAGTCTACCAAGCACAAAACTAGCTGTAGCCTTTTGTACTCTCTGGAGACGTTTCATTAAATAATCTGGGAGTGAGTGGTATACTATGTCATTATAATATAGCTTGCTTAGAACCAATGCCTGTGCCAAATTCTTTTTGATATGGAAAGGCAGGATGTTCTTTAACCTCCTTAGGGTTGTTAGAGTAGCATAGCAGGACGCTGCTACTTGTCTGACATTTCCTTCCCAGTTCAGATGCTCATGGATGTGAGACCCCAATAATTTAGTGGTGGTCACTCGTTCCAAGGGGATGCTGTTGATTGTGATGTCGAACTTTTCAGTGTTTAAATGATGGACCTTTGATAACTGCGGAGTAGATAATAACATCAGCTTAGTCTTGGAAGGATTAATGACTAAGTTTGCTTCACGTGACCACGCTTCCAATTTGCCTATACTTGCAGAAAGTTCAGTTAGAGTTGATTGAAGATCTGCTGGTTTGCACTGTGTGTACAATGTGGTATCATCAGCATATTGATGACATTTAACTCCGCGTACATATGACTGAAGGTCAGCCACGTAGAGATTGAAAATGAGTGGCCCCATGATAGAACCTTGAGGTACGCCGAAACTCACCCTACAAAGCTCTGACGTTTTGTCGTCGACTTGCACAAAGTGTTTCCTTCCTGTAAGATATTGGATCGTCCATTTAAGATATTCCTTGGAAAAGCCCAACAGGCTGAGCTTTTCAAGAACAGTCTTGTACTTGATGGTATCAAACGCCTTAGAGAAATCGGCTAGTACCATGAGGGTAACTTCTCCTCGCTTCATGGCGCGAACAATGTCATCTCTGATCCCTAATAGAACAGTAGTCGTTGAGTGTCCTTTCCTGAAGCCTGAGATATTCTCTTTTAACAGGCAGTGAGAATCAATGTAATCGATGACTTGGTGGTGTACGAGTCTTTCAAAAACTTTTGAAAGGACCGGAAGTATTGATATCGGTCTCATGTCTGATACACTGAAGGTAGAGCCACTGGTCTTAGGGATTGGGGTTATCCTCGCAACTTTCCAAGCGTCGGGAAATGTTGATATGGCAATACAGGAATTTATCACGTCTGTCAAAGGCCCTGCAATCAGGTCGGCTACAGGCTTTAGGAACTTAGCTGGTATTTGGTCAGGTCCTGTCGATGTATCGGAACGAATTAATTTGATTTCCTTGAGGACCTCTTCATATTTAACGTGGCGCAAAGTGAATGATCTTTCCCCCATCAGGCATGGCTGCAAGCTATCAACAAAGTCAAGTTTCACCTGTATTAACGTACACCAAGCAAGTAAAGAACAGCAAGCAAGTTAAGTACACCAAGCAAGTAAAGTACACCGAGCAAGTACGGTAAGCCAAGCAAGGAAAGTACATCAAGCAAGTAAAGTACACCAAGCAAGTAAAGTACACCAAGCAATTGAAGTAAATCAAGCAAGTAAAGTACATCAAGCAAGTAGAGTAAATCAAGCAAGTAGAGTACAACAAGCAAGTAATGTACATCAAGCAAGTAAAGTACACCAAGCAAGTAAAGTACATCAAGCAGGTAAAGTACACCAAGCAAGTAATGTACATCAAGCAAGTAAAGTACACCAAGCAAGTAAAGTACACCAAGCAATTAAAGTACATCAACCAACTAAAGTAAATCAAGCAAGTAAAGTACATCAAGGAAGTAAAGTACACCAAGCAATTAAAGTTAATCAAGCAAGTAAAGTACATCAAGCAAGTAAAGTACATCAAGCAAGTAAAGTACATCAAGCAAGTAAAGTACATCACGCAAGTAAAGTACACCAAGCAAGTAAAGTACACCAAGCAATTAATGTACATCAAGCAAGTAAAGTACACCAAGCAAATAAACTACATTAAGGAATTAAAGTACATCAAGCAATTAAAGTACACAAAGCAAGTAAAGTACACCAAGCAATTAAAGTACACAAAGTAATTAAAGTACACCAAGCACGTAAAGTACACCAAGCAAGTAAAGTACACCCAGCAATTAAAGTACATCAACCAACTAAAGTAAATCAAGCAAGTAAAGTACAACAAGGAAGTAAAGTACACCAAGCAATTAAAGTAAATCCAGCAAGTAAAGTACATCAAGCAAGTAAAGTACATCAAGCAAGTAAAGTACACCAAGCAAGTAAAGTACATCAAGCAGGTAAAGTACATCAAGCAATTAATGTACATCAAGCAAGTAAAGTACATCAAGCAGGTAAAGTACACCAAGCAATTAATGTACATCAAGCAAGTAAAGTACACCAAGCAAATAAACTACATTAAGGAATTAAAGTACATCAAGCAATTAAAGTACACAAAGCAAGTAAAGTACACCAAGCAATTAAAGTACACAAAGTAATTAAAGTACACCAAGCACGTAAAGTACACCAAGCAAGTAAAGTACACCCAGCAATTAAAGTACATCAACCAACTAAAGTAAATCAAGCAAGTAAAGTACAACAAGGAAGTAAAGTACACCAAGCAATTAAAGTAAATCAAGCAAGTAAAGTACATCAAGCAAGTAAAGTACATCAAGCAAGTAAAGTACACCAAGCAAGTAAAGTACATCAAGCAGGTAAAGTACATCAAGCAATTAATGTACATCAAGCAAGTAAAGTACATCAAGCAAGTAAAGTACATCAAGCAAGTAAAGTACACCAAGCAAGTAAAGTACAACAAGGAAGTAAAGTACAACAAGGAAGTAAAGTACACCAAGCAAGTAAAGTACACCAAACAAGTAAAGTACACCAAGCAATTAAAGTACACAAAGCAAGTCAAGTACAAAAAGGAAGTAAAGTACACCAAGCAATTAAAGTACACAAAGTAATTAAAGTAAATCAAGCAAGTAAAGTACATCAAGCAAGTAAAGTACACAAAGCAAGTAAAGTACACCAAGCAATTAAAGTAAATCAAGCAAGTAAAGTACATCAAGCAAGTAAAGTACATCAAGCAAGTAAAGTACATCAAGCTAGTAAAGTACATCAAGCAAGTAAAGTACATCAAGCAAGTAAAGTACATCAAGCAAGTAAAGTACACCAAGCAAGTAAAGTACATCAAGCAAGTAAAGTACACCAAGCAAGTAAAGTACATCAAGCAGGTAAAGTACACCAAGCAATTAAAGTACATCAAGCAAGTAAAGTACACCAAGCAAGTAAAGTACATTAAGGAATTAAGGTACATCAAGCAAGTAAAGTACACCAAGCAATTAAAGTACATCAAGCAATTAAAGTACACAAAGCAAGTAAAGTACATCAAGCAAGTAAAGTACACCAGGCAATTAAAGTACATCAAGCAAGTAAAGTACACCAAGCATGTAAAGTACACCAAGCATTTAAACTTAAGTTCCAGAGAATCGACCCAACGTTGGGTCAAACTCACGCTGCGCGTGAGCCGGTCTAGGCTACTTTTTCAGTCATGAAATGAAGTGGGGCTCTATTTTGGCCTAGAAGCTCGAAACTGAGCGTGCGATCCCTTTGCGTCTGTCAATTTTACCGAAAACCAAGCCCATTACGAGTTAGGTAAGAGTCCCTGGGTCTGGAAAATTTCCCTCAAGTTGCTGAAAATCGACCGCTGAGACCGCCTTACGCGCATCGTGATTTTGTCCAACTTTGCCGGAACTTCGGGGATATTTTCCAGTCCCAGGGACTCTAAACTAACTCGTGATGGCCTTGGTTTACAGTGAAAGGGAGAAAGGAAAAATATTTAAAGGCTCAGTTTCGAGCTTCTACGCCGAAATATAGCCCCACTTCATGTTAAGACTGATAGAGTAGCCGAGACCGCCTCACGCGCATCGTGATTTTGACCAACTTTGGCTTGATTTGCCTGTACTTGGGAGATATTTTCCAGTCCCAGGGACTCTAAACTAACTCGTGATGGTCTTGGTTTTCAGTGAAATGGACAGAGAAAAAATATTTGAACGCTCCGTTTCGAGCTTCTAGAGCGAACTATAGCCCCTTTTTATTTTAACACTGATAGAGTAGCAAGACCGCCCTACGCGAATCTTGATTTTGAGCAAATTTGGCTCCATTTGCCGGAACTTGGCAGATATTTTCCAGTCCGAGGGACTCTAAACTAACTGGTGATGGCCTTGGTTTTCAGTGAAATGGACAGAGGAAAAATATTTGAACGCTCGCTTTTGAGCTTCTAAATCAAAATATAGCCCCACTTTATTTTAAGACTTATAGAGTAGCCGAGACCGCCTTGCGCGCATCGTGATTTTGACCAAATTTGGCTCGATTTGGCGGAACTTAAGGAATATTTTCCAGTCTCAGGGACTCTAACGTAAGTGGCGATGTCCTTGGTTTTCAGTGAAATGGACAGAGGAAAAATATTTGAACGCTTGGTTTCGAGCTTCTAGGCCGAAATATAGCGTCACTTCATTTTAAAACTGATAGAGTAGCCGAGATCGGCTTACGCGCATCGTGATTTTGACTAACTTTGGCTCGATTTGCGGGAACTTGGGGGATATTTCCAATCCCAGGAGCTCTAAACTAACTGGTGATGGCCTTGGTTTTCAGTGAAATGGAGACAGGAAAAATTATTGAACGCTCGGTTTTGAACTTGTAGGCCGAAATATAGCCCCACATCATTTTCAGAATGATAGAGTAGCCAAAACCACCTTCCGTGCATAGTGATTTTGATCACTTGTGGCTCGATTTCCCGGAACTTGGAGGATATTTTCCAGTCCCGGGAACTCTTAACTAACTCCTGATGGTCTTGGTCTGCAGAGAAATGGACACAGATAAAACGTTCGCACGATCGGTTTCGAGGTTTTCGGCCGAAATATAGCGCCACTTCATTTCAAGACTGATATAGTAGCCGAGACCGCCTTCTACGCATCGTGATCTTGACCAAGTTTGCCTCGATTTGGCGGAACTTGGGGGATATTTTCCAGTCCCGCGGACCCTAAACTAACCCCTCATGGCCTTGGTTTGCAGAGAAATGGACACATGTAAAACTATCGCACGCTCGATTTCGAGCTTTTAGGCCGAAATATAGCCCTACTTCAATTGAAGACTAAAAGAGTAGCCGAGACCTCCTAACGCGCATTAAGATTTTGACCAACTTTGCCTCGATTTGCCGGACTTTTTACGCATCGAGATCTTGACCAACTTTGGCTCGATTTGCCGGAACTTGGGGGATATTTTTCACTCCCGGATTTTCTAAAGTAACTCCTGATGCCTTTGGTTTGCAGAGAAATAGACACAGGTAAGAGGATCGCTCGCTCGGTTTCGAGCTTTTAGGCCGAAATATAGCCCCACTTCGTTTTAAGCCTGGAAGAGTAGACAAAACCGCCTTGCGCGCATCGTGATCTTGACCAACTTTGGCTTGCTTTCCCGGAACTTGTGGGATATTTTCCATTCCCGGAGACTCTAACCTAACTATTGATGGCCTTGGTTTGCAGAGAAATGGACACAGGTAAGAGGATCGCACGCTCGAACTCGAGCTTTTAGGCCAAAACATAGCCCCACTTCATTTTAAGCCTGAGAGAGTAGCCGAGACCGCCTTACGTGCATCCTGATCTTGACCAACTTTGACTTGATTTTCTGGAACATGCGGGGTATTTTCCAGTCCCGGGGACTCAAAACTAACTCCTGATGGCTTTGGTTTGCAGAGAAATGGACACAGGTAAAACGAACGCACGCTCGGTTTCCAGCTTTTACGCAGAAATATAGCCCCACTTCATTTTAACACTGAAAGAGTAGCCGAGACCACCTTACACGCATTGTGACTTTGACCAAATTTGGCTCGATTTCCAAAAACTTGGGGGATATTTTCCAGTCCCAAGGACTCTATACTAACTCCTGATGGGCTTGGTTTGCAGAGAAATGGACACAAGTAAAACGATCCCTTGCTTGATTACGAACTTTTAGGCCGAAATATAGCCCCACCTAATTTTAAGACCGAAAGAGTAGCCGAGACCGCCTTGCGCGGATCGTGACCTTGACCAAATTTGGCTCGATTTCCTGGAACTTGGGGGATATTTTCCAGTCCCGGAGACTCTAAACTAACTCCTGATGGCCTTGGTTTGCAGAGGGATGGACACAGGTAAAAAGATCACACGCTCGGTTTCGAGGTTTTAGGGCGAAATATAGCCCCACTTTATTTTAAGACTAAAAGAGTAGCACAGACCAACTTTGGCTCGCTTTCCTTTCGATTTGCTAGATTTCGGCCTAAAAGCTCGAGACCGAGCAAAGATCGTTTTACCTGTGTCCATTTCTGTGCAAACCAAGGCAATCAAGAGTTAGTTTAGAGTCCCTGGGTTTGGAAAATATCCCGCAAGTTCCGGCCAATCGAGCCAAAGTAGGTCAAGATTACGATGCGCACAAGGCGTTCTCCGCTACTCTTTCAGTCTTAAAATGAAGCGGGGCGATATTTCGGCCTAAAAGCTCAAACCTGAGCGTGCGATCGTTTTACCTGTGTTTATTTCTGCGTAAACAAAGGTCATCAGGAGTTATTTTAGAGTCCCCCGAGACTGGAAAATATATCCCAAGTTCCGGCAACTCGATCCAGAGTTTGTCAAGAATACGATGCGCGTTAGGCGGTGTCGGCTACTCTTTCAGTCTTAAAATAAAGTGGGGCTATATTTGGGCCTAAAAGCTCGAAACCGAGCATGCGATCATTTTAGCTGTGTCTATTTCTCTGCAAACCAAGGCCATCAAGAGTTCGTTTAGAATCCCCGGGACTGGAAAATATCCCCCAAGTTTCGGCAAATTGAGCAAAAGCCGACACCGCCTTAAGCGCATCGTGATTTTGAAAATCTTTGGCTCGATTTGACGGAACTTGGGTGATATTTTCCAGTCTCAGGGACTCTAAACTAACTCGTGATGGCCTTGGTTTTTAGTGAAATGGACAGAGGAAAAATATTTGAACGCTCGGTTTGGAGCTTCTAGGCCAAAATATAGCCCCACTTCACTTTAAGAGTGAGA
Organism: Orbicella faveolata; assembly: GCF_042242905.1. Classification (NCBI taxonomy): domain Eukaryota; kingdom Metazoa; phylum Cnidaria; class Anthozoa; order Scleractinia; family Merulinidae; genus Orbicella; species Orbicella faveolata. The sequence goes on along the minus strand of NW_028301581.1, from coordinate 1,957,832 downwards.
TAAGGTAGCCGAGACCGCCTTACGCGCAGAGCGATTTTTACCAACTTTCGGTCGATTTCCAGGAGCTTGCGTTATATTTTCGAGTCCTGGGGAATCTAAACTAACTCGTGATGGCCTTGGTTTTCAGTGAAGTGGACAGAGGAAAAATAGTTGAACGCTCTGTTTGGCTCGGTTTCGGGCTTCTAGGCCGAAATATAGCCCCACTTCACTTTAAGAGTGAGAAAAGGTAGGCGAGATCGCCATACGAGCAGGGCGATTTTCACCAACTTTGGGTCGATTTCCAGGAAGTTACGGAATATTTTCCAGTCCCGGGGTCTCTAAGCTAACTCTTGATGGCCTTGGTTATTAGAGAAATTGACAGAGAAACAATATTTGAGCGCTCGGTTTCGATCTTCTAGGCCGAAGTATAGCTACACTTTAATTTAAGAGTAAGAAACGGTAGCCCAGATCGCCTTACGCGCAGGGCGATTTTCACCAACTTTGGGTCGATTTCCAAGAATTTCGGGGATATTTTCCAGTCTCGGGGACTCTAAACTAACTCGTGATTGCCGTGGTCTTCAGTGAAATGGACAGAGGAAATACATTTGAACACTTGATATTGAGGTTCTAGGCCAAATTATTGCACCACTTCACTTTAAGAGTAAGAAAAGGTAGCCGAAAGCGCCCTATGCGCAGGGCGATTTTCACCAAATTTAGGTCGATTTCCAGGAACTTGCAGGATATTTTAAAGTCCCGGGGAATATAAAGTAACTCGTGATGGCCTTGGTTTTCAGTAAAATGGACAGAGGTAAAATATTTGAACGCTCCGTTTAGGAGCTTCTAGGCCGAGTATAGCCCCACTTTACTTTAAGAGTAAGAAAAGGTAGCCGATACCGCCTTACGCGCAAAGCGATTTTCACCAACTTTGTGTGGACTTCCAGGAACTTGCAGGATGTTTTCCAGTCCCGGGAACTCCAAGCTAACTCGTGACGGGCTTGGTTTTAAGTGAAATGGACAGAGGAGAAATATTTGAACGCACGGTTTAGAGCTTCTAGGCCGAAATATAGACCCACTTCACTTTAAGGGTGAGAAAAAGTAGCCGAGACCGCCTTACGCCTAGGGCGATTTTAAGCAACTTTGGATCGATTTGCAGGAAGTTGCGGGATATTTCCTGTCCCGGGAGTTCTAAACTAACACGTGATGGGCTAGGTTTTCAGTAAAATGGACAGAGGTAAAATATTTCAACGCTCGCTTTAGGAGCTTCAACGCCGAAATATAGCCCGACTTTACTTTAAGGGTAAGAAAAGGTAGCCGACACCGCCTTACGCGCAGGGCGATTTTCACCAACTTTGGATCGATTTCCAGGAACTTCCGGGATATATTCCAGTCCTGGAGACTCTGAAGTAACTCGTAATGGCCTTGGTTTTCAGTGAAATGGACAGAGGAAAAATATTTGAACGCTCGGTTTCGAGCTTCCAGGCCGAAATATAGCCCCATTTCATATCAAGAGTGAGAAAAGGTTGCCAAGACCGCCTTACGCGTGGAGCGTTTTGCACCAACTTTAGCTCGATTTCCTGGAACTTGCGGGGATATTTTCCAGTGCTGGGGACTCTAAACTAACTCCTGATAGCCTTGGTTCTCAGTGAAATGGACAGAGGAAAAATATTTCAACGCGCGGTTTCGAGCTTCTAGGCCGAAATATAGTCCCACTTCACTTTAAAGAAAAGGTAGCCGAGACCGCCTGACGCGCAGGGCGATTTTCACCAACTTTGGGTCGATTTCCAGGAGCTTGCGTTATATTTTTCAGTCCTGGGGACTCTAAACTAACTCGTGATGTACTTTGTTTTCAGTGAAATGGACAGAGGAAGAATATTTGAACGCTCGGTTTCGAGCTTCTAGGCTGAAATATAGCCTCACTTCATTTTGAGACGGATAGAGTAGCAGAGACCGCCTAACGCCCTTGGTGATTTTGAGCAACTTTGGCCCGATTTTCCGGAACTTGGGGGATATTTTCAGTTCTACGGCTTCTAAACTAACTCTTGATGGCCTTGGTTTTCATTAAAATGCACACAGGTAATACGATCGCACGCTTGCTTTTGAGCTTTTAGGCCGAAAAATAGCCCCACTTCATTTTAAGACTGAAAGAGCAGCCAAGAACGCCTTACGCGCATCGTCGTCTTGACCAACTTTGGCTGCATTTCCTGCAACTTGGGGGATATTTTTCAGTCGCAGGAACTCTAAACTAACTCCTGATGGTCATGGTTTGCAGAGAAATGGACACATGTAAAACGATCGCACACTCGGTTTCGAGCTTTTAGGCCAAAATATAGTCCCACTTCATTTTAAGAGTGTAAGAGTAGCCGAGACCGTTTTACGCGCATCGTGATCTTGACCAACTTTGGCTCCATTTCCCGGAACTTGAAGGATATTTTTCAGTCCCAGGGAGTGTAAACTAACTCCTGTTTCCCTTGGTTTGCAGAGAAATGAACACAGGTAAAGCGGTCGCACGCTTGGTTTCGAGCTTTGAGGTCGAAATATAGCCCCACTTCATTTTAAGACTAATAGAGTAGCCGAGACCGCCTTGTGCGCGTCGTGATTTTAACAACCTTTGGCTTGCTTTCCCGGAATTTATGGGATATGTTCCAGTCCCGGGTCCCTAAAGTAACTCCTGATGGCCGTGGTTTCCAGAGAAATAGACACAGGTAAAACGATCGCACGCTCAGTTTCGAGCTTTTAGGCCGTAATATAGCCCCACTTCATTTTAAAACTGAAAGAGTAGCCGAGACCGCCTTGCGCACATCCCGATCTTGAGCAACCTTGGCTCGATTTCCTTTCGATTTGCTATATTTCGGCATAAAAGCTCGAAACCGAGGAAAGATCGTTTTACCTGTGTCCATTTCTCTGCAAATTAAACCAAGGCCATCAAGAGTTAATTTAGAGTCCCTGGGTTTAAAAAATATCCTTCAAGTTTCGGGAAATCGAGCCTAAGTTGGTCAAAATGACGACGCGCGTAAGGCGATCTCGGCTACTCTTTCAGTCTTAAAATAAAGTGAGGCTTTATGTCGGGCTAAAAGCTCGAAACCGAGCATGCGATCCTTTTGCCTGCGTCCATTTCTCTGCTAACCAAGGCCATCAGGACTTAGTTTAGAGTCCCTGGGACTAGAAAATATCCCCCAATTTCCGGAAAAAGGAGCCAAAGTTGGTCAAGATCACGACGCGCATAAGGCGGTCTGGGCAACTCCTTAAGTCTTAAAATAAAGTGGGGCTATATTTCGGCCGTAAAGCTCAAAACCGAGCGTGCCATCGTTTTACCTGTGTCCATTTCTCTGCAAACCAAGGCTATCAGGAGTTAGTTTACAGTCCCCGGGACTGGGAGATATTTTCCAAACTAACTCCTGATGGCCTTGGTTTGCAGAGAAATGGACACAGGTAAAATGCTCGCACGCTCGGTTTCAAGCTTTTAGGCCGAAATATAGCCCAACTTTATTTTAAGACTGAAAGAATAGGCGAGACCGCTTTGCGCGCATCGTGATCTTGACCAACTTTGGCTTAATTTCCAGGAACTTGGGGGATATGTTCCAGTCCCGGGGACTCTAAGCTAACTCCTGATGGCCTTGGTTTGAAGAGAAATGAACACAGGTAAGAGTATCGGGGGCTCCAATTCGAGCATTTAGGCCAAAATATAGCCCAACTTCATTTTAAGCCTGAAAGAGTAGCCGAGACCGCCTTACGTGCATCGTGATCTTGACAAACTTTGGCTTGATTTTCCGGAACTTAGGGAATATTTTCCAGTCCCGGGTATTCTAAACTAACTCCTGATGGCCTTGGTTTGCAGAGAAATGGACACAGGTAAAACGATCGCACGCTCGGTTTTAAGCTTTTAGGTGGAAGTATAGCACAAGTTCATTTTAAGACTGAAAGAGTAGCCTAGACCGCCTTACGATCATTGTGATCTTGACCAACTTTGGCTCGATTTCCCGGAACTTCGGGGATATTTTCCAATCCCGGGAACTCTAAACTAACTCCTGATGGCCTTGGTTTCCAGAGTACTGGACACAGGTAAATTAATCGCACGCTTGGTTTCGAGCTTGTAGGCCAAAATATAGCCCCACTTCATTTTAAGACTGAAAGAGTAGCTGAGACCGCCTTACGCGCATCGTGATCTTGACCAACTTCGGCTCGATTTCCCGGAACTTGCGGATTATTTTCCAGTCCCAGGAACTCTAAACTAACTCCTGATGGCCTTAGTTTGCAGAGAAATGGGCACAGGGAAAACCATCGCACGCTCGGTTTCAAAGCTTAAGCCGAAATATAGCCCCACTTCATTTTTAGACTAAAACAGTAGCCAAGACCGCCTTGCGCGCATCGTGATCTTGACCAAATTTGGCTGGATTTCCCGTAAATTGGGGGTTATTTTCCAGTTTCGGGGACTCTAATTTTTTGATGGCCTTGGTTTACTGAGAAATGGACACATGTAAGACAATCGCACGCTCGGTTTCGAGCTTTGAGGCCGAAAGATAGCCCAACTTCAGTTTAAGACTGATAGAGTAGCCGAGACCGCCTTGCGCGCATTGTAAACTTGACCAACTTTGGCTCGATTTTCCGGAACTTGGGATATATTTTCCAGTCTCGGGGACTCTAAACTAACTCCTGGTAGCCTTGGTTTGCAGAGAAATGGACACAGGTAAAACGATCGCACGCTCGGTTTCGAGGTTTTAGGCCGAAATATAGCCCCACTTCATTTTAACACTGAAAGAGTAGCCGTGACTGCCTTACGGGCATCGTGACCTTGACCAACTATGGCTCGATTTCCCGGAACTTGGGGGATACTTTCCAGACCCGGAGACTCTAAACTAACTCCTGACGACATTGGTTTGCAGAGAAATGGACACAGGTAAAACGATGGCACTCTTGGTTTGGAGCTTTTAGGCCGAAATATAACCCCACTTCATTTTAAGACTGAAATTGTAGGCGAGACCGCTTTACGCGCATCGTGATCTTGACCAACTTTGGCTCGATTTGCCGGAACTTGGGGCAAAATTTTCCTGTTCTAGGGCTTCTAAACTAACTTCTGATGGTCTTGGTTTGCAGAGAAATGGACACAGCTAAAACGATCGCACGCTTGCTTTTAGGCCGGAAAATAGGCCCACTTCATTTTAAGACTGAAAGAGTAGCCAAAAACGCCTTGCGCGCATCGTGATTTTGACCAACTTTGGCTTGATTTGCCGAACTTGGGGGATGTTTTTCGAGTCCCGGGGACTCTAAACTAACTCCTGATGGCCTTGGTGTGTAACGAAATGGACACAGGTAAAACCATCGCACGCTCGGTTTCGAGCTTTTAGACCGAAATATAGCCCCAATTCATTTTAAGACTGAAGTAGCAGCCAAGACCGCCTTGCGCGCATCGTGATCTTGACCAACTTTGGCTCGATTTCCCGGAACTTGGGGGATATTTTTCAGTCCCGGGGACTCTAAAGTAACTCCTGATGGCCTTGGTTTCTGGAGAAATGGACACAGGTAAAACGATCGCACTCTCGGTTTGCAGCTTTTAGCCCGTAATCTAGCCCCACTTCATTTTTTAAGACTGAAAGAGTAGCCAAAACCGCCTTAAGCGCATCGTGATCTTCACCAACTTTGGCTCCTTTTCCCGGAACTTCAGGAAGAATTTTAAATCCTAGGGACTCTAACCTAACTCTTGGCTGCCTTGGTTGGCAGAGAAATGGACACAAGTAAGAGGATTGCACACTCGGTTTCAAGCTTTTAGGCCGAAATATAGCCCCACTTCGTTTTAACACTGAAAGAGTAGCCGAGACCGTCTTACGCGAAACGCAATCTTGACCAACTTTGGCTCGATTTCCCGGAGGTTGCGGGATATATTCCAGTCTCGGGGACTCTAAACTAACTCCTGATGACCTTGGTTTGCAGAGAAATGGACACAGGTAAAACGATGGCACGCTCGCTTTCGAGCTTTTAGAGCGAAATATAGCCCCACTTTTATTTAAAACTAAAAGAGTATTCAAGACCGCCTTGCCCGCATCGTGATCTTGACCAACTTTGGCTCGATTTCCTGGAACTTGGGGGATATTTTCCATTCCGGGGGACACTAAACTAACTTCTGATAACCTTGGTTTGCAGAGGAAAGGACACTGGTAAAACGATCGCACGCTCGGTTTGAAGCTTTTAGGCCAAAATGTAGCCCCACTTCATTTTAAGACTTGAAAGAGTAGCCGAGACCGCCTTGCGCGCATCGCGATCATCACCAACTTTTACTCGATTTCCCTGAACTGGGGGGATATTTTCCAGTCCCGGGGACCCTAAACTAACTGCTGATGGCCTTGGTTTCCAGAGAAATGGACACAGGTGAAAGTATGGCACGCTCGGTTTTGAGCTTTTAGGGCGAAATGTAGCCCCACTTTATTTTAAGACTGAAAGAGTAGCCGAGACCGCCTTGCGCGCGTCGTGATCTTGAACAACTTTGGCTCCATTTCCTGGAACTTGAGGGATATTTTCTAGACCGAGGGATTCTAAACTAACTCCTGATGGCCCTTGTTTGCAGAGAAATGGACACAGGGAAAACGATCGCACGCTCGGTTTCGAGCTTTTAGGCCGAAATATAGCCCCAAGAGTAGCCGAGACCGCCTTGCGCACATCGCGATCTTAAGCAACATCTGCTCGATTTCCTTTCGATTTGCTATATTTCGGCCTAAAAGCTCAAAACTGAGCAAAGATCGTTTTACCTGTGTCCATTTGTCTGCAAACCAAGGTCATCAAGAGTTAGTTTAGAGTCTCTGGGTTTAAAAAATATCCCTCAAGTTTCGGGAAATCGAGCCAAAGCTGGTCAAAATTACGATACGCTTAAGGCGATCTAAGCTACTCTTTCAGTCTTAAAATGAAATGAGGCTATATTTCGGCCTAAAAGCTCGAAACCGAGCGTGCGATCGTTTTACCTGTGTCCATTTCTCTGCAAACCAAGACCATCAGGAGTTAGTTTAGAGTCCCCGGGACTGGAATAGATCTCCGAAGTTCCGGGAAATCGAGTCAAAGTTGGTCAAGATCACGATGCGCTTTAGGCGGTCTCGGCTACTGTTTGAGGTTTAAAAGGAAGTGGGGCTATATTTGGGCCTTGAAGCTCGAAACCGAGCGTTCAAATTTTTTTCTGGTCATTTCACCGGAAACCAAGGCCACATCAATTTAGTTCAGGGTCCCTGGGAGTGGAAAATATCCTCCAAGTTACTGGAACTCCACCCAAAGTTGGTCAAAATTACGCTTTGCATAAGGCGGTTTGGGCTGCTTTTTAGTCTTAAAATGTAATGGGGCTATATTTCGGCTTAAAAGCTCGAAACCGAGCGTTAAATTATTTTTATTTCTGTCCACTTCAACGAAAACCAAGGCCGTCACAAGTTAGTTCAGAGTTCCTGGGACTGGAAAATATCACCCAAGTTGATGGAAATCGGCCCAAAATTGGTAAACATCACGCTGCGCGTAAGGCGGTTTTGGCTACTTTTTCAGTCTTTAAATGAAGTGGGGCTTTATTTCGGCCTAGAAGCTCGAAGTCGAGCGTTCAAATATTTTTCCTTTTTTCTTTTTACCGAAAACCAAGGCAATCACGAGTTAGTTTAGAGTCCCCGGGACTGAAAAATATCCCCCAACTTGCTCGAAATCGAGCCAAAGTTGGGCAAAATCACGTTGCACGTAAGGCGGTGTCGGGTACTTTTTCAGTCTTAAAATGAAGTGGGCTATATTTTGTCCTAGAAGCTTGAAACCGAGCGTTTAATTAGTTTTCCTTTGTCCATTTCACTAAAAACCAAGGCCCTTACGAGTTAGCTTAGGGTCTCTGGGACTGAAAAATATCCCCCAAGCTGCTGGAAATGGACCCAAAGTTGGTTAAAATCACCCTGCGCGTAAAGCGGTCCTGGCTACTGTTTCAGTCTTAAAATAAAGTGGGGCTATATTTCCGCCTAGACGCTCGAAAGCGAGCGTGCCATCGTTTTACCTCTCTCCATTTCACCGAAAACCAAGGCCATCACGGGTTAGTTTAGAGTCCCCAGGACGGGAAAATATCCCCTAAGATGATGGAAATCGACTCAAAGTTGGTCAAAATCACGCTACGCGTAAGGCGGTCTGGGCTACTTTTTAAGTCTGAAAATAAAGTGGGGCTATATTTCGGGACTAGAAGCTCGAAACCGAGCGTGGAACTGTTTTTGCGTTATGTTTGGCAAAATGCACCAAACTTGGAAAAATGCGCCACACTTGGAAAACTGCGCCACGCTTCCAAAATTGTGCCACACTTGGAAAAATGTGGCACACTTAAAAAAATGCGGTTCAGTTGGTAAAATGCGGCAACCTTGGAAAAATGCTCTACACTTGGAAAACTATGCCACACTTGGAAAAAAGCGCCACACTTGGAAAACTGCGCCACACTTAGAAAAATGCGCCACACTTGAAAAAATGTGCCACACTTGGAAAACTGGGCAACACTTGAAAAAATGCGGCACAGTTGGAAAAATGCGCCACACTTGGAAAACTGCGCCACACTTAGAAAAATGCGCAACCCTTTCAAAAAATGTGCCACACTTGGAAAACTGGGCAACACTTGTAAACAAATGCAAAACAGTTGGTAATATGCGCAGCACTTGGAAAATTGCTCAACGTTTGTTAAAATGCACCACACTTGGAAAAATGCGCCACGCTTGGAAAATTGCGCAATTTTTGGAAAAATGCGCGACAATTGGAAAATTGCGCAATTTTTGGGAAAATGCGCGACAATTGGAAAATTGCGCAATTTTTGGAAAAATGCGCCAGACTTGGAAAAATGTGCGACACTTAGAAAAATGGGCAACACTCGGAAAAATGTGGCACACTTGAAAAAATGCGACACAGTTGGTAAAATGAAGCAACCTTGGAAAACTGGGCAACACTTGTAAACAAATGCAAAACAGTTGGTAATATGCGCAGCACTTGGAAAATTGCTCAACGTTTGTTAAAATGCACCACACTTGGAAAAATGCGCCACGCTTGGAAAATTGCGCAATTTTTGGAAAAATGCGCGACAATTGGAAAATTGCGCAATTTTTGGGAAAATGCGCGACAATTGGAAAATTGCGCAATTTTTGGAAAAATGCGCCAGACTTGGAAAAATGTGCGACACTTAGAAAAATGGGCAACACTCGGAAAAATGTGCCACACTTGAAAAAATGCGACACAGTTGGTAAAATGAAGCAACCTTGGAAAAATGCGCTACACTTAGAAAAATATGCCCAACTTGAAAAAATGCATCACACTTGGAAAACTACGCCACACTTAGAAAAATGCGCTAAAGTTGCCATAATGTGCCAAACTTGGAAAGTTGAGTAACACTTGGAAACATGTGCTACACTTCAAAAAACGCGGCAAAGTTGTCAAAATGCGCAACCTTAAAAAAAAAACGGGCCACACTTGGCAAAATGCGCCGCACTTGCAAAAATGCCACCAAGCAATTAAAGTACATCAAGCAAGTTAAGTACACCAAGCGAGTAAAGTACACCAAGCAATTAAAGTACATGAAGTAAGTAAAGTGCATCAAGCAAGTAAAGGACACCAAGCAAGTAAGGTACATCAGGCAAGTAAAGTACACCAAGCAAGTAAAGGACACCAAGCAAGTCAAGTACATCAAGCAAGTAAAGTACACCAAGCAAGGAAAGTGTTTGCGCGAAGTGCGCATTAAAGATTCGCAATGCAAGTACCTTGATCGAGTTCATCAGGACAGCTCTTAATCGCGAAAACACCGACGCGGAAAGTCAAGGTGAACAGCGTTTGAAAAGAATGAACATCGTTTCACCGCAATGAAACATCAAAAAACCTCAGAAACCTGATCTGCTCCTTAATGATGCTACGTAGCGGCACAATTACAAGGCAGGAAGGTCTGCCTGAAGAACAACCAACGGAGCTTTCAGCCATTTCCTTCGCCAAAACGAAACTTTGATACTAGTGTATTCGAAACTCTTGCCAAAACCAGTTGAAAGAACCGCCAAAACATCTTTTCCTTTCGAGTAAACGAGAAACAGCCTCCTTTTGCTCGCACTTTAACACCAATCCTCCAAGACAAGAAGCAGACAGACGATCAAAATCAAAACATTCTCCTGCAAATTCTCTTGAAACTGACGCCATTTTGGCCTGAGCCGCGAAGTGATGAATGTCACTTTCTGTTTAGACTACGAGTAGTCCCTCTTTCGCTTAGTCCGTCGTGCGTGACGCGAAAGAAATTCGCGAGAAAAAAATGGCCCCGCGAAATCCTGGGGGCGAGGAGCGCGCGAAAGGAGGGACTACCTCCTAAGCCCAAGAGTTTGCCCTTTCACGGCCGAGTGATTTTTCGGTGTAGGATTTCTCATCTTGACGTCCTCTTATTATCGCCTGTTATCAATAGCCCCAGGAGATCTGAATAAAATTGCTCTACTCTACTCTTCAAGTAGCCAGGCAAAAACATATGCCGTGAGAAGTATATCTGCGTTCAGATTGATTTACCTCTGACAAAGCCATTATCTATTGTTTAATCACAACCACTCTTCCGTTGAGAGAAAATTTAAAATACCACATTTGTAAAACTTTACAAAAAACTACAACCTGCAAATGAATTGTAACTTTTATTACAAAAATGACCTGTTTTCCATTGTGAGTGTTTTTCAGCTGAAAATCCTGTGGTTAAATCACGTCTTCTATACTCTTCTAGTTGTTTTTCACAAACCAAACCTAATTTGTGCTCTTATCATGCGCGACAGCTATAAGCTGTTTTCATTACAGCAAAATGATTAGTTCTTCAGCGAATTACTTTTTTTAAAGTTGAAAGATACATTGCATTGCCTCCAGGTAAAATGTAAACAATGGCATAAACCAGAACTTCCCCCTTACACGACTTGAGTATTCTTTGGCTTTCATGTAAATGTTGTGTAACGGAACCGCCACTCTGTATTGCATTAAAGAGACCATAATCTAAGCTACATTAGCCAGTTCTGATAAAGACAAAACTTTCAGCTAGCTCAATTTTTCGTAACACTATTCCCTATTGCTTTCTGCTATCTCAACTGCTTTCACAGCGAACCTCTTCAATGTCCTTCTTCAATTCTAGTTCAATTTCACAACTACTTCAGCCCACAGATACGTTTAGTTCAGCCCTAAACAACGCTCACCAATACATAAATTTAATGTAGACCCTTGACCTATCGCGTGTCCCACACACATAAGTTTAGTTCAGATATCTCAGAGCTCATACAATGCTCACACAGTGCTTCTTTACTACCTCCCGGAGTGTATTTCCCTTCCACTGAGGGTGAATCGTGCGCGACATAAACGGGACGAAACTATGCGAAATCACTATCCAAAGGAATGCAAGCACGCCAGCATAAAGCGATGACGTCACACCATACGTCATCGCTTAAAAATATAATACAGCACATTTCCAAAACTTCATAAAAACTAAAAACTGCAAATGAATCGTACCCTGACTTCACTATCACCACTGTAAACAGTATATTTCAGTTCTCAACAATGCTCATACAGTGCTCTCACGGTGCTCATTCTGTTCACACAATGCTCATTCAATTCACTTCAAGACTGGCAAAAGTACAACTGCGCTACCAATCTGTAAATTTAATATAGACCCTTCAGCTATCGCGTGTGCCACTTACTTGTCTATCTAAATTTGTATGTATGGATGATATGTTCTTATTATGAGTTCGCCAATAAGCCCAAATTTATCCGACCGTGTATAAACCAAAATCAACCCCCAAATCTTCGTTTAAAACTGAAATTAAAAGCACTCCGCTGATCCTACAAACAGAAAATGAAAAGAGCAAACGAAAAGTTGCTCTCTCTGAAATCGACACCCTATTATCTAAAAATATTTGGAAACACTAATTACCTCACCGGAAATTAATTTGTTGTTTTAACTGTATACTTGTCATATAGATTAAAAGCCCTCTGCTAATCCTTCAAACAGCAAAGGAAAGCCGCAACGCCCTCACCTATCGCCTGTACGACTTACTTGTCTACCTAAACTTGTATGTATGGAGGATATGTTCTTATTATGAGTTTGCCCGTGAACGCAAATTTAAGCAGCCAAGGAAAGCCGCAAAGCCCTCACCTATCGCCTGTGCGACTTACTTGTCTATCTAAACTTGTATGTATGGAGGATATGTTCTTGTTATGAGTTTGCTCGTGAATGCAAATTTATCCGATACCGTATAAACCAAAATACAACCCTAAATCCTCTTTTAAAAGCTAGAATTAAAAGCACTCCGCTGAACCCACTAACAGCAACTCCCAGAGTGCATTTTGCTTCCACAGAGGGATAAAAAGTGGGCGACAAAAGCGCGAGGAACATAAACGTGACGAAATCACTATCCAAAGGAGTTCAGCGTGCCAGCATAAAGCGATGACATCACATCATAAGTCATCGCTTAAAATATACACAAATGTTTCATAAGATGAAAACAATAAAGTCAGATCATCACGTAATCGGATCTTATGAATTGAATAAAGTATCACTATCATGTTTTGATGATAAATGATATCTTCATGATGATGGTATTAATTCTTATGCCTATTGTCACCGTTTGATTCAATAAAATCAGCAGTAATCTCGCTTGAAGTTTTTGGTTCATCAATAAATTCATTCTCCAATTTTTGAAAATCTTTGGTGATGTTCAAATTCCTTTGGGCAGTCTAGTGCTAAGGTGTCTGTATTGGCATAGGCTAAAATAGGGACTGGACCATTGGACCCTTGGACCTTTGGACTATTTTAGACTATTTTTTGCACTATTTCTTGGACTATTTCTTGGACAAAATTTTAGACTATTTTTCAAGGGGTGGGTAGGTAGTTTTGCAGGGGGGTTGTTTATCATATGTTCTTCCTCAGGGAGGGGTAGGTAGAAGGTAGCTAGTTTTTTCTCTTTGGGAGGGGTGGGTAGGGGAATTTTGTCAAAATATATGATTCTTACTCATCAAAAATTAACACTTAGGAAGAGGTGGGTAGGTAGGAAGTTTTGTCAGGGGAAATGGTTGATTATATGTTCCTCCTTAGGGAGGGGAGTGTACGTAGTTTTCGTTAGGGGGGAAGTGCTAATTACAGCACTTGAATCATTACACATGATAAACCATCTGAAAGCAATAGTCACACAACACATCCTCGCATGCGCACAACCTATTAACACGAGAGGAGAATGTAAGTAAAAGTTGTCATCTATGAGGGGAGGGGACCGTAATTATTACATAAAAGTTACCTGCATTAGGGAAACATTTTTCGATTCTTGTCCGCTGTGTCGCTTATTGACTTGTGCCAATGCAACTTGCTGCTTATATTTTGCTAACTAATGGATCGTTTGCACCAGTCGGCCTCGACTATATTTCTCTCGCGGATAAGAACCGTCACAAGAGTTATTTCCATTCCCTTTAATCTACCTACCCCTCCCTGAGGAAGAACATATGATAAACAACCCCCCTAACAAAACTACCTTCCCATCCCTTAAAAAAATAGTCCAAAATTTAATCCAAGAAATAGTCAAAAAAGCAGTCCAAAAAATAGTCCAAAGATCCAAGCGTCCAATGGTCCAGTCTATATTTTACCCTATGCCATCTGTATTTATCAGTCATTTGATAATTTTTGTTGTTTAAAAAAACAGTACAGTTCCATGGTGGATTATATTTCATCATTATCGGCGTAGATAATTTTCATGGTTTGACAAGAACGATTTCATCGCATGGCGATATCCCGTGTACAATAAAGAATGCGTGACATTCTCAGAAAGACAGCGGAACTTTCCCTCGGAAAAGAGTCATCCAATTTCTATTGTTAGACTGTGGTATGAATTATTTCTAACACGGAAGAAACATATCATCCACTGGACTTTCCCTAATCGTTCTCACTTTACTTCTTACGCGTAAGAAACACATCATCCACTGGACTTTCCCTGATTGTTCTCACTTTATTTCTTACGCGTAAGAAACAAATCATCCACTAGACTTTCCCTAATCGTTCTCACTTTATTTCTTACGCGTAAGAAACACATCATCCACTGTACTTTCCCTAATCGGTCTTACTTTATTTCTCACCCGTAAGAAACATATCATCCACTGGACTTTCCCTGATTGTTCTCACTTTATTTCTTGCGCGTAAGAAACACATAATCCACTGGACTTTCGCTAATCGTTCTCACTTTATTTCTTACGCGTAAGAAACAAATCATCCACTAGAATTTCCCTAATCGTTCTCACTTTATTTCTTACGCGTAAGAAACAAATCATCCACTAGACTTTCCCTAATCGTTCTCACTTTATTTCTTGCGCGTAAGAAACACATAATCCACTGGACTTTCGCTAATCGTTCTCACTTTATTTCTTACGCGTAAGAAACACATTATCCACTACACTTTCCCTAATCGTTCTCACTTTATTTCTTGCGCGTAAGAAACACATAATCCACTGGACTTTCGCTAATCGTTCTCACTTTATTTCTTACGCGTAAGAAACAAATCATCCACTAGACTTTCCCTAATCGTTCTCACTTTATTTCTTACGCGTAAGAAACACATTATCCACTACGCTTTCCCTAATCGTTCTCACTTTATTTCTTACGCGTTAAAATCACATCATCCACTGGACTTTCCCTAATCGTTCTCCCGTTATTTCTTACGCGTAAGAAACACATCATTTACTGGACTTTCCCTAATCGTTCTCGCTTTAATTATTCTTTACGCGTAAGAAACACATCATCCACTGGCCTTCCCTAATCGTTCTCACTTTATTTCTTAAGCGTAAAAACACATCATCCACTGGACTTTTATTAATCGTTCTCGCTTTAATTATTTCTTATGCATAAGAAACACATCATCCATTGGACTTTCCCTAATCGTTCTCACCTTTTTTCTTACGCGTTAGAAACACATCATGGACTACACTTTCCCTAGTCGTTTTTACTTTATTTCTTACGCGTAAGAAACACGTCATCCACTGGACTTTCCCTAATCGTTCTCGCTTTAATTCTTTCTTACGCGTAAGAAACACATTATCCACTGGACTTTCCCTAATGTTTCTCACTTTATTTCTTACGCGTAAGAAATACATCATCCACTGGACTTTCGCTAATCGTTGTTACTTTTTTTCTTGCGCGTAAGAAACACATAATCCACTGGACTTTCCCTAATCGTTTTCACTTTATTTCTTACGCGTAAGAAACACATTCACCCTATTTTTTCTAAAACCTTAGAAACGCATCGTTCTTATTCATCATATCTCTTCTCAAACTCTACTTTATTCGTTTGATGCTTCATATTTAGTTTATGTGGGACTATATACACCAACAAATAATATTCTAAACAATACGGACAGAACCAACGTGTAACTTCCATATATATTACTTCAATAATAATCGGTTCAGTTTCTTCCAAAATGATTCTTTTTTGTAAACAAAGTAGAACCTTTTATTCGAAAATTTACTTGATACAAATGAGTATACTTCATACTTGTTCATACAATATTGGTACATGATTTTATCCATTCTATTAATATGAGTCAATCATGGGACACAAGTCAATAAAGCCAAAGTATAAGCCAATTGAGCCAATCGAGTCAATCAAGTCAATCAAGCCAAAGTCAAACCCAAAGACTAAGTCAATCAAGCCAATCAAGTCAGAGTTCAATTTGGGATTCTCAACCTTCGGATGAAGAGTGGTTGCCATCAGACTACGAAGAAACTGATTCAGACTAAAAACATATGGAGAGAAAACAAGATATATTATTGGTGATGGAATTGAGTGAAACAAATAAGTTTAATTGTGGAAATGTTATCCACGAAGAAATGATCAAAATGGACTACATCAATTGTCCATTTTGCGATGAAGAATTACAACAGCCAACAATTAAAATAGTGTCATGTTGTGAAAAACAAGACATGATAAATAACAAGGGTACAAATGTATGCCGCAATTGTGGTACAGTAAGTGGTTATGATACAGCCAGTGAGTACGTTGATTTTCATGAAAACAAGTACAAGATTGTCAAGAAATCGGTTTAACAAAGAAAATATCATTTAGACAATGTGTTAAACGATATCACTAGTAAAAATGGATGGCAATTATCAGTACACAATAAAAATAGAATACATGATATTTTCCGAAAAATAGACAGGATAATGCCACAAATTAATGGTGATCGTAAACGAATGATTAACATTAATTTTATTCAAAAGAATTTTCGAATTTTTGGATTTACCGACTGATAATATACCAATAACGAGGTCCAAAAAACTTTGCTGATGTTGAATATTATTGGAGTAAAATAATTAATCTTATTCACTTGTGAACAATTTATTAAACTTATCCTCAAACTTGTCGTATAATGGACACATGTCTATTATGATAGTATTTGTACAAAGCTTTCAACTCTGATATCTCAGCTTCGGTTAAATTGTTATCGATATGATTGAAATTGAAAGCAGTCTTTGATGCTTTCATATATATGGTTTAGATATTATTTAATCCAATTCAAAATATGTCCCCAACCTTTTTTTTCTGCTGCTACCATAGCGTGAAAAGCATCTCCACCAATTGCATAAAGGTTTCTTGTGAACCCCATTCTTAAAAGATAACCATGAAGTGTATCGATATGTATTTTTGAAGATGTAGGTTGAGGAAAAGAACGTGTTGTTGTTATTGTACCAGACATTCCTGCAATTTCGGCATTTATATTTTCACCGTTTTTAACAACCCATATCATGAATTGTTTATTTTTGAAATTATTTGTTATATCGATAAATAGTTGTTCGTTACGATTGAATGTGATTGTAAGTCGGTAAGTTCTACCACCACTACCACTACTGTCTAAACGATTCAGTATTCTTACATAGAATATGTCTCTCTGAGTATTTACAAACGCGCCAAAATTCTCTGAAAAATTAGTATCATGTTTGATAACGAAAAACATGGTGAAATCTTTCTGGACGTCGATATTGACATTCATTTCGCCATAGAAACCACGGAAACGGTAAGTTAAATTGAAATCAGAAAATGGTATACTACTTGGTGAACCAGTCCGAGTAGTCACTTTCAAATCGTCCAACGCAGTCACACTAGGACCACTTCTTTTGAACTCTTCTGGATCTAACAAGTCTGCGTAAAATTCGAATAATCTTTTTAACACCTCGTCGTGCAATGCCACTCGGGCTATTTGTTTTTCAGCAACGTATAATTTTGTTGTCAGTTCAGTGATTTTGTCGTTTAAAGGATCGATTTTGGTTTGCATTTCTCTTCTGAAAAATTTTACAAGATTATCTTCAAACTCATTCAACTGTTTGATATTCACAGTATCATTATTTTCGACACCGTCTTGGACATTTTTTTATCTGATTTTTCATGTCAATATTTTCATTAAAGTTTGCCGTTTGAAATTCAACAGCAGTTTTGAATGTCAGTTTGCCATTTTCTAAATAATACAGCTCATCGAAGACATCTTAGCTCAGAGCGCTCTGTTTTCCCTCGATCCCATAAATAACCAAATGACCACGCCCCTAAGATAGACTGTTTGTAATACCCTGACATTTCAAGTCAACGTTGAATATGAACTCGCAGCGTGTTACACTACTTGTCCTCTTAGACTTAAGCGCTGCTTTTGACACCGTAGACCACGCGATTTTGCTAAAACGCTTGACCACTGATTTTGGTATAGGCGGGAAAGCTTTAGAGTGGTTCTCGTCGTATTTGTCGGGACGCAGCCAGCGTGTTTTGTTTGAGGGGGCTACATCTGGTAGCTTCGATCTGCGTTTTGGTGTCCCACAAGGCAGCTGTCTCGGTCCGCTTCTGTTTGTGGTTTACGCCTCCAAGCTCTTTGAGATAGTACAAGTCCACCTGCCGGATGCGCACTGCTTCGCTGACGACACGCAACTTTACTTGCCTTTTAATCCTAACAGGCCTATGGATCAAGTGAAGGCATTGGAAGCTATGGAGCGATGCATTAGTGACTTACGTAAATGGATGTACCGGGACAAATTAAAGATCAACGATGACAAGACTGAATTTCTTGTTATCGGATCGAGACAACAGTTGTTGAAAATTAATCACAGTTCAGTCCGTGTTGGCATGATCGATATTAAGCCTGTTAAGGTAGTGCGTAATCTAGGCGCCTGGTTCGACTCGCATTTTTCTGTGAAGGTGTTTTATTAAAGCATCCTTCGGGGAGAATGAAAAAGTCATTTGGTGACAGATCCTTCAGTGTGTCTGCGCCCACTCTGTGTAACGCTCTTCCTGTTAGCCTCCGCATGATCAAATGTATTTCCACGTTTAAGTCAAATCTTAAAACTTATCTTTTTAAATTAGCTTTTAATATTTCTTAAATATGTATATATAAATAAATGATGTAGTGTTTTTTAATTATTTTTAAATCTTATTGTAGATTTTTAATACTTGTATAGTTTTAGGTTATTTATTGTTGTAATGCGCTTTTGATCAGCTGGTATGTTAAAAAGCGCACTATAAATGAATAAATTATTATTATTATTATTATTATTATTAACGTAATTGTATTCAGGTGGAGTTACATCGTACTTATGGAAGTGAATGATGAATCCACTATATTTCGAAAACAGCCTGATTGTTTGTTGACTGATATTCAGTTAGGAGGAAACAACTGACACTGTCACCTGATCCATAGCTGGTGGGAAGAATTCAATCACCAAAGTGAATTCACCCTCAGGAAGTAGATCCATGTTGAATCCCAGTCGACATGCATACCAGTTTTGTGCGTCTTTTCCAATTCTGAAACTGTAAGCTTTCTTACTAATATCATGAGGTGAATCAGAAAAGTCTTCGATACCATCAACAATAACGTTACTCTCACGTGTTGATTGATTAACATCATCCATAAGATATTGGAAAACACTTTTTTTGTTTGTTGAGTCGCTGATATGTGAGTCATTTATTTTTTTTGTAAAACTATCAGTCAGCGTTATAATCATAGCCCCGTTGACTTGGTTTACGTACCTGATATTGGTGGCTGACAGCACGTTGTGGGAGTCAGTGGATAAGTTGATGATTTTGTTGTTACTCCTGTCTAAATCAGCAGCCATTTTATTTGAACCATCAAGTAAAAGCGTTTCATTTTCGTTTGCTTTGGTTGTTAACTGTTGATAATTGACTGCATCATTGTTGTCGCTGCCAGGTGTAATGTTTATTATTTTGTTGTTCCCCATATCTAAATCCACATTCATGGAAGTTCCACCGTTAATATTCAATTTATGACCAGTCTGAAAAAAAGATGATGACGATGACAAAAAAGATGATGATGATGATCTTGATAAACATCCAATAATTTTAAAATTTCAGTACTCCACCTACAGAGTATTAATAAAATTGAAAACAGGCTACCAACTTGATCTCACCCAATCAAATTTTCACGAGCTCGTTGGCTTTCTTAAAGATGCTGAAAATTATGGGTCACGAATGCCTGATTTAAGTCAAGATACAGAAATGCTAAACATACACTGTGATTTGGTTAATATCAGCCTTGTTAATGGAGGAGATACAGATATAATTTATTCTTTCTCAACCAGTATCCTCAAACCGTCATTTAGTTTCACTATGGAACCGCAAAGAGTCACATTTAATCCTGTGAATAAGAACACCATTTCGAGAATGAGAATATATATAACCGATGGCAAAAGACGACAGATAAATCTTAATGGCGTAGATACAGCTTTTAGCTTACTGTTGAAAAGAATTGTCGAATTTATTTATATGAAATCGTATGAATTCAAAAGATTTTACCATCCTCAAATGGGTAAATTTGTGTAAAAACACAAACGAAACGGTTTGATTGTTGACAATATATTCAAACCGATAAGAAGTATAGCATCATCTGTATTCCAAAATGTTGCCAAACCAATCGCGAAAAAAGCAATAAAATCTGGAGTAGAACACGCTGGTGAGCGTTTGGGTAAAAAAAGCAGCAGAGAAATCAGGTGATCTGATGATGAAACGACTAAGAGGTGTGAAACAAAAAACACCAACACTTCCAACGATAAAAGAAGAAAGTAGAGATATAATATTGAATCGTTTAATATCAGGAGAAGGTGTAAGGAAAAGGAAAGGAAAGGGACTACTGCTCGGAAAAAACAGTCCATTCAACTCAATTCCAATACTTGGTCAAATATTATAAAACACGAATTTTTATCTAAACTAATAGTATAATGGCTTTTAGATCAAGTGAAATGTTACAACGAAATGAGTTTGTAAGATACCAGTCAGATGATGCAATCAGAGCACCAGCTAATGGTGAACACCAAGATAAAAATGGATACAAATTTACAATCAATGACAGATCAGCGTTTTACGATTGGTATAATGCTTATTTTAAAAATTCAGTTTCAAGTACCAAAACTCGCTGATGGAACAGCTTATGGTGGAGGTGATAGAATTACGGTCATCAATGGCTCACACTCTTTCATCAATCATCTGATGATCAAATCTGCTGGTAAAATCGTATATGATACAGATAATCTCCACAAGGTCAATTTTGTTAAGAATCTATTGGAGTATTCTGATGATTTCAGCAGATCAGTTGCAAAAAACGGTCTTTGGTATTTGGATACTAGCCATCAGATTGCTAATGCTAATCAGAATGCAGGATTTGAAGCAAGACGAAGGTTAACAGTGGGAAATGCTGATGTCAATGTTATTATTCCTGTCAATAGATATTCATTCTTCGAAGTGTTAGAAGATAAGATGCTTATACCAATGCAATCACAATTCAATATAACACTTCAGAATGATGATGAGCTAATTCAAAAAGCAGATGCTGCCGATGATGGAAGAGTCGGCATTAATCGTTTTCTATTATGGGTGCCCAAATTAATTCCAAAAGATAGTCTATATGACAATTTTGTCAGCTCATTTTTGAAAGAAACTAAATGGTCCTATCTGAGATCGTCTATCAAATGTCCGCTCCAGCACAAGCAAGTGGTTTTGATCAGATTTCAGCAAGTGTGGATTATGTTAAACATATATTTGTATATCTCCAAAGAAATAAAACAAATGTCGTGGCAGAAAATCCTTACTTATTTGATACTTATAAATTGAATGCCGCTGATGCTAATAGTTATCTGACGACATGTACATTAGAATATGGAAGTGGAATATTTTATCCAGAACTGAGTATGATACAGAAACTAAGGTGAGAATTTTTAACGATTTGTCTTATGCTGCAAGAAGAAATGATTTTAATAATGGTACACAACTGAATCTTGCAAATTTTAATGGTCTTTATGGTATGATATATTTTGATTTAACAAACCAAACAGAAAAAGTTACAAGGGATCCCAAACAGTTAATTTTCAGATACAAAATAAATGCTGCTCCAGCAGCTGCATTCAATGTTGACGCAATTGTCTTTTACGAAGAGATGCTGGTTGTGATTAACAAAATTGGTAATGAGTTAGTTATTGTGTAAATAAATAGAATAGCAAATATAGAAGTTAGTTAGTTATTCCTCAATACGAGGATGTTTTTCAAAATACATATTTTATATAATCTATATAATATATGACGCAATTATTTGAAATAAGGGTGAAATTATCACCAAATCAGAAAAAGAATCTTGCTAGTGCATTTCATAAGCGTGAAACCATTGTTCTCAGGCTTTCAAAAGATGCACTAACTGGAAATAACGTTTTGTACGTTGCACAAAATGTGCCGAAACGATTGCACAAGAATAAACAGCTGAATAAAGGATTGGACATCAAACTGGCTAAGACTAATATCAGAAACGAGGTTCGAGGTAGTCTGTTGACAAGCATATTAAGTTTAGGTCGTACTTTTGCACCTACCATAGCAAAGAAAACCTTGCATTATCTGCATTGGCCGGATTAGCTTCAGAAGGTGCTTTCCAACTTGTGAAGAAAATAACGGGAAGAGGCCAAACAGGTGGTGTTTTTATGATACCAAATAATAGTATTAGTGATCTTGTGAATACTTGTCACCATCTATTAACCAGAAAACAAGCTAGAGATTTGGCAAGAGTATTAGCAAGAGGTGATCCGCATGTTCTTCTGAAACTCTCCAATAAACAAATAGGTTCCGGACTAGGAATTTATAAGAAATCCAAAATTGCAAAAGAAAGCGATTGATTGGGGAATTAAGAAAGCAACTCCTGTTATTCAAAAAGTTGGATCTGAAGCAATTAATTAATTATCAACCAAAGTGAGACCAAATTACAAATGTAAAACTGACAGAATGGATCTTGATGCTGACATGTACAAAGGAGGTGCAATTGATATCCAAAAAGCGATTGGCAAAATACCAAAACCAAAGGCTGGATGGACACCAGGAAAGTACAAATAAATGGGACCATATAATCCATTGAATAAGCAATTAGAATACAACCCATGCACCGGTGAGTTCTCAAATGGTACGTACAACCGTGTAATAAGGTGGATGAGACAGCTGCTGATCACGATATTTGTTATGATATGGGAGAAAAAAAACAAAGGTGATTGTGATTGGCAAATGGTTTCATCACTGGATGAAATACCATATGGTGAAATGCCAAAGAGGGGATCAACAGCACGATTCTTGATTGATCGATAAAAAACAGAAACTGGGTCTTGGGGTATCAAAAAACGGAAGAATCCGTCGAGTGAAGTGAACTGGCAAGAAAAATTAGCTGATGAATTACACAAACCAGTAAAACGTAACTTTACTCGACGGCGTGTAACAGTCAATCATATTGATGAAATATGGTGTTCTGATTTAGTTGAAATGCAGCAGCTCAGCAAGTGGAACAAGGGCTACAGATATCTTCTGATGGTTTTAGATGCGTTTAGTAAATACGGTTGGATTGTACCGTTGAAGGATAAAAAAGGTGAATCTGTAACTGAAGCATTCAAATCCATTATCAGAGAGGGAAGAAAACCTGAGTACTTATGGACTGATGAGGGTAAAGATTATTATAACAAGCATTTGAAGGACTTGTTGGATAAGAATAACATAACACTGTATTCCACGGTAAATGAAGAAAAATCATTGTGAAAGATGGAATAAAACAATAAAAACCAAAATGTGGAAGCAGTTTACTATTTGGGGTAATACAGTAATCAGTATTTGGATATTCTACCCAAAATATTAGAACAGTATAATAACACCAAACATGGTTCAATAAAAATGACACCTGTTGAAGCTAGTCAGGAAAAAATGAAGGAATTGTATACTTTAATCTGAATAGTAATACAGAACCATCATCAAAACCGAAGTTTAAAATCGGTGATAAGGTTAGAATAAGCAAAGGCAAGAGAAAAGTATTCGACAAAGGATATACCCCTAATTGGACTGAGGAAGTATTTACAATTGATAAGATCCAATATGCGAATCCAGTCACTTACAAATTAAAAGATCTCCACGGTGAAGAGATAACAGGCAGTTTTTATGACCCTGAGCTGTTAAAAGCCAAACAGGATATATTCAGAATTGAAAAAATCATAAGGAGAAATCATAAGAAGAAGCAAGCGTTAGTAAAGTGGAAGAGATACAGTGATGATTTCAACAGTTGGGTACCACTAAAGGATGTGCTGAAAATATAAACGTTCATCGAGTAATGTATATTAGCGACATTACTCGGTTGTGGTGAAAATAGTATAGCCTATATATACAGATAGATCGTCTATCAGATGTGTTATTTTTGCCATATCTGCTTTTGCTATTATGATAGCCAAAAATATTATTGTTTCTGGCTATATGTATATTTTATATAAAGCCATATATTCAAATGAATACTTGGAGCCGTCTAACTTTGAAAAGGCATATTTATAGCCATATTTTTTATCGCAAGTCATTTTCACTGAACCAGCACTAGCATGAAGCTTTTTTCCAGCACTGGATAAACTTTTGAAAATCATAATCGTCCCATCGGAGCGGTTTATTGATTTGACTTTTTTCTTATTCAAATGATTATACTTCACAAAAGAATAATCTCGATTTTTTGCTGCTTTCTTACTATTCTCACTTTGTGATAATAATTGTAAATTACACAGTCTATTATCAGTTTTCACATCATTAATATGATCAATGACTTTATCACTCGGAATTGAACCGTTGAGACATTCCCATATAAATCTGTGAGCTAGCATTGAGTTTTGTTTGAATCCCAGCCCGCTGACAGAACAACGATTATATCCACAATGATTTAAGCTGCACCCAACTATTTTCATTGTTCTGGTATTAATAACCTTGCCAAGATTCGACGCGGCATATTTATTACACAAAGGATGAACCTTATATATTTCAATTTCATTTTTCATACTCATACTACCAATATATCAATAACGTTTCTCTTTTATATAAAATTCAAAAGCTCTGTTTTGCCACTTGGTGAATAAGTTTTTGATTTGCAGAGGCCTGAGATAGCCTAATTTATGCTGTTTCTGGCTAAAGGAGTTTTTTGATTTCCAGAGGGGTGGCAAGAGTACTTTTTGGTCATGACCCGACTTCGCGAAGAGTTTCTAGTAGAAGGATTTTTTTGATTTCTAGAGGGTTGGGAGACATGAAATTTGCCAATGAGAGGGCTTAGGACAAAACATACCCTAAGAGGCCTGAAAATGCATTTTTCGAGTTGAGGCCCGGCGAGGGTATTTTTTGGGTTTCTAGGGGAGTGGGTATGCCGTTTTTTGCATAATGTCCTAGTACCGCCACTTACTATACTACTTTCGGTTTTCAAAAAAATCGCCAGAAGAAAAACGTTTTGAAAACTTACTTATGAGCAGTCTGGCCGAAATATTAACTCACTTAGTGACTATCACTAGAAAGTTGCCGAGACCGGGCTAGGCACAGCGTAATTTTGACCAACTTTGGGTCGATTTCCAGGAATTTCCCAGCCCTAAGGTCTCTAAGCTAATTGGAGAAGACTTTGGTTTTCAGTGAAATGGCCAGAAGAAAAATTTTTCAACGCTTACTTATGAGCAGTCTGGCTGAGATATTAAGTCACTTAGTGACTATGACTAGAAAGTCGCCGAGACCGGGCTACGCTGCAGCGAGATTTTGACCAACTTTGGGTGGATTTCCAGGAACTTGGGCGATATTTTCCAGTCGTAGGGACTCTAAACTAATTCGAGAAGACTTTGGTTTTCAGTGAAATGGCCAAAAGAAAAATTTTTGAACGCTTACTTATGAGCAGTCTGGCCGAAATATTAACTCACTTAGTGACTATAACTAGAAAGTCGCCGAGACTGGGCTAGGCGCAGCGCGGTTTCAGTTGACGAAATGTTAATTCACTTAGTGACTATGACTAGTAAGTCGCAAATACCTGGCTACGCGCCGCGCGATTTTGACCAACTTTGGGTGGATTTCCAGGAACTTGGGCGATATTTCCCAGCCCTAGGGACTCTAAACTAATTGGAGAAGACTTTGGTTTTCAGTGAAATGTCCAGAAGAAAAATTTTTGAACGCTTACTTATAAGCAGTCTGGCCGAAATATTAACTCACTTAGTGACTATGACCAGAAAGTCGCCGAGACCGGGCTACGCGCAGCGTGATTAAAGGGACCCTTGGGGAAATTAGCCGATCACCTCAATACTCTTTGTTTGGTTACTTCTCTTTTTATTTCCACTATTGATGACTTCATTACAATACTGACAACGTTCCCCTACTGCCACTCTTGCCTGATTACAGCAATTACTACAACTCTGATGCGTAGGTTTGGCCCGCGCTCGTTTATCTGGATCACACCCGTGCTGTCAATCAGCTGTCTAATACGTCAAATTCGGAAATCAACGCTGATGTCAGTACATGCGCTGTGTTCTACTACCAAGAATTCGCAGAATTTACTTAGTGAAAAATCTTTTCATTTCTGAATTTCCACTATCAAGCATAGGGTGTATGATCCAAATAAATCAGCACTTTCAATATAACAATTATCAAGCATAAGTTTACAAATTAAAATCAAGGAAAAGTGCCAGGATCTCTAATAAAAGTTGTTGTTGAAAATTCTGTACGACTAAAGTGTTACAAGAAATAGGTATGCAAACTCCCAGCTTCGTGGGAGGGAGTTCCAGTTGAAGCCATCCATCTCATTAAGTGAACGTGCTCTTTTGGTACAAACATATCTTAACGAGGTGCCGCTGCTATTGTAAGGAATCTTTTCTTTATTTGGGTCGAAGTGTGAACGACAATCCTCAACAAAAGTCCTTGGCACACCTGGATCAGACAGCACGAAAATGCGTTGACAAGGTATTTTGGGGACAATACCTAATCACATCATTAGAAGGGGGAACCCCCTTCCCCCCCGACAATGTTGTAAGCGGGCAATGACCACTTCATCACGATTAACAAAATTGATTTGGGCGGAACGGGGCGAACTGATAAATTGCCCTGACAGATATTGCAAAAGTGGGAAGGTGTGCCAAGACTTTTGTCGGAGATTGTAGGAATAAAGTAATTAAACATCGCTATAAAACTCCCTGAACAGCTCAGTAAAAAGGGCAAGATTTGACTGAAAAGTTGGACAGGAGACTAAAAATAAGTTAAAGAGTCTAACGCGACTAATTCCAAAAAGAGCGCTTCCAAAATCTAGATTTCAATTTTTATTTTGTTTTCTCGATCGACACCCGCGAGTAAACAAACGAGTTGCTGAACAACGCAGCTGACCCGAAAACATGTAGTATAGCAACGGTGCCCGCAGAACATGAATGTACCAAGGTATTTTACCAAGTCTAACAAGAATCAGTTAACAAATTATTTAAGTAAATACTACATTAAAAATAGTTAGATTACAGGGCACTATTTCCAGCGTAACAACAGTCAGGTAATTTACACATACGAAGAACTAGTTCCTGGGAAACGCAGCACCCGCGTATACAACAACAACGATAAGAAAGGCAGCATTTGATCAGCTAGTCAAGGAGCAAGTCCGTAATGTCAATGTATCCCAAACACCTAAAGTATTCCAATATTATATTTCGAATGACCCAACACCTATTTCTTAAAACATTACCGTTGCCTTTTTACCCATTATTACAACGAATAAATATGGTTAAGAATTGATATCTTGTTTGCATTTTATTGTTTTACATATTCTCCACCCTTAGATTGAGCTAGTCCCTAGCTCACAGTGAGTTAATAGAATGCAAGCAAGATAACATGACAATACCATAACAAAAAAAATGGAGGCATATATATATATACATATATATATCTTCACGAACTCAACACTACAGCTGAACAATGTATAACCTACAAGTAAAAATTATGTGGACATACGGCATTAAAAGAAAATCACATAAGCGAAGGGTTGATAGGAATAACAGTGTTCAAAAATGCTCACGTAAAATCTTAATTGTAATATAAAGTGTAAACAGAAGATTAAACCTAGTTGAGTTTCTTACTGCTGAGTTAACAGACAAAAATTTAGTATTATTCGTGTCAAACCCCGCTTAGTAACTTCATGAAATACTTAACAAAATTGTTTGTTGTTTGTTTGTTTCAGTGTTTTTTTTTGGTTTAGTTTATGTTTCTTTGTTTTCGTGAATGATTGGTAGTTATAAATAACCAAAGCGTGTCAATGGCTCATTCTAGTAATACAAGACGGAATTTCTGATTTATCGGGTGGTTTACGTTGTTTTGGCATGAAGAATTTGTAAGGAGGTGTATTGGCCTGACGAACAGTAACAATCGCTTCCTTTAGAGGGCTGTGCCTTGCAAAATCCAAAACTTTCCTTATTTCTTCCGTCATAGGAGTATTGGTCAGATATTCTGTTAAACTAGGAAAGGTTACTGCTTCTTCGTAAGTTGGCAATTTAGAAAAATCTTTAGCTGAGTCAACTGTTGTGCTTGTTTCATTATGTTTGGAGCTGGAAATTTGCTGTGTTTCACACGCGTTGTCGTGAACTAAGTCTTCTTGGCAGCTTGCTTGGCTGGGCAAGACAAAGAGACGAGAGTCAGTGGTAATTTCCTGTGAATACGAAAGAGTTTCGGTTTTCTTTGTGTGCACATTGGGTATGGCTTCCGAATCTAAATTCCTAGTCCTGAAAATACCTGAAGTGGTCTGACTGCGTAAGTCAGATTTTGGTAAAACCTGTTGTACAACTTGATCAGGGGTTTACAAGGGTTGTTTACTCACAATGCTTTGTTCATTTTCCTTTGGAGCGTCTTCCATTTCTGTGTGAAATATTTTCTCGTTAATCTCTTCTCTTAAAATTGGGTAACTTCTCTTCTGTTTTAATATTGGTTTTAATTTAACTGACGATATATTATGATTTCTTGTATCTATTTTTAACTTCTTCAATGCGTTTCCGTTTTCCTATGGTTTCGTCACTGTTTGTGGTGATAACATCTTTGAGATGTAATTCTTTCCTTTCTAGGTCATCTACGTAGGTACTATGATGTTTATCAATAATCACGGTAACGCCAGAGTTAATGTTTCCATCGGGACAAATTGACATGTTGTTAACACCTTGTGCGGCGTCATCGCTGAGTGAGAAAACTGTCTGATTTTGCGGTATTCTCTTGGTAATATTAATATGGACATAGCCAGTCTCCATTTTATTTTCAATTTCTGATAAATGATATTTGCGCACTTTCACTTGTGTATTTCTGTTAACCTTTCTTTTATTGCGTCTCGTATGTTGAGAACTCTGGTTCAATTTGGTAACTGTATTTAATTTTCTCAACATGTATTATCAAAAGTTACATTGTGATTACTATTTTTCGTCGCCGAAGAAAGCGGACATAAAGATTCCCTAGACTGTGTTTCAGACACGATATTTTTAGTAGGATATGGGTGTCCCGGGATTACCACGATATCCGAAATAGGCGAGTCAGAAAAACTGTCATCAAGGCGATTGTGACTATTTACAATTGGCGATTCCGTGCGAATATCATCAATACTATTTACACCTGTTTTACAAGTAGAAACATTATGTCGAGCAACCGAATGTCTTGGAGAGAATCTGCTATCTATAGTGGTAAAACAATTTCTGGGCTTATAACTAACTTGATTGTTGTTTCTAGTTGCTCTTCGAAAACCTTGTCTATAATATTTAAATAATTTTGTTCTGCCAAAACGGACTCTTGGGGTACCAACAAGAGTCCTTAGGCGTTTCCCTGGTTGGAATTTGGTGGTTCCTCTATGGCTAACATAGAACGTCGATTGTAGAAGGGGTGAATACGGAATTCATTACTATATTCATCATTCCAGCCTCTGTAAGATCGATCATATGAGCGATTGGCGGAATGGCGCGGATTCTGATACCGCCTTAAAACACTCTCTAAATATGTTAACCGTCGCTGTAACTGGTCTAGTTGACTGTTTGGTCCCTGCCAATTACTAGGTTGAAAAGGGCGCGATGTCCCAGGAGGCTGATCATCATAAGCAGCCATAGCATAAGTTGTGTTTATGTGCTGCTGCTGACGCTGTTGTTGTTTTTGGAGTGTTTTAATGTGATTAGACAATTCGTCCAGTTTCTTTTCAGCAGCTGAAGGACCTGGAGCTGGCGCAGCGGTGGCTATCACCGCATTGTTCAAGTACTTGAAGGTTGCTCCAGGAATTTAGTAAACGTGATTTGCATTTTCGTTAACACAGATTGAGTATCTGAAGCAGCCTGGCGGCGATTGACGATGTCCTTCATACGCTTGAGACTCGGCCTCCTGAAACGTCTTTGGCCTACCTATAGTGACACATAGGCTTGAAGGTCGCCCTGTAATCCCTCAATAAAATATCTCACTGTTTCTACGTCAGACAATTTTAATCGTTTGCATAAGCGCGTAATATCAGTAATGTAATCGTCGATGGGCTCGTTTGGAGCGTGTTTACGCGCACTTAATTGTTGACTTAAAATCCAGTCCTGTGGGCCAGAGCCAAAACGTGCGCGAAACGCATCAAAAAGAGCAGATAAAGTGCTGGTAGTTTCCTCAGCTAATGTGTCAAAGCAGGCGTGCGCAATGCCCCGCAAATAGAGTGAAAAAGCATTAGGTTGCAACTCCTCCGACCAATTATTTAATTTGGCTATGCCACGAAACTTATCCAACCATACTGACGCGTCCGCTATAGGATTTCCATCAAAAATTTCTGGCTTCAAGCCATGATCGTGACTAGTTGCTTTTTGGTCAATCTTATTTTGTAGAGAATCTAATTGTGTGCGTGTCGTATGCGCTTCTTTTTCTAGATCGCCTTTTATTGTCGTCAGAAAAGAGGTAAAGAAGGCTTTAAATTCTTCTTTTTGGGCAGCATTCATGATACCGGATACAGGACAAACACAAATATTACTTTCTCTGTGCGTTTCAATCAGCTGTGCCTGATGTATTTGAGAACGCGTAACGATCTTTTTAGAGGCTTTAGGCCTAAGTGGCATAAATTGCAACAACCACTATTCCTATCAATCCCGATTAAATGTCGGTGCAAACTTTTAACTAAAAGATAACAGAATTGGATCACCACAACGAACAGTAGCACAAGTACGTAAGTACTAACAAATATATTATTTAAAACTAACATAGGGTGCTAGAAAAGGTTACGAAAAAGGAATAATGAGTACGCAACATCAGTAGGCCTTACGCTCCATCTGGCGGGTTGATTTCCTGGCTTGTCCTGGCTTGACCTGGTTTGTGCTGGCTTGACTTGGCTTGACTCAGCTTGTCCTGTTTCTCTTAGTTCTGCCAGTAACTCCGTAAAAGAAAGACACGCACGCGTCGGCTTCTACTTCTTGGAACTTAACCCTCAATGCTCAGTTCTGTTTATTTTTTGTCTCAGTTCCCTTTAGACAGCGACTGTAAACGTTAATGTTGGCGTTTAATCCACCGTCTGCATATGATGATGATGATGTTAATTACAACATCCACGGTCGAGCAGTTGGTAACCGGAGTGGTCCGGTTAAAACATTACGGCCATAGCCACGTCTAGTCATCCACTGATCGGATTTTCGACACAAAATCCGGGCCGTCGGGCACCGAAACCGGAACTCCACCAGCTTGTTAAAGCGACCTTGGGGAAATTAGCCGATCACTTAAACACTCTTTGTTTGGTTAGCTCGCTTTTTATTTCCACCATTGATGACTTCATTACAATACTGACAACGTTCCCCTACTGCCACTCTTGACTGATTACAGCGATTACTACAACTCTGATGCGTAGGTTTGGCCCGCGCTCTTTTATCTGGATCACACCCGTGCTGTCAATCAGCTGTATAATTCGTCTAATTCGAAAATTAACGCTGATTTCAGTACATGCGCAGTGTTCTACTAGCATGAATTCGCAGAATTCACTTCGTGAAAAATCTTTTCATTTCTGAATTTCCACTATCAAGCATAGGGTGTATGATCCAAATAAATCAGCACGTTCAATATAACAATTATCAAGAATAAGTTTACAAATTAAAATCAAGGAAAAGTGCCAGGATCTCTAATAAAAGTTGTTGTTGAAAATTCTGAAAAATTGGACAGGAGACTAAAAATAAGTTAAGGATTCTAACGCGACTAATTCCAAAAAGAGCGCTTCCAAAATCTAGATTTCAATTTTTATTTTGTTTTCTCGATCGACACCCGCGAGTAAACAAACGAGTTGCTGAACAACGCAGCTGACCCGAAAACATGTAGTGTAGCAACGGTGCTCGCAGAAGTAGTAGTAGTAGTAGTAGTAGTAGTAGTAGTAGTAGTAGTAGTAGTAGTAGTAAGACTTTTTTTTACTAGGGTAGCATTTGACAGTAATAAAACTGATAACCTAATGGCCCTCAACATAAATGTACCAAAGTATTTTAACAGGTCTAACAAGAATCAGTTAACAAATTATTTAAGTAGATACTATATTCAAAATAGTAAGATTACATGGCACTATTTCCAGTGTAACAACAGTCAGGTAATTTACACATACGAAGAACTAGTTCCTAGGAAACGCAGCACCTGCGTATAGAACAACAACGATAAGAAAGGCAACATTTGATCAGCTAGTCAAGGAGCAAGTCCATAATGTCAATGTATCCCAAACACCTAAAATATTCCAATATTATATTTCGAATGACCCAACACCTATTTCTTAAAACATTACCATTATCTTTTTACCCATTATTACAACGAATAAATATGGTTGGGAATTTATATCTTGCTTGCATTTTTATTGTTTTACAATTTTGACCAACTTTGGGTGGAATTCCAGGAACTTGGGCGATATTTCCCAGCCCTAGGGATTCTAAACTAATTCGAGAAGACTTTGGTTTTCAGTGAAATGGCCAGAAGGAAAATTTTTGAACGCTTACTTATGGGCAGTCTGGCCGACATATTAGCTCACTTAGTGACTATGACTGGAAAGTCGCCGAGAGCGGTCTACGCGCAGCGCTATTTTGACCAACTTTGGGTCAATTTAGAGGAACTTGGGTGATATTTCCCAGCACTAGGGACTTTAAACTAATTTTAGTAAGACCTTGGTTTCTAGAGAAATGGGCAGATAAGAATTTTTGACCACTTACTTAGTAGCAGTCTAGCAAAAATATTAACTCACCTAGCAACTATGACTAGAAAGTCGCCGAGATTGGGCTACCGGCAGCGCGATCTTGACCAACTTTGGGTGGATTTCCAACAACTTGGGCGATATTTCCCAGCGCTAGGGACTCTAAACTAATTCGAGAAGACTTTGGATTCTAGTGAAATGACCAGAAAAATATTTTTGAAGTTTTACTTATGGACAGTCTGGCCAAAATATTAACTTACTTAATGACTATGACTAGAAAGTCGCCGAGACCGGGCTACGCGCAGCGCGATTTATACCAAGTTTGGGTCGATATCCAGGAACTTGGGCGATATTTTCCAGTCCTAGGGACTCGAAACTAATTCCAGAAGACCTTGGTTTTCAGTGAAATGGCGAGAAAAGGTGTTTTGAACGCTTACTTATGAGCAGTCTGGCCGAAATATTAACACACTTAGTGACTATGACCAGAAAGTCGCCGAAACCGAGCTACGCGCAGCGCGATTTATACCAACTTTGGGTCGATTACCAGGGACTTGGGCGATATTTCCCAGCCCTAAGGAGTCTAAACTAATATGAGAAGACATTGGTTTTCAGGAAAATTGCCAGACGAAAAATTTTTGGACGCTTACTTATTAGCAGTCTGGCCAAAATAATAACTCACTTAGTGACTATGACTAGACCGGGCTACGCGCAGCGTGATTTTGACCAGAAGAAAAATCGACCAGAGGAAATCGACTAAAAGTTGGTCAAAATCGCGTTGCGCGTAGCCCGGTCGCGGCGACTTTCTGGTCATAGTCATTAAGGGAGTTATTATTTCGGCCAGACTGCTCATAAGTAAGCGTTCAAAACTTTTTCTTCTGGCCATTTTATTGAAAACCAAAGTCTTCTCGAATTTGTTTAGAGTCTTTAGGGCTGGGAAATATCGCCCAAGTGTTTGGAAATCGACCCAAAGTTGGTTGATTGGTTGATTGTTGAGTTGTTGAGTTTTTTTTCCATAAATAACCAGAAGAAATGTTTGAAATTCATTACAAAACTGATTGGGGGCGAGGTCTATAATCACGGTGAAAAATGGTTAGGGGCTCTTTTTATGACTGGATATGTTGTATGCAAGCTCACTAACAAGACTCAACATCTGAGACGTTGTCAGATGTGATACTGTCAAGCAAACCCAACTCTTTAAACAATGTGTGGCCATAAATTTACTTTGACTTTTATCCAGAATGCCTGGGATTTAATGGGCCGGACGTCCATAAATTTCTACAAGTAATTAGGCAACAAGAATTGCAAGCTTCGTTAATAAGGGGTTTATTACGCAACTGAAAATGTTCACAAAAATGCCACGATCACAAACTGGAGAAACATTGCAAACTTCAAACGCGCAATTCTGATTGAAAGCCGACTAGTCGCATACTCGCGCCTGATGTTAAACAAAACAGAAGGGAAAAAGAGTTGGAAAGAAAACAAAACGAGTGTTTCGTGTGATCAAAGCAAGCTCTTTCAGAAACGCCATAACACTAACGAAAATCTTTAACAGTGATCGTGGGGGATCATTCTGGACAGTGCCCGGTCCAATACTTAGGGAATACTGTGCCAGCAATGAAGCAATTTGATTGGTTAATCTGAGTTCTTAACCCTCTGAACTAACTTAGTGATGAAATATAAACTAGTTATGTAACGTTTTCTCTTGGTATACATTGGAATATCCCGCTTGTATTCACTTGGTATATACAAAGAAAATACAAGTGACACAAGAGAAAGCGCTGCATAAGCGTTGCGTGCGAAAGGATACCCCCTATTCCCTCCCCGTTTACACCTGCTATGCAGGATGTATACATGGCTTATCATTATAAAAATAACAAAAATATCATTACAGCCGTAAAATAATGTTTTCAGTGACACGGCTGCAAAGGTAACAGAAAAGAAATACCACAATGTACAGCAAACACAAATTAATTTTTATTCCTAAAACATTCCAAAGCAAACAGAGGATGGTAATATTATCTAAAAAAAAGCTGGAAACACATCCATATCTACGAAGAGGAAAACAAAAGGAGCAATGTCAATAACAGGCCAAAATACTCAATACTTCTCATGAACACTACTATTAAGCTGCATTTAGCCAAGTCTTGCCATCACCTCGAGTATTCGTTTTTTTTTTCAATAAAAGGTCATTTACAATGCGAAACAGCATCTCGGTAATCGATCAACAGATTATTACAAACAATTCCTGCTCTAGCCAGGGCCAGAACCTAAGGATTAATTCACCATGCATATGGAATGTCATTCATTTTTATCTTGTTCAGTGTCAACTAAACTGCAATATTAATTCTCAATACTGATGTTCATTCAGCTCCATCTTGCTCATTTCAGAACTAAGATAGTAATTCTCCACATTAATTGTCATTCAGTTTTATCTTGCCCAGTGTCAGAACTTAAATAGTAAATCTCCATACTGAATGTCGTTCAGTTTTATCTTGTCCGTTGGCAGAACTGATATTGCAATTCTCCATACTGATTGCTGTTCAGTCTTATCTTGTCCAATGTCAGAATTGATATTGCAATTCTCCATACTGATTACTGTTCAGTTTTATCTTGTCCAGTGTCAGAACTGATATTGTTGTAATTCTCCATAATGATTGTCGTTCAGTTTTATCTTGTCCATTGTCAGAACTAATATTGTTGTAATTCTCCATACTGATTGTCGTTCAGTTCTATGTTGTCCAGAGTCAAAATTAATATTGCAATATTCCATACTGATTGTCCTTCAGTTTTATCTTGGTCAGTGTCAAAAATGATATTGTTGTAATTCTCCCTTCTCATTCTCATTCATTTCTATCTTGTCCACTGTCAGAATTGTTATTGCAATTCTCCATACTGATTGTCGTTGAGTTTTAACTTGTCCGGTGTCAAAACTGATATCATTGCAATTCTGCATACTGATTGTCGTTCAGTTTTATCTTGTCCATTTTCAGAACTGTTATTGTTGTAATTCTCCATACCGATTGTCATTCATTTCTATCTTGTCCAGTGTCAGAACTGATATTGTTGTAATTTTCCATGTTGATTGTCGTTCAGTTTTATCTTGCCCATTTTCAGAACTAATGTGGTTGTAACTCTCCACCCTGACTGCTGTTCAGTTTTATCTTCTTTAGTGTCAGAACTGATATTGTTATAATTCTACACACTGACTGCCCTTCAGTGTGATCTTTTTCAGTGCCACAACTGATATTGTTGTAATTCTCATTACAGATTATCTTGTCCAGTGTCCAAACTGATCTTGTTTTAATTCTCCACACTGACTCTCATTTAGTTTTATCTTGTGCAGTGTCAAAACTGATGTTGTTGTAATTCTCCATACTGACTACCGTTCAGTTTTATCTTTTCCGTTAATAGAACTATTGTTGTAATTGTCCATACTGACTGCTGTTCAGTTTTATCTTGTCCGTTGTCAGAACTATTGTTGTAATTCTCCATACTGACTGCCGTGTAATTTTATCTTGTCCTTTTCAGAACTATTTTTGTAATTCTCCATACTGACTGCCATTCAAATTTCTCTTGTCCATTGTCAGAACTATTGTTGTAATTCTCCATACTGATTGTCGTTCAGTTTCATCTTGTCCAGTGTCAAAATTGATATTGCAATTCTCCTTACAGTTTGTCCTTCAGTTTTATCGTGTCCAGTATCAGAACTGATATTGTTGTAATTTACCACACTGAATGTCACTCATTTTTATCTTGTCCGGTGTCAGAACTGATATTGTTCTAATTCTTCACATTGACTGCCATTCAGTTTTATCTTCTTTAGTGTCAGTACTGACATTGTTGTAATTCTCCACACTAACTGCCGTTAAGTTTTGCCTT
This sequence comes from Orbicella faveolata, assembly GCF_042242905.1. Lineage (NCBI taxonomy): Eukaryota > Metazoa > Cnidaria > Anthozoa > Scleractinia > Merulinidae > Orbicella > Orbicella faveolata. Next base: position 1,921,538 of record NW_028301581.1, on the reverse strand, counting down.
TTGCAGTGTCAGAACTAATATTGTTGTAATTGTCCATACTGAATGCCATTCAGTTTTATTTTCTCCGTTTTCAGAACTATTGTTGCAATTCTCCATACTGACTGTCGTTCAGTATTATCTTGTCCAGTGTCACAATTGATATTGCAATTCTCCATACTGATTGCTGTTCAGCTTTATCTTGTCCAGTGTCAGAACTGATATTGTTGTAATTCTCCACACTGACTGCCATTCAGTTTTATCTTGCTTAGTGTCAGAACTGATATTGTTGTAATTCTTCATACTGATTGTCATTCAGTTTTATCTTGTCCAGTGTCAGAACTGATTTTGCTTTAATTCTCCATACTGACTGCCGTTCAGTTTTATTTTCTTCGTTGTCAGAACTATTTTTTTTAATTCTCCATACTGATTGTCGTTTAGTTTTATCTTGTAAAGTGTCAGAATTGATATTGCAATTCTCCATAGAGATTGTCGTTCAGTTTTATCTTGTCCAGTATCAGAACTGATATTCTTGTAATTCACCAAACTGATTGTCATTCATTTTTATCTTGTCCAGTATCAGAAATGATGTTGTTGTAATTCTCTACACTAACTCCTGTTCGGTTTCATCTTGTCCTCTGTCAGAACTAATATTGTTCTAATTCTCCACGCTGACTGCGGTTGAGTTTTATCTTGTCCATCACCAGAACGATTGTTTTAATTCTCCATAGTAATTGTCATTTAGTTTTATCTTGTCCAGTGTCAGAGCTGGTATTGTAGTAATTTTCCATACTGATCGTCATTCAGTTTTATCTTGTCCAGTGTCAAAACTGATATTGTTGTAATTCTCCATCCTGACTGTCGTTCAGTTTTACCCTGCCCATTGCCAACACTGATATTGTTCTAATTCTCCATACCGATTGTCAGTCATTTTTATCTTATCCAGTGTCAGAACTGGTATTGCTATTCTCCATAGTGACTGTCCTCCTTTTTTATCTTGTCCAGTGTCAGAACTGATATTGTTGTAATTCTCCATGATGATTATGGTTCACTTTTATGTTGTCCGGTGTCAGAACTGATATTGCTGTAATTCTCCCTACTGATTATGATTCATTTTCATTTTGTCCCGTGTCAGAACTAATATTGTTGTAATCCTCCACACTGACTGCCGTTCATTTTTATCTTGTTCAGTGTCAGAACTGATATTGTTGTAATTTTCCACACTGACTGCCCTTCAGATTTCTCTTGTCCGTTGTCAGAATGATTGTTGTAATTCTCCATACTGCTTGTATTTCAGTTTTATCTTGTCAAGTGTCAGAATTAATATTGCAGTTCTCGATATAGGTTGCCGTTCAGTTTCATCTTGTCCAGTATCAGAACTGATATTGATGTAATTCACCATACTGATTGTCATTTAATCTTATCTTGTCCAGTGTCAGAACTGATATTGTTGTAATTCGCCACACTGACTGCCATTTAATTTTTTCTTGTCCAGTGTCAAAAACTCATATTGATGTAATTCTCCACACTGACCGCCATTTCTCTTTATCTTGTTCAGTGTCAAAACTGATATTGTTTAATTCTCCATACTGATTGTCATTCAGTTTTTTTTTGCACACTGTTGAAAAACTGTTTTGTGATTTATCGCCAAGTGTTCCTAACTTTTATAGCAAGTAAACATTTAAGACTTTTTTTACTCTAAATTGTGTATTAAAGCTTGCTAACAACTTAAAAACAATTTCAAATTGACTCCTTTTGATTTTGAGGTGCATCAGAAATTTGAAGGCATTCCGCTTAAATAGAAATCGTTCCTGAGCTCGTCATACACACAATAGAGATAAAATAAATATCTTACTAACCTCGTTTTCTCGGTCTGTACCATAAGTTACGGATCCTCGTTTTTTCCCCTTAGATTTATGGCCTGCATGCTTTGCCCTTGAGCCATAAATTAAAGGGGAAAAAAACTCGGTCCATAACTTATGGTACGGCCCTCAAACTCGGTTAGTAAGAGGTATATACCGATTGTCATTCATTTTGTATTTTGTCCAGTGTCAGAACTGACATTGTTCTAATTTTTCACACTGACTGCCGCTCAGTTTTATCTTGTTCAGTGTCAGAACTGATATTGTTATAATTCTCCATACTGATTTTTATCCAGTTTTATCTTTTGCAGTGTCAGAGCTGATATTGTTGAAATTCACCATACTGATTGTCCTTCATTTTTATCTTGTCCAGTGTCAGAACTGATATAGTCGTAATTCTCCACATTGACTCCAGTTCAGTTTTATCTTGTGCCGAGTCAGAACTGATAATGTTGTAATTCTCCGTACTGACTGCCGTTCAGTTTTATCTTGTCCATTGTCAGAACTTTTGTTGTAATTTTCCATACTGATTGTTGTTCAGTTCTATCTTCTCCAGTGTCAGAATTAATATTCCAATTCTCCATACTCATTATCCTTCATTTTTGTCTTGTCCATTGTCAGAACTAATATTGTTGTAATTCTCCGTACTGACTACCGTTCAATTTTACCTTGCTCGTTGTCAGAAATCATATTGTTCTAATTCTCCACAATGACTGCCGTTGAGTTTTCTCTTGTCTGTTATCAGAACTATTGTTGTATTTTTCCATACTGATTGTCGTAAAGTTTTATCTTGTCCAGTGTCAGAACTGATATTGTTGTAATTCTCCATACTGATTGTCATTCTGTTCTGTCTTGTCCAGTGTCAGAATTAATATTGCAATTTTCCATACTCATCCTTCATTTTTATCTTGTCTATTGTCAGAACTGATAATGTTGTAATTCTTCATACTGATTGTCATTCAGGTCTATGTTGTCGAGAGTCAGAATTAATATTGCAATTCTTTATACTGATTGCCCTTTGTTTTTATCTTGTCCAGTGTCAGAACTGATATTGTTGTAATTCTCCCTACTGATTCTCATTCATTTTTATCTTTTCCAGTGTCAGAGTTGATATTGCAATTTTCCATACTGATTGTCCTTTAGTTTTGTCTTGTCCAGAGTGAGAACTGATATTGTTGTAATTCTCCATACTGATTGTGTTGTTCAGTTTTATCTTGTCCATTGTCAGAACTCATATTGTTGTAATTCTCCATACCGATAGTCATTCATTTTTTATCCAGTGTCAGAACTGATATTGTCCGGTGTGAGAACTGATGTTGTAATTCTCCATGTTGATTGTCATTCAGTTTTATGTTGTCCAGTGTCAGAACTGATGTTGTACTTCTCCACACTGACTGCCATTCAGTTTTATCTTGTCTGTGTTCAGAAGAATTGTTGTAATTCTTCACACTGATTGTCCTCCAGTTTTATCTTGTCAAGTGTGAGAATAAATATTGCAATTCTCCATACAGGTTGTCGTTCAGTTTTATCTTGTCCAGTATCAGAACTAATATCGTTGAATTCACCATCCAAATTGTCATTCAATTTTATCTCGTCCAGTGTCAGAACTGAGATTGTTGTAATTCTCTCTACTTAGTGCCATTCAGTTTTGTGTTGTCCAGTCTCAGAACTGATAATGTTGTACTTCTCCACACTGACTGCCGTTCAGTTTTATCTTGTCCGTTGTCAAAAGAATTGTTGTAATTCTTCATGCTGATTGTCGCTCAGTTTTATCTTGTCAAGTGTGAGAATAAATATTGCAATTCTCCATACAGATTGTCATTTAGTTTTATCTCGTCCAGTGTCAGAACCGATATTGGAATTCTCTATACTGATTGTCCTTCATTTTTATCTTGTCCAGTGTCATAACTGATATTTTTGTAATTCTCCTCACTGACTGCCATTCAGTCTTACCTTGTTCCTTGGTTAATCATTTTAACCTTAGTTGGAAGTAGATTTTTAATCCTAGTTCTAGTTTAAAACCTTAGTTTTAGTCTCACGTTTTTATTTTTTATTACTTCTGTATTTTAGACATTAATTTTAATGTATATTTTAGACTTGTATTTTTTAGAGGACCCTCCTGGAAACCACCTTTAGGTGATTGGAGGCCTCCTTTTAAAATATCAGTTTATTATTATTTTTTTATTATTATCATTAAATCCTCAGTAGTTACAAGACATCGTATTGATCACAGTTTCAGGAATATTAATAACATATCCAAATTAGGGAACTCTTTCCTCAATACCAGTGCTTTCCTTATCACCACAAATGTTCCCAAAGTAAGATTTGCAATGCTGTCAGATAAATGTCACATAGCAGATAGCAGTGGCTTCATTCATTTCTACCCATTCATTAAACTTAAAATTTTCAACAGATTTTCCTTCTTTATTAAGGAAAAAACAAAGTTGAGATAACAGTGACCCAAAATGTTCTCCAGCTTTTACAGGTATTAAACCAGTCGTGCTGAATATTTTCCTTGACTCTTCTTGAAAATGCCAATTTTCCCTAAATTAACAAAAAATTCATTGACCTTAGAAGAATTTTTTCCTGACCATTTCCTGACCTGGTGTGGCACCCCTGTTTTAACTATTACACAGAAAGCTAAACCATAAAATTTATCGAGAAATGAGGCTCCCAACCATCACCCAATTCACAGATTCTGACATCAGACTTATTACCTTAGAAAAACCACTTCACTAACAACTGGTTCAAGTTCAGCAGTAACTTTCCTTGAAACCCTCAACAACTACCATCCCTCTATCAAATTCACCATAGAAGTGGACACCAATACAGTTGACTCTTGTTATAGTGCACATCCTTGAGATCGTCATTTGTTGCCGTTATAGCAGGGCTGCCTGCAGTAGAGGGGTGAGATGAAAATGACTCAATACAAGTCATATAAACCCACATGCAGTGCACATACTGCTTTGTGCTTTTAAGCAAAAAATTGTAATATATGTAGTATAGGTCAAAATAGTGTACAAACTACCAGTAGTAAACACTCCAAGACAACAGAACAATGACAAATCACTCAATACATTCAAGGTGTCCCTCGTAATGATTGAGAAACATTAAAAGAATCAGTGTGGGATCATATGAAGTGTTCACAATTTTGCAATAGGGATAGGATAATAGCCATAAATCAATGGCTGCTCCATCATTCAACTCTCTGCCAGACAGTGTCAGAAAATTGACAGATTAATTTTCATTCATTAATGCCATAAGACACCGTCTGTTTCACAAAGTGATTAAGATTTATTATTAAGATTTAATAATAAATGCTATTTTTATTCTAACACTTAGTAGTTTGTAGTCCATTGTATTAGTTTTAATATTAGCTTTAATGTTTCAGTTTTAATATCCTATTATATTTTTTTTCTGAGATTTTTACAGTTGGTGTGATATCACAGGATTTTTACCGACTTAACTAAGTGCAGATGTAGTTATATTCTATTTTGCCAATTTTGACATCTAAATTATGGTTTTTCATATAGAGCCTCTATCAGTAACATCAGGCTGTCCATAATAGCAGGGGGTCTGCAAGGCAAGAGTTGTCTGTAGTGTGCTACCAGTTATTGCAAAAGAAAGGCTGCAAACTAGAAAGGAAAGATCTCTCGCCTTATTGTAAAAGCCTTGCCAACTTATTACCACTAAGGCAATGGATCAACACCGTATGCTACACAAAATGACAGCAGCTGCCAACAACTTTTCTCTTAAAAACATGAAAGATGACTGATTGATACTTTCAGCAGGGCTCAACTTTCAGGAAAAAACCTTGGGGCCAGCTGGCCCCTTAGTTTTCATATTAATTTTAGTCACCAGCAAAAGTATTTCAGTCAGCAAAAAGCATGGAAAGGTAGTTGCCAGTGAAAAAATTGGGTTGCATTGGTGACCCCAGCAGTCACAACGTTGAGCTCTGATCATCTTACAAGCACCAATCCTCGCCCACGCCGAAATCTGGGGAAGTTCTCTCTCTGATGTTGCTGAGGAAGGAAGGTTGCAAGAGCTAATCAGAGAAACTTCTCCAAGCTAAATGCAATGCCACATGGCCAGGGCAAAGGCCACAAAAAGACTGCAAGTCAGATGAAAATGATGACCAGTCTTCACAATGCCCTGTACCCTACAGGGCATGATGAGTCCATTGTTGCTAAGACATGTTTTCTTTGTTTCTTCTTTTAGTCTTCGACCACAATTTGGATGCATTTTGTGTTTAAAAAAAATCAGTTCATAGGCCATCATCCTGTTCAATATAACTAAACAAAATCCAGTAACAAAATTAATTAAGGACCATGGCACAGGTGTAGCTTATTCATCTTTTTTATTTAAGTTTGCAATAAATTATTTTCATTTGCATGAAAATAATTGAGTGATGTTTCTTCTATGCACCTTTCATTATTATATACCAGTAATTTGTCATCATATCATTATTGTGGAAATTATTTCATTTCATTTTAATTGTTATGTGTACCGGTTTGTACCAACTGATTCCTATAAATGGCTTGTTCTTTTCAGGGTGTTTTCACGAAAGCTGTGAAACAAACTATTTCTTGATGAATATAACATATTAGTATATTCTCAGCTCCGACTATTGCATTTCTAGCTCTCTGATTGGCTCAAAAACTCCGACTATGAGCCATTAGTCGGAGTTTTACCTTATATGGAAAACAGTGCGCCAAGTTTAAAAATTTTCCGCTCTGTAAAATTGTTGAAATAAAAATCGGCGGCAAAAACCCGATTAAGAATATACTAAAATAATTATTCCATTCGACCTTGTTGGATATGAAGTGATCATAACCAACTCGTGCTACGCGCTCGTTGGTTATTTATCACTTCATATCCAACGCGGTTTCATGGAATAATTGTTAAATATTGTCTACTGCATACAATATTTCATAAAGACAACTATTTCAGTTTAATTATTACTTTAGCATATTTAGCTTTGTATCATCTCATTACACCAGGATCTCTCATTGCCAACAACAATTGTAATCTATTGGCAGTGTTTAAAACAGCTATTTCATCTACCAAAGGCAGCCCTAAAAGCTGATTACTGAATAACATTCCCTAACAGTCCCTGGTGCAGTTGCAATTTTAAGATCCACTGGACAACGTTTTATGTCCAAAGTCAAGCTGGCTTCACCTCTTGACTGCAAAAGAGGAATTATGCACACATTAGTGCAACAGACCTTTGACTTGGGCATGGCTGAAAAAGCTGAGGGTGGGCTGATTGCAGGAGATAGATAAATCAGGTACACAAATGATGGACCTGAAGGGGAATAAAATTGTATGTTCCAATCAAGCAGCCATGTAAGGTGCAAGACTTAGCCAAAGTTTCTGTCAACATCAGCCTGTTGAGAAATATTTTTCACACTTGATTTGCAAAAAAATGTGACTGTATGTTTCAGCATGCTGCAGTTTGTTGTTTTCTGTTGAAGTCATCTCAACTCAAACGATGTTTTTGAATTAAAGTCAACAAAAGCAAATCATTCTGTAAAAGCTGAACGTTGAGGGCAGGAAGGTTAATGTATATAATATTACTCGGCATTCTTTACCAGGATAATTGAGTCATAGAACGACCAACCACTTGTCGTTATAGCAGGCAATTTGTCAGCTTTCAAAAATGAACTTGAAGTTCATTTAGGTATTTATATAATTTTACTTTTGCAAAACGCTTGCATATGATTTTTACTATCTTGCTATTATATTGGTGTTGCTTTTCTTCCCTTCATTCATGTTTGTAATTTCAAGGAAGTTTTCAATTATGGCCAACCTCACTTACTTCCTTGCAGGGTGCCTATTTACTTCTGTTTGTGACTAATCATTTGTCATTGCTTTGTTTTAATCTTTCATCTTGTTACTTCTATTAATCTGTATATTTGTATTGTACTTTCTAGTGTTACACGAGCCCTTTAATTGGTGCAAAGTTTACAGATCTAGAACAAGAAGAAGTCCTAGGTCCACAACCTACAATTACAAAATAAATGTCAAAGAGTTACCTCCAACAGTAATAATAATAGTAATAATCATAATGTCTTTATTCATTTGATAAAAATGCATATCAAGTGTTACAATTAATAAAAGATAAAATGATTAAAAAGATATCTAAAAAGCAGTTTTGCCTCCAGCAATGTCCCCAACAATATATGCTCTCTTTCCATGGTCTTCATGAAGCAACCGACTGTTGACATACTACCCACAGTAATCCTGTGCCTGTGCTGCTCTCCTCCAAACCCCAAGCTTCTCAGCTAAACACCCTGGGTAATCCAACACAGGAGAGCATAACAGAAACAGCCCCTGAACCAATGGCAGCACCATCTCAAAATATATCAGACTGTCCAGTCGACCAACCAAGTCCAATGTTATATAGTAAAGGGAAAGTGACTTGCCCTCAGTCTGGATCAAATACCCAATAAGGCATGAAACAAAACAACCTAACCGAGATTAGATCAGGCTGTATGTCCAAACCACTTGTGTGCGTAGACCTGTGCACTACCATTTCAGCCATCAGTATGGGGGCATGAAATGGTGACATCCCAACATTACAATGGACACGGTGTGCAGTATGCATAGTGGTGAGGCAGAGACTGACCGTTCTCTTAATACTGGAATCTTGAAAGCCAATAACTAATATCTCATGATTAAACTTTCACACAGGTCCTCAAATTCACAGGATTCTGCCAGCTGGCCCACTCACATCATAATCAATCAATAACCTCATGTTCAGCTTGATTGTTGAATTCATCAAAACTTCAGGACAACTCGGATTAATATTAATCCATGGATTATAATAATAATAGATTATTATAATTCAGTAATAGATTAAGGCAAGGCAAAAAAATTGGAAGGATTAGATTATTAATATCATTTGGATTAATATTAATCTCAGAAATTAAAAAGTTGCGACAGGCCTGCACAACTCCCATTGTACCCAAATGCGTATTTTTTGCCTTTAGCGTTTGTCATGTACTTACGCATTGTTTAGACTCATTTTTATTGCAAGATTTGTTTGAAGTCTCTACATGTTTGCTTTCAAGGGACAAAATACGAAGCTTTCTGTGAACATTTTACTTACTTGCATTATATATTATGACGCCGGGCCAGGCTGTGATAAGAACTGTTTGCAAGCAGTAGGTACATCCTTATCACAGAAATCATACTATTTGCCCTCGAATGGTTTTCTTCAGAGATGCTGTAGCTTTACTTCAAGAAAGCTATATGTTTCTCTAGATACAAATTTTATGGATTGTTGAAGCAGTTGAACAGTTGGCATCATTGTCCCAGGTTAGAAGTGGCAACATTCTCATTACAGTGAATAACAAGACATGTATAAAGTTCATTATCAATGCATACAGGATATATTATCAGCAAGGTCACTTGCCAACATAATGCTAGGGTTCTTCCGTACAGCTGAGATTGGCGGCAGCTCTTCAGTAAGTCAGGTGCCCTTGTGGACCTCACCAGCTAACCAACCAGCAACAATAGCCCCTTCTATGACATCAATCCTGAAACCCTGTCCTTCATCACAAACTCCTACTCTAAGTCCAGTATATACGTAGACGGTCCATTTTATGAAATGCTCCCAAGGAAATGGCAATCTCTATGGATCCAACTCAGAAAGGCTAAGTCTTTCAGCAATAACTGGAAGGGATTCACAGATTTCCTTTGATGACGTGCGTACTGACATCCATTTCACTTTGTTATTTTTTAAGTTACTCAAGATCTTTATTCTATTCTACATTAAGAATTTTCATGGCCCTGCAAAAAAGTCAGTTGCAACTGTACTGTATTACCAGCAGAGCTGACACAACTGCCAACTTCTGCTACTAAAATATCATAACCATTAATAAAGATTGCAAAAGTTGACTGAGTGTAACAACATAAAAGAGTTTTCTTCACAAACTACTAGCACAAGAAGCATATCCATTGTGGTTGGAATAGAATATTCTCTTTATTCACAGACTTGTACAAATTTGTGCTGCCAAGTCTGTGTCATATGAACGAAATATTTCCACAGCTTATATAGTTATGTAAAGCGATTGATACCATTATTTAACAAATTGCCAAGAGATAGTGATAAGGATGCCTTAGATTGTTAAATGATGTCAATCTTCAGAAGCTTTGGTCAAAGATTAATCCTAGGTAGGAATAATATTAATGCCACAAAGGATTAATAGGAATCCTATGTAGGATTGATATTTATCAGATCAATATTAATCTTACATAAGATTAATATTAATCCTGATTAATTAAGGCATGGCTCGAACCTCAGTAAAGGATTATAATAATCTATTACTGGATTATAATGATCTATTACTGGATTATAATAATCCATTGCTGGATTATAATAATCATTAGGATTAACATCAATTCGATCGATATTAATGCGAGTTGTTCTGAAACTTGACCCCTTAAAATAACATGTTTCTGTGGCATAAAATGGTTGCTTAACTGAGGAATACAGAATCTTTTCAGGGTATTCCTGATCTGCATCAGTTAAGATAGCAATATTCATAACTTCAAATTCACAGTTCTGGTGCTTTTGAAGGCAAAAATTCCTTGATCACACTCTGCTACTAATACACAAATTTGCTGCCTCTCGTCCCTTCTGACACCAGATTGAAGCTTGACATATTCAAGAGGTGAGTGACACTAACACAAATAAAACCCAGGAAGCCATAGATATAATTCTGCCCTTTGTTATAGATCCTTTGGGTTAAACATGCGATGCTTTATAATCTTCTTTAATGAAAAGTTGTTGAGACCATAGGATTTGCATAAGAGGGGAGCTGGAGGTCTGCTCATCTACCATGACTAATCTTCAGTAGAATTTTGTTCTTGCAGAGTAATTTTCAAATTCTTTTTGTCTCAAAATTTCTTTTGAGACGAAAAGGCATGATGTAAGATTGCTGTTTTTCCACTTAGTTGAAACATACCATTTCTTATATTGAGGCCTTACATTCATGCATTCAAGCATACAATGTGTGGTTATGTGTACATGTACATCTGCGCACTCTGTGTGATCCCTGCCTTGCAGAGGACTTTTCACAGCTTTAGACTATTTGGTCTAACCATCCCTGATTGCTCAGAGCGTGAAATGTTAAACTGGATGATAGAGTATATTATTTTCAAATCAATACTCTATCGTCTCTCTATAAAAATTAAAATAAAAAAAAAGATTATGGGGAATTTTTATCATCTAATCCTTACAAAGACACTTGTAAACAGCTGTTTCTGCCTTTTTAAAGCAACAGTTAGCTTTTTGTTGCATGATCAAGTAAAGGGGAAAATTTTAGCACCTGGTGCACTGCAGGTGTTGAAATAAACCCCTTAAACCTTCTTACCAAAGAATAAGCAAATGAACAAGACTGACAACATTAACTTCATCATACAATGCACTTTGAATGTACTGTAATCTACCTCAAGCAACTTAAACCAAACCAAGTATTCACACTCTGCATTCCGACAACACGCAGGGCTGGTGATTCATTTTGCATCAACTTGACGCTGTTGTGCTGTCCTGAAACTCCACAAGCTCCATCGCCACTTGCAGTTTTCTAATAACATCATCACTGATCCCATCCTATGCAGTTGAATTTCTCAAGTAGTTTCCCATATAGTTGTCATGAATCATGCCTGTTTTAAAATACCTCCAAGAATATTTCATATTAAGTTTCATGTTCCATACTAAAAATGCAAAGTACATTAACATTTGTCACAATCACAAATATATTCTGCAATAAAATTAGAGCAGAGGAAGGGGAAGGTGGGGTTATCCATCCTGACTTCTTTCCTGACTTTTTTCATTTCAAAGCTGGACCTAAACAGGTTGAAAGGCTGGCCATTTTCTTTCGCATGTGTTGGAAGATTAGACACTGACAAAATATGTTGACTTCGACATCTTGCTTTTGAGTCTTGCAAAATTCTGGTTGGTATTAAATTACAAGTCATGAGAGTTACATGAGCTCTTTAAGATCCAGTCACTACAGACCTTCGATTTCATATTAAACTCCTCACTCTTATCACCATTTTAGATGATCAATCTGATCAAGAACAGACTTAAAATTAATTATGAGCGAAGTATCCACCATACCAATACATGCCAATCTGGATGCACAACTTCAAGTTTTACTAATTTAGAGGTTTTCTGTTTCTCATTGCTATCCCAAACTTAAATCCACCCAATGAAGGGAAGTTTGCTTAAAAGTTATTTATAATATAAAATTTTAGGTTTGACCAGCAAAGCTGCTTGGAGACTCTTTATTATCTATGGACGTTCCCTTAAAATAGCCTGTGGCAGTCTGGCCAACTTATAAATTTTGTCTTTTCCATATCCATTAATGCTTCCCAAGCCAAAGTCCCATTATAAGGTAGAAACTGTACCAGACAAATTAACTGGAAAAGGTGGGAAAGGACTATACTTAAGCGTTACCTACCAGTAAGTCCTAAGTCAATTCATTGCCAGCTGCTAGCATCAGTCAACTACATGTACATGTATCTAGCCAGCTTAAATTTGGCTGCTCGAATATCCAAATTGATGTATGGTCTGCCTTTGAGATGTTGAATCAGAATTCTTCATGATTTAAAGTTGACATCACAAGTGTGCACTGTTGACAATAACTTTTTTGCCAATGTTGGGAAGGGGTAGTGGGAGGTTGTGCGGGGGTAGGAGCTGATGGCCTAATGGTAAATCAGTTGGACTCTGGATCAATAGGTCCAAAATGGAGCCCAAGCCAGAGTTGCTGTGTCATGTTCTCGAGCAAGACACTTGACTCTCCCAGTACCTCTCCCCTCCAAGGAGAGAAAATGGTACTGACCGATTGTAGGAGCAACCTGACAAAAACAAGGGGTAACCTGTGATAGACTAGAATCCCATCCAGAAAGAGAGTGGCAATACCCCTGGGCATTTCATGTTGCAGAGACCAAAGGTAAGCACCAGCACTGATGAGCCATCTGGCTCATCCATATCCCGAAGGGGTGGAACAGAGTTCCCTGCCCTGCAGCCAGTGAAATAATCACTAGAGTGTTCTCATTCCGAGCTGCAAAGACCAGACGAGGGACTTGATTTCCTGTTTAAAGCAAACCTTTTCCCATAAAAGTTTAACCCCCTTGACTGGATGTACCAACAAAACGTTCAAGTGAGGGAGGGAAAAGGACATTGGTTAATATGCATTTCAAACAGACAGCTACACTGCAGATGGCTGGAAATGTAAAATGACAGCTTGGGACCAGGGTAATGGTGGATCATGGAATGAGGAGAGGACATTGGAGAGTGATGCTCCTCGAGTGCGGCTGTACAGGCAAGTTGATTCAAGAACCCACAATGAAGGATGCTCCCCCAGTGGTGATGTGGTTGGCATGTGGTGTTGTGGTAACCAAGGCCACTATTCAGATTTCTGAAGGAACCATTTCTTATTATAGAAAAAAGACAGGCAGCCTTTGTAACAACAGTTATTCCTTTTGATATTTAAATGCCACATCTGATAGGGATGAGACTCAGCTTTTGATATTTGTTGAAAATTGGGAGAATAATGCATTCCATGCCCAGTAGAAATAATGTTACATGTTCCAAGCCATAATGGCAGTAGGTGGGGTGGAGAGTGAGACATGGTGGCGGATCTTTCCTTCATGTCAGTGACATTTCTGTCCTTCAGGCATTCAGTTCAAGATGCTCAAGTGTATATCTTGCAGGAACTACAGTGCAAGGATTTTCTGGCTGTGATGAAGCAAAATCATCCATGCATTCAGAAAAAGTACCACGTGATGAAATGACACATCTTGATGAAGAGGTGGCTAACAGCAATCGCATGAACTGAGGAGGATTCAGGTTATCTGCCCAAAGGTGTCACAGCAACAAAGATGCCGCACATGCACCCCTGCCCACGCGCGCCAAACTTTGCCTCCAACCATGCGCTCCAGTGCCGCGCCATCACCACATCTGCATTGCCTCCACCTTTGCTGCTGTAACACCTTTGTGCAAAAGCATGGTGAATCCTCCCCACCTCATGTGACTGATGTAAGCTACTTCTTTGTCGAGGTGTGTCAGTTCATTGCTTGAGACTTCTCCTAAATACATGGAAGATAATGCTTCATCACAACTAGAAAATCCCTGCACTGTAGTTCCTGCAAGAACACACTCAAACATCTTGAGCTGAATGCCAAAAGGATGGAGACGTTTCTGAAATGATAAAAGGATCACCAACCATGACTTTCTTTCCACCCCATCTGCTGCTCTGTTATAGTATAAAACATGTGACATCATCACAACCAAGCATGCAATACATCATTTTCCCAATTTTCAACAGCCAATCAGAAGCTGCGCATCATCCAAATAAGGTGTGTCATCTGAATATCAAGCACGAATAACTGTTGTTTGATAACCTATCTTTTTCCTATAACAAAAAGACTCATTCAGAGGTCTGAATTCTAACCTTGGTGACCACAATAACATGTGCTAACCAAATCACTACTGAGGAATTCTCCTTCACTGTGGACTCCTGAATTAACCTGTCTGTACCACCAGACTCAAGGGGTACCATTCCCTGATTTCCCACCCCATTACACAATCCACAACTGCCCTGGTCCCAATCTGCCATTTCACATTTCCAGTCGTCTGTTGCATAACTGCTTGCTAAAAGTGCATGTTAACAAATGCCCTTTCCCTCCCTCACTTAAACGTTTCATGGTATATCCAGTAAAGGGTGTTGGACTTAAATGGTGAAAGGTTTGTTTCAAACAGGACACCAAATCCCCCTGCCAGTCTTTGTGGCTAAGAATGGGTACATTCCAGTGATGTCTTCCCTGGCTACAGGGCACGAAAGTCTGTTCCATTCCCAAGGGAACAGAGAAGCCAGATGGATCATCAGCACGAGTGCTCCCCTCCAGTTTCTGTAACATGAAGTGTCTAGGAGTGTTGCTTCTCCCCTTGGATGGGATGCTAGTCCATTGCAGGTGACCCCCAGCAATTGTCAGGTTGCCCTAACAAATTGGCCAGTACCATTACACTCTTGGGTGGAGAAAGGCATTGCAAGGGTAAGGTGTCGTGCCTGAGAACATGACACAGCAACCCCAGCTTGGGCTCCATGTTGGACGTATTGATCCAAAGTCCAACTAACTAACCATCAGGCCATCAACTCACCACCCCAACCTACAACCCCTGGCCGGCCCACCACCCCTTCCCAACATTGCCAAAAAGTAATTGCTGACAGTGCACACTTGCGATAACACCTTTAACTTGAGAAGAATTCTGACAAAACATCTCAGTGACATGCCATATATTAAATTTGATATTCAAGTAGCCAAATTTAGCCTGCCTTGATACATGTAGTTGATTATTAGAAGCAGTGAGCGAACTTAGGGCTTACCAGTAAGCAATGTATATAGACTACAATTGTTTCTCTTTTTGCTGCCTGGCTCATTCTCAGTAGAGTAACCAGTGAACTCTTAATGTATTCTCTTCCTATGGTTAGACGTTTGTTTTGCTTTATCCTGTTAATTTGGTCAGGGCTCGACACTAATGGTAGCCAACTTGCCACAGGCTAGAGTAGGAATTAAGTTTTGGCTACAGAGCTGGGCGCTATTTTTTCAACTTACTGGCCTGGTGGCTAGTGACAACTTATATGTCACTAAACAAAAAAAAAATTGCTAGCCAAGTGTTGATGTTGACTGGGTGCAATTACAGCAGAATCACTAGCAAGACTTGAAAACACAATGCAAGCGACTCTCTTTAATACATTATGGAATTAATTTTAAAGGAAAAAATACACAATGCAATTTTGCATCTGAAACCTCTTGACCAGTTGACATACAGTTGGCATACAGTTGGCACACCTTGTGTCACGCTTGACTGGTAATGTTAAACACAAGGGCGAACCAATTTATGACCGAATTGCACTGGTTTCAATTTTGTTCAATGGCCTCATGTTTTCCTCACATCAAATCTCTCAAGCCAACAGATCACAAAGAAAAATCCAGTGATTTTCCTGAAAAGACTTTAAGGACTCTTTGATACCTCCTTGTAAAAATATCCAGACCCCAAGACGTCATTGTAAAAACTGTCGAGACTTCTTCAGTCTCTTCACAGACAGGAGCTGTAGAATTCAAACTGTTTCAAAGGCAGCATTAGCAAAATTTGACTGCTAATAAAGGTCAAAGGAAATAAATCTTTCTCACGTAATTATTTCTGCAGTGGTAAGTTCTGTCAGTATGGAAACAACAACAAATCACCTGTATGTTGTTACGCTAAATGAAATGTTATCCCTTTACAGTTCTGCACGATTTTGTACATGATTTTATCAGGGTGCTCATGTTTTGTGCTACTAATTTGTAACAAGAAAAGAACATCGATGTATGCTTTCAGAAAATGCTGTCTTGTTTGTCAAATATTTCTTTCAACATAATAACATGCTCAGTTTTTATACCCTTTCAAGTACCAAACAACGAAAAGTA
This sequence comes from Orbicella faveolata, assembly GCF_042242905.1. Lineage (NCBI taxonomy): Eukaryota > Metazoa > Cnidaria > Anthozoa > Scleractinia > Merulinidae > Orbicella > Orbicella faveolata. The sequence continues at coordinate 1,905,216 of NW_028301581.1, read as the reverse complement.
AACATGACACCACAATGAAATTCTCACCTTGTTTCCGAGAAAAGTGTTAGTGTTTGTCTTCATTGAGGAAGACAGCAACTAGTTTGGCCAATTTCATTTTGTTTACTAGCCAAAGTGGAAACCTACTAGCCACAGGACTTGACATTAATGGTAGACACCTCGCCACAGACTAGGAGACATTTTTGTTTTGGCCAGTAGGTTTCTGATTTCCACTAGCTGCTTTGGGTTAGTCTCAAGCAATGAACTGACACACCTCGACAAAGAAGTAGCTTACACCAGTGACATGAGGTGGAGAGGATTCACCATGCTTTTGCACAAAGGTGTTACAGCAGCAAACGTGGAGGCAATGCAGCTGTGGTGATGGTGCAACACTGGAGTGCATGGTTGGAGACAAAGGTTGGCGTGTGTGGGCAGGGGTGCATGTGTAGCATCTTTGTTGCTGTGACACCTTTGGGCAGACAACCTGAATCCCCCTCAGTTCATGCAATTGCTGTTAGCCACCTCTTCATCAAGATGTGTCATTTCATCACCTGGTACTTTTCCTCAATGCATGGATGATTTTCCTTCATCACAGCCAGAAAATCCTTGCACTGTAGTTCCCGCAAGAGATACACTTGAGCATCTTGAACTGAGAAAATCATGCACAAAATCGTACAGAACTGCAAAGGGATAACATTTTATTTAGCATAACAACATAAGTGATTTGTCATTGTGTCCATACTGACAAAACTTACTACTGCAGAAATAAATACGTGAGAAAGATTTATTTCCTTTGACATTTATTATTAGTCAAATTCCACTAATGCTGCTTTTGAAACAGTTTGAATTCTACAGCTCCTGTCTGTGAAGAGAGTGAGGAGGCCTTGACAGTTTTTACAATGACGTCTTGGGATATCGATATTTTTTACAAGGAAGTCTCAAAGAAAAACAGAGTTCTTAAAGTCTTTTATTGGAACTGGTTTAGTAGTAGTATTGGCATTATTGGACAATCTAGTCCATAATTTTAGCGTGTGTTAGTAATTGTACATTTCCTTAAACATTTTCTGAGTTGGCTTTGGAGTCCGATTCGTGATCGGCGGATGCAATGACAAGAACCACAGACATAAGTGGAATCAGTGGATGGAGCAAGGGCCCTGGCCTTCTGACGTTCTCTCCTGGTATCCGCTGTGATGTGCAGAAGCTTTTCTCCCTCTCGTAGGGCTTTGGTGCAATTTGTTTTCCACGCACTCCTGTCACTGGCAAGAGTCTCCCATGAATTGATTGGAGCTGGTTTACACACAAAGTAATTACCAACAATAGGTAGTAAGAGAGTCGCTTGCATTGTGCATTCAAGTCTTACTAGTAATTCTGCTGTTGTTTTACCCAGCCAACGTCAACACTTGGCTAGTTAATTATTTTTATTTGACTAGTAACATAAGGTGTCACTAGCCACTAAGCTAGTAAGTTGAAAATCTAGTGTAGAGCAACCTCGTTCCCAGGGTCTCTAATCTTACCGCCCTCTGGAGCGAGCGACGAGAGACCCTGGCTGGGTCTGGTCACATCCCACTTTGACAATTGAGAACATCAGGGAGGGGTCCTCTGTAATCAGCAATTTGTTGCGTTGAGCTTTGTCGAATTCAAAGTATTGCCCTGCGACTGCCATTATCTACGGCGTTTATCAATACTTAGCTTTCAGGCTGAAATTTCCAATAATATCTACTCCAACGTTTACCTAAAGGTTAAGCAAGTCTGTCTCAGGCAATTTAGTGGTCGTGATTTTCAGTGTTGCCGTCTTACCCACTGGATTTATGGAAAGTCACTCATATTTCAACTGTGGGCGTCGAGCAGCACAATTTCATCCCGTAGTACTTGTTGTTTCTCCTCTCAATGCACACGATCAAATTGGTGCAAAAAACATAAGAATGTCTCCAGGAAAACGTATAACTTTCCCAAAGTAAAGCTACGACAGTCTCTGAAGAAAAGCTGGACGAAGATAAATATGATATTTGTGCAACGCACTTTGCAAACAGTTCTAATCAAATAGCCGGGCCCGGCGTCACCTGCGGTGTCACAATATCGAATGCAAGTAAGCAATATCTTCGTGGAATATTTTAATCTTTGTCCCTGGAGAGCCAATACTTAGAGCCTTAAAACATATCTTGCAATAGAAACGAACCTAAACAAAGTATAAGCATGGCATGGCAAGTTACAGAGGTGTCAAACTCTGAGAAGCGACGTGCACTTAACAGCGGAAACCATGCAGACCTGTGACCTCTAAAAATGCTGTAACATAATCAAACGACTCCGCTCAACTGATAATTTCCATTTCTTCTTGCAACATGGCCAACCAGGGTCTCTCTTCACTCACTCCAGGGAGCGGTAAGATGAGAGACCCTGGGAACGAGGTTGAGTGTAGAGCCCTGTTGGTAATTTTTTTCATTCTTTTTCAGAACAAGAGCAAGACAACAAAACACAATTTTGCTATTCCATTTTTGGGGGCTATTTAATTTCCTTTCTTCTGCTAACCCTCTTCATTCACCTTCACCTATCTCTTTTGTGACTAGGTGTCACACAACGCCTCACCCCTCTTTATTGCTGTATCTTATCCACAAAAAATTATTCTGTTCCACGACATATGGTTCTATACATGCTAACTCACAGGCAGCATCCACTACCTGTTAAGTACACTAATATAATGCAATATCAAACAATCTAACTATCAGTGAGCAATGGACAATAAACACACTCGAGGCAGGAAAGAATATTTTGCAAATCCACCAAAATGCGAGCAACAGCGATGAAATGCTGCAAGGAACAACAAGGAACTTTGGGAAAAAAATCAAGAACCGACCAAACAAATATCTACTTTCCATTGAGGTATGATGGATACTTCACTAAGACTAAATTTATAGTTTGTAGTTCGCTCAAGTATATACCGAAGGGCCTAGCTCACAAGTTGATCTTGTCACCATAATTTTCAGTGGAATGAAGCACTGCTCATAAAGCCCATATCCAGATTTTACTTGTTCATAACCATAACCTGCACAATTAAAAACATTTTGTGATCTTACCGTGAAATAGCATGCACAACTTGGGCCTTTCAATTCAAGCTAGGGTTGTAAAGCAGCGACAGCTACTGTAGTGACCTGGTTAAACATAGATATCAAAGCTAGACTTCCTTCAAATGACCGTAAACTAAACATGAGCAACATCTTTGGTCAAAAGCACGATGAAATAACTGTAGCTTACTTGATTTAAAAACTCCCGCGTCTTCCCCAAATTGAATATTTGAACACATTCGGACTAACCTCTTCAGGCGTAGGCCTACACCGAGTGGTTGCGAGTACAGTCTCGTTTGACAGCGGTTTCTGAAAATGGAAAGGGACGTACTAGAAATCTGACCAATCCTCGTTTAGCTTAAAATTTCCCAATCTAAATCCAACATGGCGGACGAATTTCTACTTATGGGGTAGTTTGTTCCCCTAATCCTGAAGCGTTGAAAGGCTGTTTCTTTCAAAGCTACTTTCCTTGACAGAAGGGGTTCAAGAAGGCAAGCTATTTCTTTGTCCTTAGGCCGTCAGAGTAGTGGAGGAGCGTTTACTACTCATAAAAATCGCCGAATACAGCAAGAGATAAAGTGGACTAAGATCAGAGATCGCCTTGGTTATGTTGCCATTGAGAAATCTTCCCTTCCAACTGGGGCAGTTTGTATTTGGTGGCTGAAAACTTCAACTGCAATAAGATGCCGTTACTGTGGGCCTCAAACGTTTTTGTGTCGCGAATGCGCTAGGAAACTTCATTCCAGTATCACCACATACCATGTTTTAGAGTTGTAGAAGGAACAGCAATGACCTGATCATCTCTTTATTTAAAAAAATTAACTCACTTTACTTAAATGTACATTTATACGTACATGTAGTTGTTATTTGACACAGATCATTTATTCAAATGGTAAAATACTCTTTCCTTGACGAAAAAATTGTTTATCCAAGTTTCTATGGTGCGCTGCTCATGTTTAGTTATTTTTTCTGCAAGAAAAAGTTCTGTGTTTCGACACGCATTGGCAAGTCATTTGCAAAATGTTTATTGTCTGAACCGGTCTGAGGATCCTTTTTGAAAAAATGATATCTCTGGTTCATTTAAACTGTGAAATAATCCTTCTTTAGCCAAAGAATTGTTTACCAAAGTTGCTATGGCGCACTGCTCACATCTAGTTATTTTTTTTCTTCAGGGAAAAGTTCTGTGTTTCAGCATGCGTCAGCAAGTCGCTTGTGAGATGTTTACTGTTTGAAAGCTACTTTGAAGTATTCCGAAGACCTTGTGGAAAAATGATATCTCCCATTATACATGTACATGTATCTGACACAAACCGTTCATTCAAATGGTAAAATACTCGAAGTTTCTATGGTGCGCTGCTCACATTTTGTTATTTTTAATTTTCTTCAAGGAAAAGTTGGGTGTTTCAGCACACGTCTCCAAGTTGCTTGCTTGGACCCTTGTTCACTTTGCGTCAAAAAAATGTTATCTTTCGGTTGTGTTTGCTCCATGAAGATGAAATTGCTGAAGCGTGTATCCCCGGTTCTATTTGACAAAAACACAGTAAATTTATGATTTAACGGCAAAATACTCTCTCTTTTAATTAATATTCAGTCAGTTAATTTTGTGTCAAGTGCCCAATTGCAAAATGTTAGTTTCAGCTTACATTTTGCTAATAAGTCGTCTGAAGGCATATGTGCATATACTGTATACATGTGTTCAAAATAAAGAAAACTCTTTCTTGCTCTGGGGCAAGCTGTCAAGCCATTGAAAACAACAATGACCTGTTAAGAAAAGAAAAAAACAATAGGTTAGCTCATACATACATGTACTAATCAGGCATATGCGTATATACTGTATAATTATGTGTATATGCATACGCGTATGTGCGTATATATGCATGTATACGCACATACGCGTATTGGGCTGATGCGAATTACGCATATTTTTTGGTTCGGATATATCTGAGCTGCACTGTAGTAGTACTGCAGCCAGTTAGAATGTGATTGTTATTATTATGATTTGCACAGGATGGAATGTTTGTTCCTCTTTTTCTAAATCATTTCATTTTGAAAAAATTTAATCACCACTGCTTGTCTGTGGAGATTCAGAGTATCACCTGTATAGATGAATATGGTAAGATATTTTTTGGTATAAATTTGTATATATAATTACAAGTTTTGTTATTAGTATGTTAAAGTTGCATAACTGCAACATGGATAATTATTTACCAGTTTATCAATTACACGATTTTGCATATAGGTAACCATCATTCCAAGAGAATTGCATTCTCAGTTTCAGGTGTAGTGCATCAAGTATTTTGTACTTGTAATTGATTGTTTCTTTTTGAAATGTGCATTCCAGGGTTTTTTCAAGAATAGCAGTTATTCCTATCAGTAAAGTTGGTGGGAAACAAAGGTTGGAACACTGCCTTAGTTTAAAAGCTGAATTACAGCCAGTCCTTGAAAGGACATTTCTCAGTGTAGGGACACTGATAGAGCTGGGATCCTCCTTTGCAACAATGAGAGAAGATGACCTTTTTAAAGAGATGTATGTAACATCATGGGAGAAACAAGACTGGATATGAGGAGCCAAATGAATTATGCTCTTGTTTTGTTTGCAACTGGAAAGGTAAGTATATAGGCAGGTAATGCAACAAAATTCTGACAATCTTGATTTTGTTTTCGGTTCTCTGAAAATACTTTAGAGAATCAGTAAGAGAAATTTCCTTTTTTTTTTCAGAGTTTGATCTGTACTGCAATTTTCAATTTAGTTGAACCTAAGGAGTAGAGTTTATTGTCTGTGTTATCAAAATGTCAGTAATATTATAGAAGTGGAAGTTATTTGAATTCTGGTTTCCATACCAGGGCAAAGTATGTGAATCCATACCATACTTTTAAAAATATGTGATATTTATGAATGTGGGTCTTATAAAAGTTGTGAAATTTAACAAATTGACACTGGTTTTTTAAGTATCTGTCCTCTTATTAATGGTAAATTGCATCATAAAGTTCATTGTCAAAGTAGTCTGCAGATCCACTTGCCTTCATCCATACAACTTTGACAATGTAATATTTATGACCAAATTTATCATCAATAAGAACACAGATGCATAAGAATCTGCTTGCTGTGTTTTTTATTTTCATTACAGTGAAACCTGTATTAGGCTGACACCCTTCTAGTGATTGCTAGGCAGACACCCTTACTAGTGTCTGGTTAAGACAGGCTCTGTGCTCAAAACAGGTTCTAGTATGTTGTGCAATAATAGTCAATTATGAACCGTGTTGTAACACAACTTAGCATGTAACATCAAAGAATAGCTAAGACTGCTCATAGCACAATGTCCAGTTGATCACTGCATCAATCTGGAATAATCACTCAGCTTAAAAACGATATTGCTGAACAATGTACAGGAGTCTCAGCTGAACCTTTAGAAGTATAATGAGCCCTTTAAGTGTCCGCTTACTGCAGGTTTTGTGCAACAAAATGTCTTAATATTGGTGTCTGCATCTGTTTAATTAAGAGGTGTCTGCTGAATGCCGGTTGATTTTTAATTACTGTAAATGTGGGAAAAAAATTTGGGGACTTATTAAAGCTGGTGTCCACTTAAAAGAGGGTGTCTGCTTAATATGGGGTCTGCCTAATACAGGTTTCACTGTTAACAAAATCCAAAATTGTCAAATGGAGGCTTCACTAGAGGAAAACACCGGTTAAAAGCTAAATTGAATTAAGCCAAAATGATCCATAGAATCACGGCCTTTATTCCACTGGGAAATTTCTGAAAACATACTGAATTATTCCCAAGTTTAGTTTATTTTCATCAAATACTCGAACACAGCAAAAAAAGGGTTCTACTGTATTGTGGTAAATTTTCATGCCAAACTACAATAATTTACCCAATCTTTTTCACTTCACAGTTGAATTCATTATATTCACAAGCTGATCTTCAGGCTAGCTATCTGTTAATCCTGTTTAGATGCAATATTTGGCTATATTGAGAAAGCAAAATCATATGCTAAATGTCGCTGAAACTGTTCACGATGATGTCAGCTGTGAGTCTGTACTCCTACTGATGATAAAAATACATGTAAGCCAGTGATCGTGCAAGAAAGTAGGCAGTCATTGTGAACAATTAAATGTACTTGTAAAATTGAGTCTCTCTATAACCACTGACAACAGATGGAGATGGGCTACAAACACAAGACTATATATTTTTGATTGTGACTTGATCTTTGTACAGACAGTTTTGTTGAGCAGACATACATTGCTATGGAGATTAAGAATGAGATCAATGGTAGTAATATAGAATGAAATTTATGAAACCTGGGTTTCAAAACTCCCTAGACTGTTAGCTGGGAAACAGTTATATGTTACGGATGTGGTCATGGTATTTAAGAATTGAGTCATAGAGGGTTATTCATTAACAGTAAGAAAATAAAAAAATCTTACAACATGTACTTTTGGCAAATTATTTGTAATAGCTTTACCTTAGACTGACATCAATAAAATACCGCAAGGGAGCTTAATTTTGAAATTTGTTTCCTTGTAGATACTAGGGAAACTCCAATTGAAAGAAGCCTATCTTAATATAGTAGAGAGCCTCTTCTCTGAGAAAGTAGTGCCCAGGCACATGCAGCTTCTGGATCAAGATGAAGGGAGGGCAGACAGTGCTGTTGATTATAATGAGGAGGAAGTGGCAGAGATGACGGCAGTGGTCAACAGGATTGTTCAAAGCTGTTCCGTTGTTCCTGAAAAGGTCTTGCTTAATTTGGTTTTGGTTTATTATATACTTTTGGATAACATGTCAAATGCAATAACTTATAATTTGCTTGAGTGAAAAATAATGTACAAATGACACAATCCTGAGTTACATGTAAGTCAGGCTGCAGGAATTAATCACACATACATGTAAGACACATTGCTCATTATAGCTTAATACTGTTTAACCAATCTCATTTTGGCTATGTAATTGTATTTTTTTTCAGACAAAGCATTTCTTTATCCCAAAAACATCTTTAACCAAATGGAAGTGTGGCGATGTCTTAGGATTTAGAGTACTTGTAGATGAAGCACTTGTTTTCACTGGGAAGAGGATGTGTGGGATGACTGACTTTGCCAGGAAGAGGACAGTTGTCAGGATGCTTGCACGTTCAAAGGCGCCTTTTTGCAACTGAGATACTAATCAACAATGATGAAGGTATATGCGTATAGAGAAGACTTGTGACATTCTTTTAACAGTATTTTGATGGTGATAGTAAACAACACACCAAAGGTGTCCAGGGCTAGGAACTGAGGATATATGATGTCACAGGTCAATGAGTGACTGTCACTGTGACTAGCATTTACTGTTCCCCTGGTTCCATTTGACTGTTATTAGTTATGCAGCCAAGACAGTGATGTGTTGGACAACTATAATGATAATCTCATGACAATCTGCATGCATGCATTCACTTTGTCTATAGCTGTCAGAGCTAACTAAATATGATCATGTTGAATTCCAACTTGAAAATTTACAAATTCACCATTGATAGTGATTCCGTTTTCCTCAAACAGTATGCAGAATTTTATTATTCCAAGTTGTTGTTTTGTACAATGTAGATTGATTTAAGAAATGTACCAAGATTGATAACTCAGATGCAGAGCCCTTATACAGCTTATTGAATCTTTTGTTTGGTGGCATTCGTGTTTCTGTCATGGTGGTGGTTGCATTAGCCCCCTGAGTAATAAGTTTGAACTGTTGTTAAAGTTACTAGATAACATTGTCTGTCAAAAATATATTTTCTTTGATGTTTTTGTATTATCATTGTTTTTACCTCCTTGTCATGTTTAAAGCCTTTTTTGAGATAACAATAACAGACACCATGAAATAATTTTTTGGCTTTTTTGAAATGTGGTCTATATACCAACTTGGGAATAAAGTCAATGTACAGAACTCACTTTTTCTGTTTTGTTTTCAAACATTCGTTCAGCATATGAAGAAACCAGAGAATCAAGTTTTTGGGGATGTCCTCACAGAGGTAAAGTAATTAAAATTGATCAAGTTATAACTTACTAACAGTTAGTAATAATCTTAACAACAAAAGAATGTAGTTCCCATTAACAGCTGTGCTGTCTGTCTTTATAAAGTACTGCCAATTAAAAATTAATTTTTAATCCTTCTCTTTTGCCATATTGTGAGACATTACACCTGATCTCAAAAAAAAAAAATCCAGGACTCATAGAATTATAAATAATAAATTTAAAGTCTTGTGCTACACAGTTCCATCACCTATGTAAAGTGCTAGCAATATTGACAAAGATGCTCGTGGCCCATGTTAAATTATCACTTCTTACAGAATCCATAAATAAAGAAAGAAAAAAATGCTGTAACACACTGTATGTTGTTTTGAAGAGTGAAGAAGCACCCAGTGGAACTTCAGTTCCTGTGGATACCATTTTAAATGACAAGGTAATATTTAGCTTCTCACTTTTACCCATTGACTCCTAATTTTTATATTCTAGAACAGGTAAGTGGATGGTTTATTCACTGTTGAAATGACGTAACTACACAATGTTTCATTTATGCACACAACCTTAACTTGTTAAAGATGTATGATTTAAACAATTTTTCTGGGGGCCCACATGGGCATTTGTAGGTATTTTGAACTTTTCTTAAATTCACAAAACTAAAAATGCAGCAGGACTTGTAAACATAATTTTTGAAAATAGTTTTCCAAGGGGTCTTTCAGGTAAAATAAAATAAATTATAAAATTTCACTCCTGCATGTTGCATGATTCTTCATATTTACAGGCAAGAGCACAAAAGTAATTATATTGAGTATTAATGAATTTTTTATAATCAATTTCTGTAATATGTTAATAAAGTAAGTTCTAGATTATTGTTTTTATAGGTATCAACCCCTTTGGAGACTGTTGTTGATGATGACGAAATTTTACTTCAGAATGTTCGCCAAATACTGAAAATACCTTTTTGGAACAATATTATGCCCTTTTATCGTGACAAAGTTAGAGCAAATTATGTCCTAAAAAGGACTTGACTGTCTATCAAAATTAATGCTATAAATAACAGTTCTCTTTGTAATACGCTTTGTACGTTCAAACCATGACAAATGGTTATAATTGACTGTGGTCTTTTCATCTTTGATACCTGCAGAAATGGAATCTCATAGGTCTAAAGGGCCAGAAACTGGAAAGGAAGAAGGTGATGAATTATAAATTTTATTTGGCAGTATAAATGCACTTTAGAAATGCAATAGTTGCGCTACTTTCTGATGGCAATGATGTATCTCTAAGTTATAATAATTAAAATTAAAATATTTATTTCATGATATTTTTATTGAAATGAGAGGTACTGAAAGAAACTATACAGAATTCTATACAAGTGTCCAACTAGTGGCTCAAACAACTAAGTATTCTGTCTCAATTTTGTTGATTTCTATATATTTAAGTACCAGCAGTAATGTCAGAATGGACCAGGATGATGTGGACAAATTGGTAAATCTGTTTATTGGGATTAGCTGTGTATTAAAGCACTACAGTACTGACGTTTTTTCAGTTACCACAATGTTTTACACAAAAGGTTTAAGTAAATGCTCAGACAGGCATGTTGGAAAGTAATTCCTTGCAGAAGTTTGTAATCAAATGATGTAATTTGGCAATAAGGTGGATGAAAAGGAATGAAAACTTCTCTTCTAAAAAATGGAAAAACAATACAACGCTTTGTTAGATGGCTTGTGTTTGTAGCCTTTAGAATGCGAGCTCTGATTAGCTTATTATACGGCATTATTCTCCCGTAATGCCCACGGGTCGATTACGGGCCTGCTAAACTGAAGCAAAAAGCCATATAATAAACAACTTATTAACCTCGAACATTCAGTCCATAAGGAAAACTCTCAAGCCACGGCCTTGCCGTATTGACTTTGCTATTAGGGAGTTTAAGAAGCTACGACGACGACGCCGAGGAAAACGTCGATTAAAAAATGAATTTATATGTTACCTACGAATCTCGTGATACTCTTAAGTCATTTACTTTGTTTATGACTGTCAAAAGTATGACGAAACTGAATCTGGGACACAGAGATAAATTTGAAATAGAAATTTCAAACCTTAGCTGTTGTGGTTTACGTTGTTCAGACAACGCGGAATTTGGCCATTTCACGTTCTTGTTTTGCAGGGGACGGCAAAGAAATGTACCAAGAATCATAACGCGCGTGCACAGTCATTGTTCTGCTCATTAAACCTTTTGTTTAGCGACGTTGCCGTTGCCGTCGTGGCTTTCTTAAACTCTCTATTGCTCGGTTAATGCGGCATGGTCCCGGTTTGAGATTTTCCCGTAAAGACCTCACTCTCGGTTAATTAGTGGTAAATATTACCATCCGAATGCGAAATTCATCAAATGTGACTGACTGATCACATGTGATGAGTTTTTAGAATCATTTAATACAAGTGAAAACTTAAGTATGAACTCTGCCTAGTAAAATATCAGTTGTTTTAGTTTCACAGTACTTGTTCATGATTCTTATATCAACATCTGATCAACAGGCTTTGGATGAAGAGTTCACAAAGGCTGCCCTGGTTAGAAAAGGTAAATGTCATAATATTTATTTATTTCTTAATGTATTAATTTAGTCAGTAAGTCAGTCAGTCAGTCAGTCAGTCAGTCAGTAAATCAGTCTGTCAGTCTTTCAGTTACTGATTTATTAAGGTTAGGCTGCGTTAAAAGGCAACAAAATAAGCAATATATTGCAAAATTACCATTTATGTTGTGGTGCACATAAAGTAAAAACACCAAAAGCAGCCTCCATGAAGCATTTTCATTGGTTATTTTTAAGGTGGCTCCCTAGGGTAATTACGAACACCCTCCCTATAGAGCGCGAGTTAGAAAACGAAACTTAGTTAATTTCCCTTAAAGTTTTACCCGAAGAGATTTACCAGTATGGGTACTGTTAAAATAAGGCTTATGTTTTGGTTGTCAACTTTTGGATTAACGCCGTTACCATGGCAACATCTAATCTAATGACAGGCAGATGTATTCCTCATTTTGACCTAAACTCCTTAATATTTATACTTTCCTTTGGTGAAATTGTTTCATACTTCTCCACATCATGGAAACGATACTGCCTGACACTTTGAATTGGTAAAAAGTCAAGGTTGTTCAGACGGTTTTTCCAATAATCTGTAATTTGTCATTATTCTAAATATATTAGATTAGCTCTGAGAGATTTTCACAAAAATAGGGTATTTTATTGGAATTGTTTGTGGTTAGAACTGAGCCAAATTAAAGAAAAATTCACCCAAGGGAACGCGAGAAAATTAGCATTTATTTGGTCACGCTGACGTCAAAAAAATCAGGAAAACACGCGTGGTGTCACGCGTGGTTATTTATTTAAGTGCGCGCTCATGAATGAATGAGGGATGGACTTGATTGAGATTGTGCTGTACGGCATGCGCAACGGCGTGTGCGGCCTCTACGAGTCTTAACAAAAATGGCTTCGTTCACCAAAACCAGGGAATTTATTCTATTCTACCACATAGGCTTGATTAATGACGAGGATTTCTTTCTCCTGCATCCATTTTACATCTGCGAGACCTATGTAGATTTGCCTCTCAGGCTTAATTTCAACCACAAAACAAAATAATACTGATAAAAAGCTCGATTACAGCAGGATCAGGGTGTTTGTACAACGTGATCAGCAAGAAAAAAAGTTTGATCCTAATAAAATACATTTTGAACAGCAAAAAAACAGTTATAGCTCAGCTCAGTACATACGGAGCTCGTCATCTGCGACTGTTCGGCCCGGTACAAATACGACTGTCGCTCACGGTAGATGGTTAAATCGTTTAAATTTTCTGCAGAAATGACAAAGAAACATTTATTTTGGACGGAATTTTATGATTCCATACTTTATCTTCGAACTAGGCTGTTTAAACAGTGAAAAAAGCGTTAAAATGAGGATTAAACAGCTGGCTTACACGAGGGAAAAGCAAGGCCGGAAAGTCGTAATTGAACGCGCGTCATGACGTCAATGGAATTGATATTTACTATTTGCCGCCTTTCTTGTCCCTAATTTATAATTGCTCATCAGGCATTTTGGATGATGGTATCAAAGAAGTAAATTATTCAAAGTGAAAGCATGATGTTCGGACTCCAAAAGGTAGTCGTTGGTCACATGATTTAAAGGAAAATGCATATTTCATTACGCACATCAGTACTGCTATCATAATTAGAATCTACCCTCGTACACATGTTATACGACCCCATTTTTGTTTCTCCTCTGTGGTCGTTGTAAAGGGGTTACATTTTATGGTTTTTAATAACAGTAACAGTAATAGTGATTTAAATTGACTCAGTTCTTTGTTGTTTTAGGTGCTGACAAGCAGTTAGTAGATGGCCTACACCACGGTCTTACAACAGGTATTTTTACATCAAAGTAAATGTGGAAAAATGAACTGAACAAAATGGCACCAATAGAAAATGAATGGTACTGCAGGGCAGGAAAACAATGAAATCCTGTTGCTCAGTGGGCCAGTACATTTCAGTTTTCAGTTGCCCCTACTAAAATATTAATTGCCCAATAAGTCTGCTTTGTTCATTCCTTATCAACTAAAGGCCGCCGCACACTAGCCGATTTTTTGTCGGCCGACAAAAAATCGGCTAGTGTGCAGCGGCCTTAACAAGACTGCTGAGGCTAATTTCACTTGCCCACCGGACTATCAATCTTCCATTTTCACTAGCCCAAGAGCAAAATTTACTTGCCCTGGGCAATCGCAAGTGGTGTTTTTTTTCCTGCCTTGTATTGAAGCTATCAGCAAGGCTACCTAAAGCAGCTTTCTCCAAAGATAAACGCACTTGGGATTGTTTTAAAAGTATAACGTTTCCAGCAATTTGCAAACTCAACCCAGGAAACACCAAACATAAACTCTTTGATAGGCTGCCCTCCCTCTCCTCTTCCAATGCTGTAGCAACACAAAACAATTCCATGTGGGTAATTTTGCAGTAAGCTCAACATTTAAAGGGGTGGAGCAGAGCAAAACTAATTACTTTTTAAATACATAAATTGTCTCTAGCTGTAGAAAGGAGTGGAACTAGTATGGGCACAATGAAGCATTTTGAATTCCAGTATACGGAGATCAACTCAACAGGCCGTTAATTACATGTTAAGACAGGAATAGAACTTAAGTGGACGGTTTGGAGGGCACTGAAATAGAGCTTTGCAAATATTTCAAAATGAAGCCCTCGACCCATTTCTGACCTGCATGGAATTTGGCCACTTCGAAGAAAAATGACCAATCGGAACCAGGGAAGGTGATCTTTTTCGTATACAGACCAGTGTCGTTTAGGAGTCCAGAAAATTTGAAACCAATTAAGAACCAACACAGTTGAATTTGTGAAGCACCGAAACCTCTATGCTGCCTACTCTACGGATCCCATATTTCCTGGCCAACTATGATTCATAATTACATATTATACACAGTATTTTAACTTGAAAGAGCCAAAGAAAAGACACTTAACCTTTAACGTTCTTGATCCATTTACGAGGATGGTTCCCCTTATTCTCAATAAGCGTCTTCATTGGATACTTTTCTTCAAAGTTGCTAGGATCAAGTAGTCAACAGACACAACAAATAAGAACAAAGGCACTCACCTTTTCTAATTTATTATCTTCTAGGCAAGAGGAACCGTAAAGGAAAAAGTTGGAAGAAAAACCTTGAAGAGGATTAATCTTTTTCTCTGACAATTCAGTTCTGGGAACTGTAAATCATTCATCCAACTGACTTTGTCTCGTAATTGTACTAACGAAAGGCCTTGCGGAGGATGCAATTAAGGTGGCTACGACTGCATGGTCAAACAAGATTGATAGTCATATCTTCCTTCGAATAGCTAAATAATGTCGAAATGCTCTTTTCATCAATTTTAACCATCGTTCCCGTTCCCGTTTTTGACAAATGTAGATCGATTTTTACTTTTTCAGGTGTGGTTTAACATGAAATTGAATTTTTTTACAGTACTGAGAAAAGCGTTAAGTCAGTGATTTATATTAAAACACTAATATTACTGGTTTACTTAAAATCGAATATAAATAGGGCTTATTTTACAACTCCTGGCAAATGTTTTTCAAGAACAGTGCCAATGAGGGATATTGGCTGTTATCGCATTATTCAGCTTGTACTCAATAGTGTTTGTAAGTAAGAGCATTGCACATTCTGAAGAATTTCACACTACCACGGTCTCTGTAAATTTCTCTATTTTGTTATAATAAAGCTTCCCACAATGCCACCTTATTTTAGTGTTGTATTTCCCCAAACTCTTTTCACATAATCAGTATTTAAGGTGGCTCCCTATAGTTTTACGATCGCACGCGCACTGAGGACGAAAAGTCGAGTAATCCGCGCGCGCTGAAAGGAGAACGTCAGTGTTTTTGGATATTTTATGAAGTCAACATGAGCACAAAAAGCAAAACTGACAGTGAATATTTTCTTTTGGTATCAAACACGTGGGACGACATGGCAATCATTTACTCTTCAGCTGTAAAGCATGTCTTGTCCCCCTCTCCGCCGAAAAGTAGTGCTTTTCCATAGTGAGCCACCCTCCTCCATGTGGACTCGAAATATCCTATTACAGAATTTTTTTGTTAGAACTTTCAAATTTTAGCTTCAAATTTCGTACTTGAAACCACCAGAGATTGGTGCACCTCCGGTTGGTGTCCAGTGTAATTAACACATGCGGACTTACAGTTAACTGCAAATAGCCTGTTCCAGGCGTTTGGTTAGTGAGGAACGGCGGAATGAAAACATGAGAAATATTCGTTGGTGTTTTATTAATCGACCATCGAGCGGGGGAGCCGCGAATTAATCTAGAACCCAGATCTTCCAAGACCAAGCACAAGGGAGATTTCACTTCTCAGGGTCAAACAGAGTGAAATCTGGGTATGAGATTAGCCGCGAGCCACTCGAGTTTAATTCTATCATGAAATCTGATTGGCCAACAGAAAACAAAAGTTGCTATGTCACAGAACCGTTTTCTGGCTCGAGTTCGCTGACGTTATTTTTCGGTGTAGACAAGCGACAGGCGGAAATACGTCTGCATTCGCAGGCTGTAGAGCACTTTAAAATAATAAACACTGTAGGCTTCCCAAATACCGGAAGGGGGTGAAGTATTCCTTGGAATCATTGGCAGGCGCGTGCCGTCCAGTTCTCTAAATCCTGACCCCATTTCAGACCAATAAATGTCACTTTTCATACCCTTTTCTAGGCTTGACCTCTAAAATGCTGTTTTCAAATATGCATGACCGTTCAGTGTATTCTGCGAGGCAAATCGCGCTTTATCGTGGTATTAAAATTGATTCCTCACGTTTTTGTTTGAAGATGATAAACTCGACAAAAAGAGACATAAATTTCAAGTAATGTCTATATTATGGTTTATTTCAAATTAAGCCATACTTTCGCGGACCAAACCGGCGAAATCATTCTACCCATTTTCAAACCAAAACGGTTGACAAGCCATAGCCTTCAAAAAGGCGGCACATACCTTATATAGGGTAGAAACCCCTCTCCCCACGCCCTGAATTAGCTTCTTCTCAGTAACAACAGCTGGAAAGTAAGGAACGCATCTTTAGTAATCAACGAATTAACAGTACGCAAAAACATCTCGATCGAGATAGCGAAAAGTCTCAAGTATGTACAGTGAAACCTGTATTAAGCGGACCCCATATTAAGCGGACACACTCTATTAAATGGACACCTGCTCAAGTCCCACCTTTTTTTCTTACATTTACTCCAAAATAAACGTGCATTCAGCGGACACCTCAGTTAAGCGGACACGGACACCAATATTAACCCATTTTGTTGCACAAAACCTGTAATAAGCAGACACTTCAAGGGCTTTTTAATTCTGAAAGCCCAGCTCAGACTCCGTCAACATTGTTCACCGATGTCATATTAAAGCTAAGCAGATTATTCCAGATTGATGCATTGAATGACTGGACATTGTGCTACCGGCAGTCCTTGATCTTACAATATGTTACAATATGTTACAAACGGGTAAATATTATTGCACAATATATTTGAACCTGCTTAGAGCGAACAACCCATATCAAGAGGACATTAGCAAGGGTCCAAAGGGTGTCCGCTTAATACAAGTTTCACCTGTATTAACGTACACCAAGCAAGTAAAGAACAGCAAGCAAGTTAAGTACACCAAGCAAGTAAAGTACACCGAGCAAGTACGGTAAGCCAAGCAAGGAAAGTACATCAAGCAAGTAAAGTACACCAAGCAAGTAAAGTACACCAAGCAATTGAAGTAAATCAAGCAAGTAAAGTACATCAAGCAAGTAAAGTAAATCAAGCAAGTAGAGTAAATCAAGCAAGTAAAGTACATCAAGCAAGTAAAGTACATCAAGGAAGTAAAGTACACCAAGCAATTAAAGTAAATCAAGCAAGTAAAGGAGATCAAGCAAGTAAAGTACATCAAGCAAGTAAAGTACATCAAGCAAGTAAAGTACACCAAGCAAGTAAAGTACATCAAGCAGGTAAAGTACACCAAGCAATTAATGTACATCAAGCAAGTAAAGTACACCAAGCAAATAAACTACATTAAGGAATTAAAGTACATCAAGCAATTAAAGTACACAAAGTAATTAAAGTACACCAAGCACGTAAAGTACACCAAGCAAGTAAAGTACACCAAGCAATTAAAGTACATCAACCAACTAAAGTAAATCAACCAAGTAAAGTACATCAAGGAAGTAAAGTACATCAAGGAAGTAAAGTACACCAAGCAATTAAAGTAAATCAAGCAAGTAAAGTACATCAAGCAAGTAAAGTACATCAAGCAAGTAAAGTACATCAAGCAAGTAAAGTACATCAAGCAGGTAAAGTACATCAAGCAAATAAACTACATTAAGGAATTAAAGTACATCAAGCAATTAAAGAACACAAAGCAAGTAAAGTACACCAAGCAATTAAAGTACACAAAGTAATTAAAGTACACCAAGCACGTAAAGTACACCAAGCAAGTAAAGTACACCAAGCAATTAAAGTAAATCAAGCAAGTAAAGTACATCAAGGAAGTAAAGTACACCAAGCAATTAAAGTAAATCAAGCAAGTAAAGTACATCAAGCAAGTAAAGTACATCAAGCAAGTAAAGTACATCAAGCAGGTAAAGTACACCAAGCAATTAATGTACATCAAGCAAGTAAAGTACACCAAGCAAATAAACTACATTAAGGAATTAAGGTACATCAAGCAAGTAAAGTACACCAAGCAATTAAAGTACATCAAGCAATTAAAGTACACCAAGCAAGTAAAGTACACCGAGCAAGTACGGTAAGCCAAGCAAGGAAAGTACATCAAGCAAGTAAAGTACACCAAGCAAGTAAAGTACACCAAGCAATTGAAGTAAATCAAGCAAGTAAGGTACATCAAGCAAGTAAAGTAAATCAAGCAAGTAGAGTAAATCAAGCAAGTAAAGTACATCAAGCAAGTAAAGTACATCAAGGAAGTAAAGTACACCAAGCAATTAAAGTAAATCAAGCAAGTAAAGGAGATCAAGCAAGTAAAGTAAATCAAGCAAGTAAAGTACATCAAGCAAGTAAAGTACATCAAGCAAGTAAAGTACATCAAGCAAGTAAAGTACATCAAGCAAATAAAGTACACCAAGCAAGTAAAGTACATCAAGCAGGTAAAGTACACCAAGCAATTAAAGTACATAAAGGAATTAAAGTACATCAAGCAAG
This sequence comes from Orbicella faveolata, assembly GCF_042242905.1. Classification (NCBI taxonomy): domain Eukaryota; kingdom Metazoa; phylum Cnidaria; class Anthozoa; order Scleractinia; family Merulinidae; genus Orbicella; species Orbicella faveolata. The sequence goes on along the minus strand of NW_028301581.1, from coordinate 1,886,466 downwards.
TAAAGTACACCAAGCAATTAAAGTACACAAAGCAAGTAAAGTACATGAAGCAAGTCAAGTACACCAGGTAATTAAAGTACATCAAGCAAGTAAAGTACACCAAGCATGTAAAGTACACCAAGCATTTAAACTTAAGTTCCAGAGAATCGACCCAACGTTGGGTCAAACTCAGGCTGCGCGTGAGCCGGTCTAGGCTACTTTTTCAGTCATAAAATGAAGTGGGGCTCTATTTTGGCCTAGAAGCTCGAAACTGAGCGTGCGATCCCTTTGCGTCTGTCAATTTTACCGAAAACCAAGCCCATTACGAGTTAGGTAAGAGTCCCTGGGACTGGAAAATTTCCCTCAAGTTGCTGAAAATCGACCGCTGAGACCGCCTTACGCGCATCGTGATTTTGTCCAACTTTGGCCCGATCTGCCGGAACTTCGGGGAGTTCCGGAGTTTGCCGGAGTCCCAGGGACTCTAAACTAACTCGTGATGGCCTTGGTTTACAGTGAAAGGGAGAAAGGAAAAATATTTAAAGGCTCAGTTTCGAGCTTCTACGCCGAAATATAGCCCCACTTCATGTTCAGACTGATAGAGTAGCCGAGACCGCCTCACGCGCATCGTGATTTTGACCAACTTTGGCTTGATTTGCCTGTACTTGGGAGATATTTTCCAGTCCCAGGGACTCTAAACTAACTGGTGATGGTCTTGGTTTTCAGTGAAATGGACAGAGAAAAAATATTTGAACGCTCCGTTTCGAGCTTCTAGAGCGAACTATAGCCCCTTTTTATTTTAACACTGATAGAGTAGCAAGACCGCCCTACGCGAATCTTGATTTTGAGCAAATTTGGCTCCATTTGCCGGAACTTGGCAGATATTTTCCAGTCCGAGGGACTCTAAACTAACTGGTGATGGCCTTTGTTTTCAGTGAAATGGACAGAGGAAAAATATTTGAACGCTCGGTTTTGAGCTTCTAAATCAAAATATAGCGCCACTTTATTTTAAGACTTATAGAGTAGCCGAGACCGCCTTGCGCGTATCGTGATTTTGACCAAATTTGGCTCGATTTGGCGGAACTTAAGGAATATTTTCCAGTCTCAGGGACTCTAACCTAAGTGGCGATGTCCTTGGTTTTCAGTGAAATGGACAGAGGAAAAATATTTGAACGCTTGGTTTCGAGCTTCTAGGCCGAAATATAGCGCCACTTCATTTTAAAACTGATAGAGTAGCCGAGATCGGCTTACGCGCATCGTGATTTTGACTAACTTTGGCTCGATTTGCGGGAACTTGGGGGATATTTCCAATCCCAGGAGCTCTAAACTAACTGGTGATGGCCTTGGTTTTCAGTGAAATGGAGACAGGAAAAATTATTGAACGCTCGGTTTTGAACTTGTAGGCCGAAATATAGCCCCACATCATTTTCAGAATGATAGAGTAGCCAAAACCACCTTCCGTGCATAGTGATTTTGATCAATTGTGGCTCGATTTCCCGGAACTTGGAGGATATTTTCCAGTCCCGGGAACTCTTAACTAACTCCTGATGGTCTTGGTCTGCAGAGAAATGGACACAGATAAAACGTTCGCACGATCGGTTTCGAGGTTTTCGGCCGAAAGATAGCGCCACTTCATTTCAAGACTGATAGAGTAGCCGAGACCGCCTTCTACGCATCGTGATCTTGACCAAGTTTGCCTCGATTTGGCGGAACTTGGGGGATATTTTCCAGTCCCGCGGACCCTAAACTAACCCCTCATGGCCTTGGTTTGCAGAGAAATGGACACATGTAAAACTATCGCACGCTCGGTTTCGAGCTTTTAGGCCGAAATATAGCCCTACTTCATTTTAAGACTAAAAGAGTAGCCGAGACCTCCTAACGCGCATTAAGATTTTGACCAACTTTGCCTCGATTTGCCGGACTTTTTACGCATCGAGATCTTGACCAACTTTGGCTCGATTTGCCGGAACTTGGGGGATATTTTTCACTCCCGGATTTTCTAAAGTAACTCCTGATGCCTTTGGTTTGCAGAGAAATAGACACAGGTAAGAGGATCGCTCGCTCGGTTTCGAGCTTTTAGGCCGAAATATAGCCCCACTTCGTTTTAAGCCTGGAAGAGTAGACAAAACCGCCTTGCGCGCATCGTGATCTTGACCAACTTTGGCTTGCTTTCCCGGAACTTGTGGGATATTTTCCATTCCCGGAGACTCTAACCTAACTACTGATGGCCTTGGTTTGCAGAGAAATGGACACAGGTAAGAGGATCGCACGCTCGAACTTGAGCTTTTAGGCCAAAATATAGCCCCACTTCATTTTAAGCCTGAAAGAGTAGCCGAGACCGCCTTACGTGCATCCTGATCTTGACCAACTTTGACTTGATTTTCTGGAACATGCGGGGTATTTTCCAGTCCCGGGGACTCAAAACTAACTCCTGATGGCTTTGGTTTGCAGAGAAATGGACACAGGTAAAACGAACGCACGCTCGGTTTCCAGCTTTTACGCAGAAATATAGCCCCACTTCATTTTAACACTGAAAGAGTAGCCGAGACCACCTTACACGCATTGTGACTTTGACCAAATTTGGCTCGATTTCCAAAAACTTGGGGGATATTTTCCAGTCCCAAGGACTCTATACTAACTCCTGATGGGCTTGGTTTGCAGAGAAATGGACACAAGTAAAACGATCCCTTGCTTGATTACGAACTTTTAGGCCGAAATATAGCCCCACCTAATTTTAAGACTGAAAGAGTAGCCGAGACCGCCTTGCGCGGATCGTGACCTTGACCAAGTTTGGCTCGATTTCCTGGAACTTGGGGGATATTTTCCAGTCCTGGAGACTCTAAACTAACTCCTGATGGCCTTGGTTTGCAGAGGGATGGACACAGGTAAAAAGATCACACGCTCGGTTTCGAGGTTTTAGGGCGAAATATAGCCCCACTTTATTTTAAGACTAAAAGAGTAGCCCAGACCAACTTTGGCTCGCTTTCCTTTCGATTTGCTAGATTTCGGCCTAAAAGCTCGAGACCGAGCAAAGATCGTTTTACCTGTGTCCATTTCTGTGCAAACCAAGGCAATCAAGAGTTAGTTTAGAGTCCCTGGGTTTGGAAAATATCCCCCAAGTTCCGGCCAATCGAGCCAAAGTTGGTCAAGATTACGATGCGCGCAAGGCGTTCTCCGCTACTCTTTCAGTCTTAAAATGAAGTGGGGCGATATTTCGGCCTAAAAGCTCAAACCTGAGCGTGCGATCGTTTTACCTGTGTTTATTTCTGCGTAAACAAAGGCCATCAGGAGTTATTTTAGAGTCCCCCGAGACTGGAAAATATATGCCAAGTTCCGGCAACTCGATCCAGAGTTTGTCAAGAATACGATGCGCGTTAGGCGGTGTCGGCTACTCTTTCAGTCTTAAAATAAAGTGGGGCTATATTTGGGCCTAAAAGCTCGAAACCGAGCATGCGATCATTTTAGCTGTGTCTATTTCTCCGCAAACCAAGGCCATCAAGAGTTCGTTTAGAATCCCCGGGACTGGAAAATATCCCCCAAGTTTCGGCAAATTGAGCAAAAGCCGACACCGCCTTAAGCGCATCGTGATTTTGAAATCTTTGGCTCGATTTGACGGAACTTGGGTGATATTTTCCAGTCTCAGGGACTCTAAACTAATTCGTGATGGCCTTGGTTTTTAGTGAAATGGACAGAGGAAAAATATTTGAACGCTCGGTTTGGAGCTTCTAGGCCAAAATATAGCCCCACTTCACTTTAAGAGTGAGAGAAGGTAGCCGAGACCGCCTTACGCGCAGAGCGATTTTTACCAACTTTCGGTCGATTTCCAGGAACTTGCGTTATATTTTCGAGTCCTGGGGAATCTAAACTAACTCGTGATGGCCTTGGTTTTCAGTGAAGTGGACAGAGGAAAAATAGTTGAACGCTCTGTTTGGCTCGGTTTCGGGCTTCTAGGCCGAAATATAGCTCCACCTCACTTTAAGAGTGAGAAAAGGTAGCCGAGACCGCCTAACGCGCATGGCGATTTTCACCAGCTTTGGGCCGATTTTAAGGAATTAGCGAGATGTTTTCCAGTCCCAGGGATTCTAAAGTAACTGGTGATGGCCTCGGTTTGCAGTGAAGTAAACAGAGGAAAAATATTTGAACGCTCGGTTTCGAGCTTCTAGGCCAAAATATAGCCCCACTTCACTTTAAGAGTGAGAGAAGGTAGGCGAGACCGCCTTACGTGCAGGGCGATTTTCATCAACTTTGGGTCGATTTCCAGGAATTTCCGGAATATTTTCCAGTCCCGAGGACTCTAAACTAGCTCGTGATTGCCTTGCTTGTCAGTGAAATGGACAGAGGAAAAATATTTGAACGCTCGGTTACGAGCTTCTAGGCCGAAATATAGCCCCACTTCACTTTAAGAGTGAGAAAAGGTAGGCGAGATCGCCTTACGAGCAGGGCGATTTTCACCAACTTTGGGTCGATTTCCAGGAAGTTACGGAATATTTTCCAGTCCCGGGGTCTCTAAGCTAACTCTTGATGGCCTTGGTTATTAGAGAAATTGACAGAGAAACAATATTTGAGCGCTCGGTTTCGATTTTCTAGGCCGAAGTATAGCTACACTTTAATTTAAGAGTAAGAAACGGTAGCCCAGATCGCCTTACGCGCAGGGCGATTTTCACCAACTTTGGGTCGATTTCCAAGAATTTCGGGAATATTTTCCAGTCTCGGGGACTCTAAACTAATTCGTGATTGCCGTGGTCTTCAGTGAAATGGACAGAGGAAATATATTTGAACACTTGATATTGAGGTTCTAGGCCAAATTATTGCACCACTTCACTTTAAGAGTAAGAAAAGGTAGCCGAAAGCGCCCTATGCGCAGGGCGATTTTCACCAAATTTAGGTCGATTTCCAGGAACTTGCAGGATATTTTAAAGTCCCGGGGAATATAAAGTAACTCGTGATGGCCTTGGTTTTCAGTAAAATGGACAGAGGTAAAATATTTGAACGCTCCGTTTAGGAGCTTCTAGGCCGAGTATAGCCCCACTTTACTTTAAGAGTAAGAAAAGGTAGCCGATACCGCCTTACGCGGAAAGCGATTTTCACCAACTTTGTGTGGACTTCCAGGAACTTGCAGGATGTTTTCCAGTCCCGGGAACTCCAAGCTAACTCGTGACGGGCTTGGTTTTCAGTGAAATGGAGAGAGGAGAAATATTTGAACGCACGGTTTAGAGCTTCTAGGCCGAAATATAGACCCACTTCACTTTAAGGGTGAGAAAAGGTAGCCGAGACCGCCTTACGCCTAGGGCGATTTTAAGCAACTTTGGATCGATTTCCAGGAACTTGCGGGATATTTTCCTGTCCCGGGAGTTCTAAACTAACACGTGATGGGCTAGGTTTTCAGTAAAATGGACAGAGGTAAAATATTTCAACGCTCGGTTTAGGAGCGTCAACGCCGAAATATAGCCCGACTTTACTTTAAGGGTAAGAAAAGGTAGCCGACACCGCCTTACGCGCAGGGCGATTTTCACCAACTTTGGATCGATTTCCAGGAACTTCCGGGATATATTCCAGTCCTGGAGACGCTGAACTAACTCGTGATGGCCTTGGTTTTCAGTGAAATGGACAGAGGAAGAATATTTGAACGCTCGGTTTCGAGCTTCTAGGCCGAAATATAGCCCCACTTCATATCAAGAGTGAGAAAAGGTTGCCAAGACCGCCTTACGCGTAGAGCGTTTTGCACCAACTTTAGCTCGATTTCCTGGAACTTGCGGGATATTTTCCAGTGTTGGGGACTCTAAACTAACTCGTGATGTACTTTGTTTTCAGTGAAAAGGACAGAGGAAGAATATTTGAACGCTCGGTTTCGAGCTTCTGGGCTGAAATATAGCCTCACTTCATTTTGAGACTGATAGAGTAGCAGAGACCGCCTAACGCCCTTGGTGATTTTGAGCAACTTTGGCCCGATTTTCCGGAACTTGGGGGATATTTTCAGTTCTACGGCTTCTAAACTAACTCTTGATGGCCTTGGTTTTCATTAAAATGCACACAGGTAATACGATCGCACGCTTGCTTTTGAGCTTTTAGGCCGAAAAATAGCCCCACTTCATTTTAAGACTGAAAGAGCAGCCAAGAACGCCTTACGCGCATCGTCGTCTTGACCAACTTTGGCTGCATTTCCTGCAACTTGGGGGATATTTTTCAGTCGCAGGAACTCTAAACTAACTCCTGATGGTCTTGGTTTGCAGAGAAATGGACACATGTAAAACGATCGCACACTCGGTTTCGAGCTTTTAGGCCAAAATATAGCCCCACTTCATTTTAAGAGTGTAAGAGTAGCCGCGACCGTCTTACGCGCATCGTGATCTTGACCAACTTTGGCTCCATTTCCCGGAACTTGAAGGATATTTTCAGTCCCAGGGAGTGTAAACTAACTCCTGTTTTCCTTGGTTTGCAGAGAAATGGACACAGGTAAAGCGGTCGCACGCTTGGTTTCGAGCTTTGAGGTCGAAATATAGCCCCACTTCATTTTAAGACTAATAGAGTAGCCGAGACCGCCTTGTGCGCGTCGTGATCTTAACAACCTTTGGCTTGCTTTCCCGGAATTTATGGGATATGTTCCAGTCCCGGGTCCCTAAAGTAACTCCTGATGGCCGTGGTTTCCAGAGAAATAGACACAGGTAAAACGATCGCACGCTCAGTTTCGAGCTTTTAGGCCGTAATATAGCCCCACTTCATTTTAAGACTGAAAGAGTAGCCGAGACCGCCTTGCGCACATCCCGATCTTGAGCAACCTTGGCTCGATTTCTTTTCGATTTGCTATATTTCGGCATAAAAGCTCGAAACCGAGGAAAGATCGTTTTACCTGTGTCCATTTCTCTGCAAATTAAACCAAGGCCATCAAGAGTTAATTTAGAGTCCCTGGGTTTAAAAAATATCCTTCAAGTTTCGGGAAATCGAGCCTAAGTTGGTCAAAATGACGACGCGCGTAAGGCGATCTCGGCTACTCTTTCAGTCTTAAAATAAAGTGAGGCTTTATGTCGGGCTAAAAGCTCGAAACCGAGCATGCGATCCTTTTGCCTGTGTCCATTTCTCTGCTAACCAAGGCCATCAGGACTTAGTTTAGAGTCCCTGTGACTAGAAAATATCCCCCAATTTCCGGAAAGACGAGCCAAAGTTGGTCAAGATCACGACGCGCATAAGGCGGTCTGGGCAACTCCTTAAGTCTTAAAATAAAGTGGGGCTATATTTCGGCCGTAAAGCGCAAAACCGAGCGTGCCATCGTTTTACCTGTGTCCATTTCTCTGCAAACCAAGGCTATCAGGAGTTAGTTTACAGTCCCCGGGACTGGGAGATATTTTCCAAACTAACTCCTGATGGCCTTGGTTTGCAGAGAAATGGACACAGGTAAAATGCTCGCACGCTCGGTTTCAAGCTTTTAGGCCGAAATATAGCCCAACTTTATTTTAAGACTGAAAGAATAGGCGAGACCGCTTTGCGCGCATCGTGATCTTGACCAACTTTGGCTTAATTTCCAGGAACTTGGGGGATATGTTCCAGTCCCGGGGACTCTAAGCTAACTCCTGATGGCCTTGGTTTGAAGAGAAATGAACACAGGTAAGAGTATCGGGGGCTCGAATTCGAGCATTTAGGCCAAAATATAGCCCAACTTCATTTTAAGCCTGAAAGAGTAGCGGAGACCGCCTTACGTGCATCGTGATCTTGACCAACTTTGGCTTGATTTTCCGGAACTTAGGGAATATTTTCCAGTCCCGGGTATTCTAAACTAACTCCTGATGGCCTTGGTTTGCAGAGAAATGGACACAGGTAAAACGATCGCACGCTCGGTTTTAAGCTTTTAGGTGGAAGTATAGCACAAGTTCATTTTAAGACTGAAAGAGTAGCCTAGACCGCCTTACGATCATTGTGATCTTGACCAACTTTGGCTCGATTTCCCGGAACTTCGGGGATATTTTCCAATCCCGGGAACTCTAAACTAACTCCTGATGGCCTTGGTTTCCAGAGTACTGGACACAGGTAAATTAATCGCACGCTTGGTTTCGAGCTTGTAGGCCAAAATATAGCCCCACTTCATTTTAAGACTGAAAGAGTAGCTGAGACCGCCTTACGCGCATCGTGATCTTGACCAACTTCGGCTCGATTTCCCGGAACTTGGGGATTATTTTCCAGTCCCAGGAACTCTAAACTAACTCCTGATGGCCTTAGTTTGCAGAGAAATGGACACAGGGAAAACCATCGCACGCTCGGTTTCAAAGCTTAAGCCGAAATATAGCCCCACTTCATTTTTAGACTAAAACAGTAGCCAAGACCGCCTTGCGCGCATCGTGATCTTGACCAAATTTGGCTGGATTTCCCGTAAATTGGGGGTTATTTTCCAGTTTCGGGGACTCTAATTTTTTGATGGCCTTGGTTTACTGAGAAATGGACACATGTAAGACAATCGCACGCTCGGTTTCGAGCTTTGAGGCCGAAAGATAGCCCAACTTCATTTTAAGACTGATAGAGTAGCCGAGACCGCCTTGCGCGCATTGTAAACTTGACCAACTTTGGCTCGATTTCCCGGAACTTGGGATATATTTTCCAGTCTCGGGGACTCTAAACTAACTCCTGATAGCCTTGGTTTGCAGAGAAATGGACACAGGTAAAACGATCGCACGCTCGGTTTCGAGGTTTTAGGCCGAAATATAGCCCCACTTCATTTTAACACTGAAAGAGTAGCCGTGACTGCCTTACGGGCATCGTGACCTTGACCAACTATGGCTCGATTTCCCGGAACTTGGGGGATACTTTCCAGACCCGGAGACTCTAAACTAACTCCTGACGACATTGGTTTGTAGAGAAATGGACACAGGTAAAACGATGGCACTCTTGGTTTGGAGCTTTTAGGCCGAAATATAACCCCACTTCATTTTAAGACTGAAAGAGTAGGCGAGACCGCTTTACGCGCATCGTGATCTTGACCAACTTTGGCTCGATTTGCCGGAACTTGGGGCAAAATTTTCCTGTTCTAGGGCTTCTAAACTAACTTCTGATGGTCTTGGTTTGCAGAGAAATGGACACAGCTAAAACGATCGCACGTTTGCTTTTAGGCCGGAAAATAGGCCCACTTCATTTTAAGACTGAAAGAGTAGCCAAAAACGCCTTGCGCGCATCGTGATTTTGACCAACTTTGGCTTGATTTGCCGAACTTGGGGGATGTTTTTCGAGTCCCGGGGACTCTAAACTAACTCCTGATGGCCTTGGTGTGTAACGAAATGGACACAGGTAAAACCATCGCACGCTCGGTTTCGAGCTTTTAGACCGAAATATAGCCCCAATTCATTTTAAGACTGAAGTAGCAGCCAAGACCGCCTTGCGCGCATCGTGATCTTGACCAACTTTGGCTCGATTTCCCGGAACTTGGGGGATATTTTTCAGTCCCGGGGACTCTAGAGTAACTCCTGATGGCCTTGGTTTCCAGAGAAATGGACACAGGTAAAACGATCGCACTCTCGGTTTGCAGCTTTTAGCCCGTAATCTAGCCCCACTTCATTTTTTAAGACTGAAAGAGTAGCCAAAACCGCCTTAAGCGCATCGTGATCTTCACCAACTTTGGCTCCTTTTCCCGGAACTTCAGGAAGAATTTTAAATCCTAGGGACTCTAACCTAACTCTTGGCCGCCTTGCTTGGCAGAGAAATGGACACAAGTAAGAGGATTGCACACTCGGTTTCAAGCTTTTAGGCCGAAATATAGTCCCACTTCGTTTTAACACTGAAAGAGTAGCCGGGACCGTCTTACGCGAAACGCAATCTTGACCAACTTTGGCTCGATTTCCCGGAGGTTGGGGGATATATTCCAGTCTCGGGGACTCTAAGCTAACTCCTGATGACCTTGGTTTGCAGAGAAATGGACACAGGTAAAACGATGGCACGCTCGCTTTCGAGCTTTTAGAGCGAAATATAGCCCCACTTTTATTTAAAACTAAAAGAGTATTCAAGACCGCATTGCCCGCATCGTGATCTTGACCAACTTTGGCTCGATTTCCTGGAACTTGGGGGATATTTTCCATTCCGGGGGACACTAAACTAACTTTTAATAACCTTGGTTTGCAGAGGAAAGGACACAGGTAAAACGATCGCACGCTCGGTTTGAAGCTTTTAGGCCAAAATGTAGCCCCACTTCATTTTAAGACTTGAAAGAGTAGCCGAGACCGCCTTGCGCGCATCGAGATCATCACCAACTTTGACTCGATTTCCCTGAACTTGGGGGATATTTTCCAGTCCCGGGACCTGATGGCCTTGGTTTCCAGACAAATGGACACAGGTGAAAGTATGGCACACTCGGTTTTGAGCTTTTAGGGCGAAATGTAGCCCCACTTTATTTTAAGACTGAAAGAGTAGCCGAGACCGCCTTGCGCGCGTCGTGATCTTGAACAACTTTGGGTCCATTTCCTGGAACTTGAGGGATATTTTCTAGACCGAGGGATTCTAAACTAACTCCTGATGGCCCTTGTTTGCAGAGAAATGGACACAGGGAAAACGATCGCACGCTCGGTTTCGAGCTTTTAGGCCGAAATATAGCCCCAAGAGTAGCCGAGACCGCCTTGCGCACATCGCGATCTTAAGCAACATCTGCTCTATTTCCTTTCGATTTGCTATATTTCGGCCTAAAAGCTCAAAACTGAGCAAAGATCGTTTTACCTGTGTCAATTTGTCTGCAAACCAAGGTCATCAAGAGTTAGTTTAGAGTCTCTGGGTTTAAAAAATATCCCTCAAGTTTCGGGAAATCGAGCCAAAGCTGGTCAAAATTACGATACGCTTAAGGCGATCTAAGCTACTCTTTCAGTCTTAAAATGAAATGAGGCTATATTTCGGCCTAAAAGCTCGAAACCGAGCGTGCGATCGTTTTACCTGTGTCCATTTCTCTGCAAACCAAGACCATCAGGAGTTAGTTTAGAGTCCCCGGGACTGGAATAGATCTCCGAAGTTCCGGGAAATCGAGTCAAAGTTGGTCAAGATCACGATGCGCTTTAGGCGGTCTCGGCTACTGTTTGAGGTTTAAAAGGAAGTGGGGCTATATTTGGGCCTTGAAGCTCGAAACCGAGCGTTCAAATTTTTTTCTGGTCATTTCACCGGAAACCAAGGCCACATCGATTTAGTTCAGGGTCCCTGGGAGTGGAAAATATCCTCCAAGTTACTGGAACTCCACCCAAAGTTGGTCAAAATTACGCTTTGCATAAGGCGGTTTGGGCTGCTTTTTAGTCTTAAAATGTAATGGGGCTATATTTCGGCTTAAAAGCTCGAAACCGAGCGTTAAATTATTTTTATTTCTGTCCACTTCAACGAAAACCAAGGCCGTCACGAGTTAGTTTAGAGTTCCTGGGACTGGAAAATATCACCCAAGTTGATGGAAATCGGCCCAAAATTGGTAAAAATCACGCTGCGCGTAAGGCGGTTTTGGCTACTTTTTCAGTCTTTAAATGAAGTGGGTCTTTATTTCGGCCTAGAAGCTCGAAGTCGAGCGTTCAAATATTTTTCCTTTTTTCTTTTTACCGAAAACCAAGGCAATCACGAGTTAGTTTAGAGTCCCCGGGACTGAAAAATACCCCCCAACTTGCTCGAAATCGAGCCAAAGTTGGGCAAAATCACGTTGCACGTAAGGCGGTGTCGGGTACTTTTTCAGTCTTAAAATGAAGTGGGCTATATTTTGTCCTAGAAGCTTGAAACCGAGCGTTTAATTAGTTTTCCTTTGTCCATTTCACTAAAAACCAAGGCCCTTACGAGTTAGCTTAGGGTCTCTGGGACTGAAAAATATCCCCCAAGCTGCTGGAAATGGACCCAAAGTTGGTTAAAATCACGCTGCGCGTAAAGCGGTCCTGGCTACTGTTTCAGTCTTAAAATAAAGTGGGGCTATATTTCCGCCTAGACGCTCAAAGCGAGCGTGCCATCGTTTTACCTCTCTCTATTTCACCGAAAACCAAGGCCATCACGGGTTAGTTTAGAGTCCCCAGGACGGGAAAATATCCCCTAAGATGCTGGAAATCGACTCAAAGTTGGTCAAAATCACGCTACGCGTAAGGCGGTCTGGGCTACTTTTTAAGTCTGAAAATAAAGTGGGGCTATATTTCGGGACTAGAAGCTCGAAACCGAGCGTGGAACTGTTTTTGCGTTATGTTTGGCAAAATGCACCAAACTTGGAAAAATGCGCCACACTTGGAAAACTGCGCCACGCTTCCAAAATTGTGCCACACTTGGAAAAATGTGGCACACTTAAAAAAATGCGGTTCAGTTGGTAAAATGCGGCAAACTTGGAAAAATGTTCTACACTTGGAAAAATATGCCACACTTGGAAAAAAGCGCCACACTTGGAAAACTGCGCCACACTTAGAAAAATGCGCCACACTTGAAAAAATGTGCCACACTTGGAAAACTGGGCAACACTTGAAAAAATGCGGCACAGTTGGAAAAATGCGCCACACTTGGAAAACTGCGCCACACTTAGAAAAATGCGCAACCCTTTCAAAAAATGTGCCACACTTGGAAAACTGGGCAACACTTGTAAACAAATGCAAAACAGTTGGTAATATGCGCAGCACTTGGAAAATTGCTCAACGTTTGTTAAAATGCACCACACTTGGAAAAACGCGCCACGCTTGGAAAATTGCGCAATTTTTGGAAAAATGCGCGACAATTGGAAAATTGCGCAATTTTTGGAAAAATGCGCGACAATTGGAAAATTGGGCAATTTTTGGAAAAATGCGCGACAATTGGAAAACTGCGCAATTTTTGGAAAAATGCGCCAGACTTGGAAAAATGTGCAACACTTAGAAAAATGGGCAACACTCGGAAAAATGTGCCACACTTGAAAAAATGCGACACAGTTAGTAAAATGAAGCAACCTTGGAAAAATGCGCTACACTTAGAAAAATGTGCCCAACTTGAAAAAATGCATCACACTTGGAAAACTACGCCACACTTAGAAAAATGCGCTAAAGTTGCCATAATGTGCCAAACTTGGAAAGTTGAGTAACACTTGGAAACATGTGCTACACTTCAAAAAACGCGGCAAAGTTGTCAAAATGCGCAACCTTAAAAAAAAAAATGGGCCACACTTGGCAAAATGCGCCGCACTTGCAAAAATGCCACCAAGCAATTAAAGTACATCAAGCAAGTTAAGTACATCAAGCAAGTTAAGTACACCAAGCGAGTAAAGTACACAAAGCAATTAAAGTACATGAAGTAAGTAAAGTCTATCAAGCAAGTAAAGGACACCAAGCAAGTAAGGTACATCAGGCAAGTAAAGTACACCAAGTAAGAAAAGTACATCAAGCAAGTAAAGTATATCAAGCAAGTAAAGTACACCAAGCAAGTAAAGTATATCAAGCAAGTAAAGTACACCAAGCAAGAAAAGTACATCAAGCAAGTAAAGAATATTAGGCAAGTAAAGTACACCAAGCGAGTAAAGTACACCAAGCAACTAAAGTACACCAAGCAAGTAAAGTACACAGCAATTAAAGTACATGAAGTAAGTAAAGTACACCAAGCAAGCAACACAAAATCCACTGGACTTTCGCTAATCGTTCTCACTTTATTTCTTGCGCGTAAGAAACACAAAATCCACTGGACTTTCGCTAATCGTTCTCACTTTATTTCTTGCGCCTAAGAAACACAAAATCCACTGGACTTTCCCTAATCGTTCTCACTTTATTTCTTGCGCGTAAGAAACACATAATCCACTGGAGTTTCCCTAATCGTTCTCACTTTATTTCTTGCGCGTAAGAAACACAAAATCCACTAGACTTTCCCTAATCGTTCTCACTTTATTTCTTGCGCGTAAGAAACACATAATCCACTGGAGTTTCCCTAATCGTTCTCACTTTATTTCTTGCGCGTAAGAAACACAAAATCCACTAGACTTTCCCTAATCGTTCTCACTTTATTTCTTGCGCGTAAGAAACACATAGTCCACTGGACTTTCCCTAATCGTTCTGGCTTTATTTCTTACGCGTAAGAAACACAAAATCCAATGGACTTTCGCTAATCGTTCTCACTTTATTTCTTGCGCGTAAGAAACACAAAATGCACTGGACTTTCCCTAATCGTTCTGGCTTTATTTCTTACGCGTAAGAAACACAAAATCCAATGGACTTTCCCTAATCGTTCTCACTTTATTTCTCGCGGGTAAGAAACACATATTCCACTAGACTTTCGCTAATCGTTCTCACTTTATTTCTTGCGCGTAAGAAACACAAAATCCACTGGACTTTCCCTAATCGTTCTTACTTTATTTCTTGCGCGTAGGAAACACAAAATCCACTGGACTTTCCCTAATCGTTCTCACTTTATTACTTGCACGTAAGAAACACAAAATCCACTGGACTTTCGCTAATCGTTGTCACTTTATTTCTTGCGCGTAAGAAACACATAATCCACTGGACTTTCCCTAATCGTTCTCACTTTATTACTTGCACGTAAGAACACAAAATGCACTGGACTTTCCCTAATCGTTCTCACTTTATTTCTTGCGCGTAAGAAACACAAAACCCACTGGACTTTCCCTAATCGTTCTCACTTTATTTCTTGCGCGTAAGAAACGCATAATCCACTGGACTTTCCCTAATCGTTCTCACTTTATTTCTTGCGCGTAAGAAACACATAATCCACTGGACTTTCCCTTATCGTTCTCACTTTATTTCTTGCGCGTAAGAAACACAACATTCACTGGACTTTCCCTAATCTTTCTCACTTAAAGTCTTCCGCGTAAGAAACACATAATCCACTGGACTTTCGCTAATCGTTCTCACTTTATTTCTTGCGCGTAAGAAACACATAATCCACTGGACTTTCGCTAATCGTTCTTACTTTATTTCTTGCGCGTAAGAAACACAAAATCCACTGGATTTTCCCTAATCGTTCTCACCCTATTTCTTTGGCGTAAGAAACACAAAGTCCACTGGATTTTCCCTAATCGTTCTCACTTTATTTCTTGCGCGTGATAAACACATAATCCACTTGACTTTCGCTAATCGTTGTCACTTTGTTTCTTGCGCGTAAGAAACACAAAATACACTGGACTTTCGCTAATCGTTCTCACTTTATTTCTTGCGCGTAAGAAACACAAAATCCACTGGACTTTCCCTAATCGTTCTCACTTTATTTCTTGCGCGTAAGAAACACAAAATCCACTGGACTTTCCCTAATCGTTCTCACTTTATTTCTTGCGCGTAAGAAACACATAATCCACTGCACTTTCCCTTATCCTTCTCACTTTGTTTCTTGCGCGTAAGAAACACAAAATACACTGGACTTTCGCTAATCGTTCTCACTTTATTTCTTGCGCGTAAGAAACACAAAATCCACTGGACTTTCCCTAATCGTTCTCACTTTATTTCTTGCGCGTAAGAAACACAAAATCCACTGGACTTTCCCTAATCGTTCTCACTTTATTTCTTGCGCGTAAGAAACACATAATCCACTGCACTTTCCCTTATCCTTCTCACTTTATTTCTTGCGCGTAAGAAACACAAAATCCACTGGACTTTCCCTAATCGTTCTCACTCTATTTCTTGCGCGTAAGAAACACGTAATCCACTGGACTTTCGCTAATCGTTCTCACTTTTTTTCTTACGCGTAAGAAACACATTATCCACTAGAATTTCCCTAATCGTTCTCACTTTATTTCTTGCGCGTAAGAAACACATCATCCACTAGAGTTTCCCTAATCGTTCTGACTTTATTTCTTACCCGTAAGAAACACATCATCCACTGTACTTTCCGTAATCGGTCTTACTTTATTTCTCACCCGTAAGAAAGATATCATCCACTGGACTTTCCCTGATTGTTCTTACTTTATTTCTTACGCCTAAGAAACACGTAATCCACTGGACTTTCCCTAATCATTCTCACTTTATTATTCCTTGCGGGTAAGAAATACATAATCCAGTGGACTTTGCCTAATCGTTGTCACTTTATTTCTTACGCGAAAGAAACAAATCATCGCCTAGACTTTCCCTAATCGGTCTCACTTTATTATTTCTTACGCGTAAGAAGCACATAATCCACTAGACTTTCCCTAATCTTTCTCACTTTATTTCTTAAGCGTAAGAAACGCATCATCTACTGGACTTTCCCTAATTGTTCTCACTTTATTTCTTACGCGTAAGAAACACATCATCCACTAGACTTTCCCTGATCGTTCTCACTTTATTTCTTGCGCGTAAGAAACACAAAATGCACTGGACTTTCCCTAATCGTTTTCAGTTTATTTCTTACGCGTAAGAAACACAAAATCCAATGGACTTTCCCTAATCGTTCTCACTTTATTTCTCGCGGGTAAGAAACACATATTCCACTAGACTTTCGCTAATCGTTCTCACTTTATTTCTTGCGCGTAAGAAACACAAAATCCACTGGACTTTCCCTAATCGTTCTTACTTTATTTCTTGCGCGTAGGAAACACAAAATCCACTGGACTTTCCCTAATCGTTCTCACTTTATTACTTGCACGTAAGAAACACAAAATCCACTGGACTTTCCCTAATCGTTGTCACTTTATTTCTTGCGCGTAAGAAACACATAATCCACTGGACTTTCCCTAATCGTTCTCACTTTATTACTTGCACGTAAGAACACAAAATGCACTGGACTTTCCCTAATCGTTCTCACTTTATTTCTTGCGCGTAAGAAACACAAAACCCACTGGACTTTCCCTAATCGTTCTCACTTTATTTCTTGCGCGTAAGAAACGCATAATCCACTGGACTTTCCCTAATCGTTCTCACTTTATTTCTTGCGCGTAAGAAACACATAATCCACTGGACTTTCCCTTATCGTTCTCACTTTATTTCTTGCGCGTAAGAAACACAACATTCACTGGACTTTCCCTAATCTTTCTCACTTAAAGTCTTCCGCGTAAGAAACACATAATCCACTGGACTTTCGCTAATCGTTCTCACTTTATTTCTTGCGCGTAAGAAACACATAATCCACTGGACTTTCGCTAATCGTTCTTACTTTATTTCTTGCGCGTAAGAAACACAAAATCCACTGGATTTTCCCTAATCGTTCTCACCCTATTTCTTTGGCGTAAGAAACACAAAGTCCACTGGATTTTCCCTAATCGTTCTCACTTTATTTCTTGCGCGTGATAAACACATAATCCACTTGACTTTCGCTAATCGTTGTCACTTTGTTTCTTGCGCGTAAGAAACACAAAATACACTGGACTTTCGCTAATCGTTCTCACTTTATTTCTTGCGCGTAAGAAACACAAAATCCACTGGACTTTCCCTAATCGTTCTCACTTTATTTCTTGCGCGTAAGAAACACAAAATCCACTGGACTTTGGCTAATCGTTCTCACTTTATTTCTTGCGCGTAAGAAACACATAATCCACTGCACTTTCCCTTATCCTTCTCACTTTATTTCTTGCGCGTAAGAAACACAAAATCCACTGGACTTTCCCTAATCGTTCTCACTTTATTTCTTGCGCGTAAGAAACACAAAATCCACTGGACTTTGGCTAATCGTTCTCACTTTATTTCTTGCGCGTAAGAAACACATAATCCACTGCACTTTCCCTTATCCTTCTCACTTTATTTCTTGCGCGTAAGAAACACAAAATCCACTGGACTTTCCCTAATCGTTCTCACTCTATTTCTTGCGCGTAAGAAACACGTAATCCACTGGACTTTCGCTAATCGTTCTCACTTTTTTTCTTACGCGTAAGAAACACATTATCCACTAGAATTTCCCTAATCGTTGTCACTTTATTTCTTGCGCGTAAGAAACACATCATCCACTAGAGTTTCCCTAATCGTTCTGACTTTATTTCTTACCCGTAAGAAACACATCATCCACTGTACTTTCCGTAATCGGTCTTACTTTATTTCTCACCCGTAAGAAAGATATCATCCACTGGACTTTCCCTGATTGTTCTCACTTTATTTCTTACGCCTAAGAAACACGTAATCCACTGGACTTTCCCTAATCATTCTCACTTTATTATTCCTTGCGGGTAAGAAATACATAATCCAGTGGACTTTGCCTAATCGTTGTCACTTTATTTCTTACGCGAAAGAAACAAATCATCGCCTAGACTTTCCCTAATCGGTCTCACTTTATTATTTCTTACGCGTAAGAAGCACATAATCCACTAGACTTTCGCTAATCTTTCTCACTTTATTTCTTAAGCGTAAGAAACGCATCATCTACTGGACTTCCCCTAATTGTTCTCACTTTATTTCTTACGCGTAAGAAACACATCATCCACTAGACTTGCCCTAATCGTTCTCACTTTATTTCTTGCGCGTAAGAAACACATAATCCACTGGACTTTCCCTAATCGTTCTTACTTTATTTCTTGCGCGTAGGAAACACAAAATCCACTGGACTTTCCCTAATCGTTCTCACTTTATTACTTGCACGTAAGAAACACAAAATCCACTGGACTTTCGCTAATCGTTCTCACTTTATTTCTTACGCGTAAGAAACACATTATCCACTACACTTTCCCTAATCGTTTTCACTTTATTTCTTACGCGTTAAAATCACATCATCCACTGGACTTTCCCTAATCGTTCTCGCTTTATCATATCTTACGCGTAAGAAACACAAAATCCACTGGACTTTCCCTAATCGTTCTCAGTTTATTTCTTGCGCGTAAGAAACACATAATCTACTAGACTTTCCCTAATCGTTCTCACTTTATTTCTTGCGCGTAAGAAACACAAAATCCACTGGATTTTCCCTAATCGTTCTCACTTTATTTCTTGCGCGTAAGAAACACATAATCTACTGGACTTTCCCTAATCGTTCTCACTTTATTTCTTACGCGTAAGAAACGCATAATCCACTGGACTTTCCCTAATCGTTCTCACTTTATTTCTTGCGCGTAAGAAACACATAATCCACTGGACTTTCGCTAATCGTTCTCACTTTATTTCTTACGCGTAAGAAACACATTATGCACAAGAATTTCCCTAATCGTTCTCACTTTATTTCTTGCGCGTAAGAAACACATCATCCACTAGAGTTTCCCTAATCGTTCTCACTTTATTTCTTACCCGTAAGAAACACATCATCCAGTTTACTTTCCGTAATCGGTCTTACTTTATTTCTCACCCGTAAGAAAGGTATCATCCACTGGACTTTCCCTGATTGTTCTCACTTTATTTCTTACGCCTAAGAAACACGTAATCCACTGGACTTTCCCTAATCATTTTCACTTTATTATTCCTTGCGGGTAAGAAATACATAATCCAGTGGACTTTGCCTAATCGTTGTCACTTTATTTCTTACGTGAAAGAAACAAATCATCGCCTAGACTTTCCCTAATCGTTCTCACTTTATTTTTTCTTTCGCGTAAGAAGCACATAATCCACTAGACTTTCGCTAATCTTTCTCACTTTATTTCTTGCGCGTAAGAAACACATAATCCACTGGACTTTCGCTAATCGTTCTCACTTTATTTCTTGCGCGTAAGAAACAAATCATCCACTAGACTTGCCCTAATCGTTCTCACTTTATTTCTTACGCGTAAGAAACACATTATCCACTACACTTTCCCTAATCGTTTTCACTTTATTTCTTACGCGTTAAAATCACATCATCCACTGGACTTTCCCTAATCGTTCTCGCTTTATCATATCTTACGCGTAAGAAACACGAAATCCACTGGACTTTCCCTAATCGTTCTCAGTTTATTTCTTACCCGTAAGAAACACATCATCCACTGTACTTTCCGTAATCGGTCTTACTTTATTTCTCACCCGTAAGAAAGATATCATCCACTGGACTTTCCCTGATTGTTCTCACTTTATTTCTTACGCCTAAGAAACACGTAATCCACTGGACTTTCCCTAATCATTCTCACTTTATTATTCCTTGCGGGTAAGAAATACATAATCCAGTGGACTTTGCCTAATCGTTGTCACTTTATTTCTTACGCGAAAGAAACAAATCATCGCCTAGACTTTCCCTAATCGGTCTCACTTTATTTTTTCTTTCGCGTAAGAAGCACATAATCCACTAGACTTTCGCTAATCTTTCTCACTTTATTTCTTGCGCGTAAGAAACACATAATCCACTGGACTTTCGCTAATCGTTCCCACTTTATTTCTTGCGCGTAAGAAACAAATCATCCACTAGACTTGCCCTAATCGTTCTCACTTTATTTCTTCCGCGTAAGAAACACAAAATCCACTGGACTTTCCCTAATCGTTCTCACTTTATTTCTTGCGCGTAAGAAACACATAATCTACTGGACTTTCCCTAATCGTTCTCACTTTATTTCTTGCGCGTAAGAAACACAAAATCCACTGGATTTTCCCTAATCGTTCTCACCCTATTTCTTGGGCGTAAGAAACACAAAGTCCACTGGATTTTCCCTAATCGTTCTCACTTTATTTCTTGCGCGTGATAAACACATAATCCACTTGACTTTCGCTAATCGTTGTCACTTTGTTTCTTGCGCGTAAGAAACACAAAATACACTGGACTTTCGCTAATCGTTCTCACTTTATTTCTTGCGCGTAAGAAACACAAAATCCACTGGACTTTCCCTAATCGTTCTCACTTTATTTCTTGCGCGTAAGAAACACAAAATCCACTGGACTTTGGCTAATCGTTCTCACTTTATTTCTTGCGCGTAAGAAACACATAATCCACTGCACTTTCCCTTATCCTTCTCACTTTATTTCTTGCGCGTAAGAAACACAAAATCCACTGGACTTTCCCTAATCGTTCTCACTCTATTTCTTGCGCGTAAGAAACAAGTAATCCACTGGACTTTCACTAATCGTTCTCACTTTTTTTCTTACGCGTAAGAAACACATTATGCACTAGAATTTCCCTAATCGTTGTCACTTTATTTCTTGCGCGTAAGAAACACATCATCCACTAGAGTTTCCCTAATCGTTCTGACTTTATTTCTTACCCGTAAGAAACACATCATCCACTGTACTTTCCGTAATCGGTCTTACTTTATTTCTCACCCGTAAGAAAGATATCATCCACTGGACTTTCCCTGATTGTTCTTACTTTATTTCTTACGCCTAAGAAACACGTAATCCACTGGACTTTCCCTAATCATTCTCACTTTATTATTCCTTGCGGGTAAGAAATACATAATCCAGTGGACTTTGCCTAATCGTTGTCACTTTATTTCTTACGCGAAAGAAACAAATCATCGCCTAGACTTTCCCTAATCGTTCTCACTTTATTTTTTCTTTCGCGTAAGAAGCACATAATCCACTAGACTTTCGCTAATCTTTCTCACTTTATTTCTTGCGCGTAAGAAACACATAATCCACTGGACTTTCGCTAATCGTTCTCACTTTATTTCTTGCGCGTAAGAAACAAATCATCCACTAGACTTGCCCTAATCGTTCTCAGTTTATTTCTTACGCGTAAGAAACACATTATCCACTACACTTTCCCTAATCGTTTTCACTTTATTTCTTACGCGTTAAAATCACATCATCCACTGGACTTTCCCTAATCGTTCTCGCTTTATCATATCTTACGCGTAAGAAACACAAAATCCACTGGACTTTCCCTAATCGTTCTCAATTTATTTCTTACCCGTAAGAAACACATCATCCACTGTACTTTCCGTAATCGGTCTTACTTTATTTCTCACCCGTAAGAAAGATATCATCCACTGGACTTTCCCTGATTGTTCTCACTTTATTTCTTACGCCTAAGAAACACGTAATCCACTGGACTTTCCCTAATCATTCTCACTTTATTATTCCTTGCGGGTAAGAAATACATAATCCAGTGGACTTTGCCTAATCGTTGTCACTTTATTTCTTACGCGAAAGAAACAAATCATCGCCTAGACTTTCCCTAATCGGTCTCACTTTATTATTTCTTACGCGTAAGAAGCACATAATCCACTAGACTTTCCCTAATCTTTCTCACTTTATTTCTTAAGCGTAAGAAACGCATCATCTACTGGACTTTCCCTAATTGTTCTCACTTTATTTCTTACGCGTAAGAAACACATCATCCACTAGACTTGCCCTAATCGTTCTCACTTTATTTCTTGCGCGTAAGAAAAACATAATCCACTGGACTTTCCCTAATCGTTTTCAGTTTATTTCTTACGCTTAAGAAACGCATAATCCACTGGACTTTCCCTAATCGTTCTCACTTTATTTCTTGCGCGTAAGAAACACATAATCCACTGGACTTTCCCTAATCGTTTTCAGTTTATTTCTTACGCGTAAGAAACGCATAATCCACTGGACTTTCCCTAATCGTTCTCACTTTATTTCTTGCGCGTAAGAAACACATAATCCACTGGACTTTCGCTAATCGTTCTCACTTTATTTCTTACGCGTAAGAAACACATTATGCACTAGAATTTCCCTAATCGTTCTGACTTTATTTCTTGCGCGTAAGAAACACATCATCCACTAGAGCTTCCCTAATCGTTCTCACTTTATTTCTTACTCGTAAGAAACACATCATCCACTGTACTTTCCGTAATCGGTCTTACTTTATTTCTCACCCGTAAGAAAGATATCATCCACTGGACTTTCCCTGATTGTTCTCACTTTATTTCTTACGCCTAAGAAACACGTAATCCACTGGACTTTCCCTAATCATTTTCACTTTATTATTCCTTGCGGGTAAGAAATACATAATCCAGTAGACTTTGCGTAATCGTTCTCACTTTATTTCTTGCGCGTAAGAAACAAATCATCCACTAGACTTGCCCTAATCGTTCTCACTTTATTTCTTCCGCGTAAGAAACACAAAATCCACTGGACTTTCCCTAATCGTTCTCACTTTATTTCTTGCGCGTAAGAAACACATAATCTACTGGACTTTCCCTAATCGTTCTCACTTTATTTCTTGCGCGTAAGAAACACAAAATCCACTGGATTTTCCCTAATCGTTCTCACCCTATTTCTTGGGCGTAAGAAACACAAAGTCCACTGGATTTTCCCTAATCGTTCTCACTTTATTTCTTGCGCGTGATAAACACATAATCCACTTGACTTTCGCTAATCGTTGTCACTTTGTTTCTTGCGCGTAAGAAACACAAAATACACTGGACTTTCGCTAATCGTTCTCACTTTATTTCTTGCGCGTAAGAAACACAAAATCCACTGGACTTTCCCTAATCGTTCTCACTTTATTTCTTGCGCGTAAGAAACACAAAATCCACTGGACTTTGGCTAATCGTTCTCACTTTATTTCTTGCGCGTAAGAAACACATAATCCACTGCACTTTCCCTTATCCTTCTCACTTTATTTCTTGCGCGTAAGAAACACAAAATCCACTGGACTTTCCCTAATCGTTCTCACTCTATTTCTTGCGCGTAAGAAACACGTAATCCACTGGACTTTCGCTAATCGTTCTCACTTTTTTTCTTACGCGTAAGAAACACATTATGCACTAGAATTTCCCTAATCGTTGTCACTTTATTTCTTGCGCGTAAGAAACACATCATCCACTAGAGTTTCCCTAATCGTTCTGACTTTATTTCTTACCCGTAAGAAACACATCATCCACTGTACTTTCCGTAATCGGTCTTACTTTATTTCTCACCCGTAAGAAAGATATCATCCACTGGACTTTCCCTGATTGTTCTCACTTTATTTCTTACGCCTAAGAAACACGTAATCCACTGGACTTTCCCTAATCATTCTCACTTTATTATTCCTTGCGGGTAAGAAATACATAATCCAGTGGACTTTGCCTAATCGTTGTCACTTTATTTCTTACGCGAAAGAAACAAATCATCGCCTAGACTTTCCCTAATCGGTCTCACTTTATTATTTCTTACGCGTAAGAAGCACATAATCCACTAGACTTTCCCTAATCTTTCTCACTTTATTTCTTAAGCGTAAGAAACGCATCATCTACTGGACTTTCCCTAATTGTTCTCACTTTATTTCTTACGCGTAAGAAACACATCATCCACTAGACTTTCCCTGATCGTTCTCACTTTATTTCTTGCGCGTAAGAAACACATAATCCACTGGACTTTCCCTAATCGTTTTCAGTTTATTTCTTACGCGTAAGAAACGCATAATCCACTGGACTTTCCCTAATCGTTCTCACTTTATTTCTTGCGCGTAAGAAACACATAATCCACTGGACTTTCGCTAATCGTTCTCACTTTATTTCTTACGCGTAAGAAACACATTATGCACAAGAATTTCCCTAATCGTTCTCACTTTATTTCTTGCGCGTAAGAAACACATCATCCACTAGAGTTTCCCTAATCGTTCTCACTTTATTTCTTACCCGTAAGAAACACATCATCCACTGTACTTTCCGTAATCGGTCTTACTTTATTTCTCACCCGTAAGAAAGATATCATCCACTGGACTTTCCCTGATTGTTCTCACTTTATTTCTTACGCCTAAGAAACACGTAATCCACTGGACTTTCCCTAATCATTCTCACTTTATTATTCCTTGCGGGTAAGAAATACATAATCCAGTGGACTTTGCCTAATCGTTGTCACTTTATTTCTTACGCGAAAGAAACAAATCATCGCCTAGACTTTCCCTAATCGTTCTCACTTTATTTTTTCTTTCGCGTAAGAAGCACATAATCCACTAGACTTTCGCTAATCTTTCTCACTTTATTTCTTGCGCGTAAGAAACACATAATCCACTGGACTTTCGCTAATCGTTCTCACTTTATTTCTTGCGCGTAAGAAACAAATCATCCACTAGACTTGCCCTAATCGTTCTCACTTTATTTCTTACGCGTAAGAAACACATTATCCACTACACTTTCCCTAATCGTTTTCACTTTATTTCTTACGCGTTAAAATCACATCATCCACTGGACTTTCCCTAATCGTTCTCGCTTTATCATATCTTACGCGTAAGAAACACAAAATCCACTGGACTTTCCCTAATCGTTCTCAGTTTATTTCTTACCCGTAAGAAACACATCATCCACTGTACTTTCCGTAATCGGTCTTACTTTATTTCTCACCCGTAAGAAAGATATCATCCACTGGACTTTCCCTGATTGTTCTCACTTTATTTCTTACGCCTAAGAAACACGTAATCCACTGGACTTTCCCTAATCATTCTCACTTTATTATTCCTTGCGGGTAAGAAATACATAATCCAGTGGACTTTGCCTAATCGTTGTCACTTTATTTCTTACGCGAAAGAAACAAATCATCGCCTAGACTTTCCCTAATCGTTCTCACTTTATTTTTTCTTTCGCGTAAGAAGCACATAATCCACTAGACTTTCGCTAATCTTTCTCACTTTATTTCTTGCCCGTAAGAAACACATAATCCACTGGACTTTCGCTAATCGTTCTCACTTTATTTCTTGCGCGTAAGAAACAAATCATCCACTAGACTTGCCCTAATCGTTCTCAGTTTATTTCTTACGCGTAAGAAACACATCATCTACTGGAGTTTCCTTAATCGTTCTCACTTTATTTCCTATCCGTAAGAAACACATCATCCACCGGCCTCTGCCTAATCGTTGTCACTTTATTTCTTACGCCTAAGAAACACGTAATCCACTGGACTTTCCCTAATCATTCTCACTTTATTATTCCTTGCGGGTAAGAAATACATAATCCAGTGGACTTTGCCTAATCGTTGTCACTTTATTTCTTACGCGAAAGAAACAAATCATCGCCTAGACTTTCCCTAATCGGTCTCACTTTATTATTTCTTACGCGTAAGAAGCACATAATCCACTAGACTTTCGCTAATCTTTCTCACTTTATTTCTTAAGCGTAAGAAACGCATCATCTACTGGACTTTCCCTAATTGTTCTCACTTTATTTCTTACGCGTAAGAAACACATCATCCACTAGACTTGCCCTAATCTTTCTCACTTTATTTCTTACGCGTAAGAAACACATTATCCACTACACTTTCCCTAATCGTTTTCACTTTATTTCTTACGCGTTAAAATCACATCATCCACTGGACTTTCCCTAATCGTTCTCGCTTTATCATATCTTACGCGTAAGAAATACAAAATCCACTGGACTTTCCCTAATCGTTCTCAGTTTATTTCTTACGCGTAAGAAACACATCATCTACTGGAGTTTCCTTAATCGTTCTCACTTTATTTCCTATCCGTAAGAAACACATCATCCACTGGCCTCTGCCTAATCGTTGTCACTTTATTTCTTACGCCTAAGAAACACGTAATCCACTGGACTTTCCCTAATCATTCTCACTTTATTATTCCTTGCGGGTAAGAAATACATAATCCAGTGGACTTTGCCTAATCGTTGTCACTTTATTTCTTACGCGAAAGAAACAAATCATCGCCTAGACTTTCCCTAATCGTTCTCACTTTATTATTTCTTTCCCGTAAGAAGAACATAATCCACTAGACTTTCGCTAATCTTTCTCACTTTATTTCTTGCGCGTAAGAAACACATAATCCACTGGACTTTCGCTAATCGTTCTCACTTTATTTCTTGCGCGTAAGAAACAAATCATCCACTAGACTTTCCCTGATCGTTCTCACTTTATTTCTTGCGCGTAAGAAACGCATAATCCACTGGACTTTCCCTAATCGTTCTCACTTTATTTCTTGCGCGTAAGAAACACATAATCCACTCGACTTTCGCTAATCGTTCTCACTTTATTTCTTGCGCGTAAGAAACAAATCATCCACTAGACTTGCCCTAATCGTTCTCACTTTATTTCTTACGCGTAAGAAACACATTATTCACTATACTTCCCTAATCGTTTTCACTTTATTTCTTACGCGTTAAAATCACATCATCCACTGGACTTTCCCTAACCGTTCTCGCTTTATCATATCTTACGCGTAAGAAACACAAAATCCACTGGACTTTCCCTAATCGTTCTCAGTTTATTTCTTGCGCGTAAGAAACAAATCATCCACTAGACTTGCCCTAATCGTTCTCACTTTATTTCTTACGCGTAAGAAACACATTATCCACTACACTTTCCCTAATCGTTTTCACTTTATTTCTTACGCGTTAAGATCACATCATCCACTGGACTTTCCCTAATCGTTCTCGCTTTATCACATCTTACGCGTAAGAAACACAAAAGCCACTGGACTTTCCCTAATCGTTCTCAGTTTATTTTTTACGCGTAAGAAACACATCATCTACTGGAGTTTCCTTAATCGTTCTCACTTTATTTCCTATCCGTAAGAAACACATCATCCACTGGCCTCTGCCTAATCGTTCTCACTTTATTTCTTACGCCTAAGAAACACGTAATCCACTGGACTTTCCCTAATCATTCTCACTTTATTATTCCTTGCGGGTAAGAAATACATAATCCAGTGGACTTTGCCTAATCGTTGTCACTTTATTTCTTACGCGAAAGAAACAAATCATCGCCTAGACTTTCCCTAATCGGTCTCACTTTATTATTTCTTACGCGTAAGAAGCACATAATCCACTAGACTTTCCCTAATCTTTCTCACTTTATTTCTTAAGCGTAAGAAACGCATCATCTACTGGACTTTCCCTAATTGTTCTCACTTTATTTCTTACGCGTAAGAAACACATCATCCACTAGACTTGCCCTAATCGTTCTCACTTTATTTCTTGCGCGTAAGAAAAACATCATCCACTAGACTTTCCCTGATCGTTCTCACTTTATTTCTTGCGCGTAAGAAACACATAATCCACTGGACTTTCCCTAATCGTTTTCAGTTTATTTCTTACGCGTAAGAAACGCATAATCCACTGGACTTTCCCTAATCGTTCTCACTTTATTTCTTGCGCGTAAGAAACACATAATCCACTGGACTTTCCCTAATCGTTCTCACTTTATTTCTTGCGCGTAAGAAGCACAAAATCCACTGGACTTTCCTTAATCTTTCTCACTTAATTTCTTGCGCGTAAGAAACACATAATCCACTGGACTTTCGCTAATCGTTCTCACTTTATTTCTTGCGCGTAAGAAACAGATAATCCACTGGACTTTCCCTAATCGTTCTCAGTTTATTATTCCTTGCGGGTAAGAAATACATAATCCATTGGACTTTGCCTAATCGTTGTCACTTTATTTCTTACGCGAAAGAAACAAACCATCGCCTAGACTTTCCCTAATCGTTCTCACTTTATTATTTCTTTCGCGTAAGAAGCACATAATCCACTAGACTTTCCCTAATCTTTCGCACTTTATTTCTTGCGCGTAAGAAACGCATAATCCACTGGACTTTCCCTAACCGTTCTCACTTTATTTCTTGCGCGTAAGAAACACATAATCCACTCGACTTTCGCTAATCGTTCTCACTTTATTTCTTGCGCGTAAGAAACAAATCATCCACTAGACTTGCCCTAATCGTTCTCACTTTATTTCTTACGCGTAAGAAACACATTATTCACTATACTTCCCTAATCGTTTTCACTTTATTTCTTACGCGTTAAAATCACATCATCCACTGGACTTTCCCTAATCGTTCTCGCTTTATCATATCTTACGCGTAAGAAACACAAAATCCACTGGACTTTCCCTAATCGTTCTCAGTTTATTTCTTACGCGTAAGAAACACATCATCTACTGGAGTTTCCTTAATCGTTCTCACTTTATTTCCTATCCGTAAGAAACACATCATCCACTGGCCTCTGCCTAATCGTTGTCACTTTATTTCTTACGCCTAAGAAACACGTAATCCACTGGACTTTCCCTAATCATTCTCACTTTATTATTCCTTGCGGGTAAGAAATACATAATCCAGTGGACTTTGCCTAATCGTTGTCACTTTATTTCTTACGCGAAAGAAACAAATCATCGCCCAGACTTTCCCTAATCGGTCTCACTTTATTATTTCTTACGCGTAAGAAGCACATAATCCACTAGACTTTCCCTAATCTTTCTCACTTTATTTCTTAAGCGTAAGAAACGCATCATCTACTGGACTTTCCCTAATTGTTCTCACTTTATTTCTTACGCGTAAGAAACACATCATCCACTAGACTTTCCCTGATCGTTCTCACTTTATTTCTTGCGCGTAAGAAACGCATAATCCACTGGACTTTCGCTAATCGTTCTCACTTTATTTCTTGCGCGTAAGAAACACATAATCCACTCGACTTTCGCTAATCGTTCTCACTTTATTTCTTGCGCGTAAGAAACAGATAATCCACTGGACTTTCCCTAATCGTTCTCACTTTATTATTCCTTGCGGGTAAGAAATACATAATCCAGTGGACTTTGCCTAATCGTTGTCACTTTATTTCTTACGCGAAAGAAACAAACCATCGCCTAGACTTTCCCTAATCATTCTCACTTTATTATTTCTTTCGCGTAAGAAGCACATAATCCACTAGACTTTCCCTAATCTTTCGCACTTTATTTCTTGCGCGTAAGAAACGCATAATCCACTGGACTTTCCCTAATCGTTCTCACTTTATTTCTTGCGCGTAAGAAACACATAATCCACTCGACTTTCGCTAATCGTTCTCACTTTATTTCTTGCGCGTAAGAAACAAATCATCCACTAGACTTGCCCTAATCGTTCTCACTTTATTTCTTACGCGTAAGAAACACATTATTCACTATACTTCCCTAATCGTTTTCACTTTATTTCTTACGCGTTAAAATCACATCATCCACTGGACTTTCCCTAATCGTTCTCGCTTTATCATATCTTACGCGTAAGAAACACAAAATCCACTGGACTTTCCCTAATCGTTCTCAGTTTATTTCTTACGCGTAAGAAACACATCATCTACTGGAGTTTCCTTAATCGTTCTCACTTTATTTCCTATCCGTAAGAAACACATCATCCACTGGCCTCTGCCTAATCGTTGTCACTTTATTTCTTACGCCTAAGAAACACGTAATCCACTGGACTTTCCCTAATCATTCTCACTTTATTATTCCTTGCGGGTAAGAAATACATAATCCAGTGGACTTTGCCTAATCGTTGTCACTTTATTTCTTACGCGAAAGAAACACATCATCGCCTAGACTTTTCCTAATCGTTCTCACTTTATTATTTCTTACGCGTAAGAAGCACATAATCCACTAGACTTTCCCTAATCTTTCTCACTTTATTTCTTAAGCGTAAGAAACGCATCATCTACTGGACTTTCCCTAATTGCTCTCACTTTATTTCTTAAGCGTAAGAAACGCATCATCCACTAGACTTTCCCTGATCGTTCTCACTTTATTTCTTGCCCGTAAGAAACACATAATCCATTGGACTTTCCCTAATCGTTTTCAGTTTATTTCTTACGCGTAAGAAACACATTCACCCTATTATTTCTAAAACCTTAGAAACGCATCGTTCTTATTCATCATATCTCTTCTCAAACTCTACTTTATTCGTTTGATGCTTCATATTTAGTTTATGTGGGACTATATACACCAACAAATAATATTCTAATCAATACGGACAGAACCAACGTGTAACTTCCATATATATTACTTTAATAATTGGTTCAGTTTATTCCAAAATGATTCTTTTTTGTAAACAAAGTAGAACCTTTTATTCGAAA
Organism: Orbicella faveolata; assembly: GCF_042242905.1. Taxonomy (NCBI): domain Eukaryota; kingdom Metazoa; phylum Cnidaria; class Anthozoa; order Scleractinia; family Merulinidae; genus Orbicella; species Orbicella faveolata. The sequence goes on along the minus strand of NW_028301581.1, from coordinate 1,856,054 downwards.
ATCTACTTGATACAAATGAGTATACTTCATACTTGTTCATACAATATTGGCACATAATTTTATCCATTCTATTAATATGAGTCAATCATGGGACACAAGTCAATCAAGCCAAAGTGTAAGCCAATCGAGCCAATCGAGTCAATCAAGTCAATCAAGCCAAAGTCAAACCCAGAGACTAAGTCAATCAAGCCAATCAAGTCAGAGTTCAATTTGGGATTCTCAACCTTCGGGTGAAGAATGGTTGCCATCAGACTACGAAGAAACTGATTCAGACTAAAAACATATGGAGAGAAAACAAGATATATTATTGGTGATGGAATTGAGTGAAACAAATAAGTTTAACTGTGGAAATGTTATCCACGAAGAAATGATCAAAATGGACTACATCAATTGTCCATTTTGCGATGAAGAATTACAACAGCCAACAATTAAAATAGTGTCATGTTGTGAAAAACAAGACATGATAAATAACAAGGGTACAAATGTATGCCGCAATTGTGGTACAGTAAGTGGTTATGATACAGCCAGTGAGTACGTTGATTTTCATGAAAACAAGTACAAGATTGTCAAGAAATCGATTTAACAAAGAAAATATCATTTAGACAATGTGTTAAACGATATCACTAGTAAAAAATGGATGGCAATTATCAGTACACAATAAAAATAGAATACATGATATTTTCCGAAAAATAGACAGGATAATGCCACAAATTAATGGTGATCGTAAACGAATGATTAACATTAATTTTATTCTAAAAAAATTTTCGAATTTTTGGATTTACCGACTGATAATATACCAATAACGAGGTCCAAAAAACTTTGCTGATGTTGAATATTATTGGAGTAAAATAATTAATCTTATTCACTTGTGAACAATTTATTAAACTTATCCTCAAACTTGTCGTATAATGGACACATGTCTATTATGATAGTATTTCTACAAAGCTTTCAACTCTGATATCTCAGCTTCGGTTAAATTGTTATCGATATGATTGAAATTGAAAGCAGTCTTTGATGCTTTCATATATATGGTTTAGATATTATTTAATCCAATTCAAAATATGTCGCCAACCTTTTTTTTCTGCTGCTACCATAGCGTGAAAAGCATCTCCACCAATTGCATAAAGGTTTGTTGTGAACCCCATTCGATATGTATTTTTGAAGATGTAGGTTGAGGAAAAGAACGTGTTGTTGTTATTGTACCAGGCATTTCTACAATTTCGGCATTTATATTTTCACCGTTTTTAACAACTCATATCATGAATTGTTTATTTTTGAAATTATTTGTTATATCGATAAATAGTTGTTCGTTACGATATTGAATGTGATTGTAAGTCGGTAAGTTCTACCACCACTACCACTACTGTCTAAACGATTCAGTATTCTTACATAGAATATGTCTCTCTGAGTATTTACAAACGCGCCAAAATTCTCTGAAAAATTAGTATCATGTTTGATAACGAAAAACATGGAGAAATCTTTCTGGACGTCGATATTGACATTCATTTCGCCATAGAAACCACGGAAACGGTAAGTTAAATTGAAAACAGAAAATGGTATACTACTTGGTGAACCAGTCCGAGTAGTCACTTTCAAATCGTCCAACGCAGTCACACTAGGACCACTTCTTTTGAACTCTTCTGGATCTAACAAGTCTGCGTAAAATTCGAATAATCTTTTTAACACCTCGTCGTGCAATGCCACTCGGGCTATTTGTTTTTCAGCAACGTATACTTTTGTTGTCAGTTCAGTGATGTTGTAGTTGAAAGGATCGATTTTGGTTTGCATTTCTCTTCTGAAAAATTTTACAAGATTATCTTCAAACTCATTCAACTGTTTGATATTCACAGTATCATTATTTTCGACACCGTCTTGGACATTTTTTATCTGATTTTTCATGTCAATATTTTCATTAAAGTTTGCCGTTTGAAATTCAACAGCAGTTTTGAATGTCAGTTTGCCATTTTCTAAATAATACAGCTCATCGAAGACATCTTAGCTCAGAGCGCTCTGTTTTCCCTCGATCCCATAAATAACCAAATGACCACGCCCCTGAGATGGACTGTTTGTAATACCCTGACATTTCAAGTCAACGTTGAATATGAACTCGCAGCGTGTTACACTACTTGTCCTCTTAGATTTAAGCGCTGCTTTTGACACCGTGGACCACGCGATTTTGCTAAAACGCTTGACCACTGATTTTGGTATAGGCGGGAAGGCTTTAGAGTGGTTCTCGTCGTATTTGTCGGGACGCAGCCAGCGTGTTTTGTTTGAGGGGGCTACATCTGGTAGCTTCGATCTGCGTTTTGGTGTCCCACAAGGCAGCTGTCTCGGCCCGCTTCTGTTTGTGGTTTACGCCTCCAAGCTCTTTGAGATAGTACAAGTCCACCTGCCGAATGCGCACTGCTTCGCTGACGACACGCAACTTTACTTGTCTTTTAATCCTAACAGGCCTATGGATCAAGTGAAGGCATTGGAAGCTATGGAGCGATGCATTAGTGACTTACGTAAATGGATGTACCGGGACAAATTAAAGATCAACGATGATAAGACTGAATTTCTTGTTATCGGATCGAGACAACAGTTGCTGAAAATTAATCACAGTTCAGTCCGTGTTGGCATGATCGATATTAAGCCTGTTAAGGTAGTGCGTAATCTAGGCGCCTGGTTGGACTCGCATTTTTCTGTGAAGGTGTTTTATTAAAGCATCCTTCGGGGAGAATGAAAAAGTCATTTGGTGACAGATCCTTCACTGAGTGTGTCTGCGCCCACTCTGTGTAACGCTCTTCCTGTTAGCCTCCGCATGATCAAATGTATTTCCACGTTTAAGTCAAATCTTAAAACTTATCTTTTTAAATTAGCTTTTAATATTTCTTTTATGTTTATTTAATATTTTAATATATATATATAAATAAATGATGTAGTGTTTTTTTAATTATTTTTAAATTTTATTGTAGATTTTTAATACTTGTATAGTTTTAGGTTATTTATTGTTGTAATGCGCTTTTGATCAGCTGGTATGTTAAAAAGCGCACTATAAATGAATAAATTATTATTATTATTATTATTATTATTAACGTAATTGTATTCAGGTGGAGTTACATCGTACTTATGGAAGTGAATGATGAATCCACTATATTTCGAAAACAGCCTGATTGGTTGTTGACTGATACTCAGTTAGGAAGAAACAACTGACACTGTCACCTGATCCATAGCTGGTGGGAAGAATTCAATCACCAAAGTGAATTCACCCTCAGGAAGTAGATACATGTTGAATCCCAGTCGAAATGCATACCAGTTTTGTGCGTCTTTTCCAATTCTGAAACTGTAAGCTTTTTTACTAATATCATGAGGTGAATCAGAAAAGTCTTCGATACCATCAACAATAATGTTACTCTCACGTGTTGATTGATTAACATCATCCATAAGATATTGGAAAACACTTTTTTTGTTTGTTGAGTCGCTGATATGTGAGTCATTTATTTTTTTTGTAAAACTATCAGTCAGCGTTATAATCATAGCCCCGTTGACTTGGTTTACGTACCTGATATTGGTGGCTGACAGCACGTTGTGGGAGTCAGTGGATAAGTTGATGATTTTGTTGTTACTCCTGTCTAAATCAGCAGCCATTTTATTTGAACCATCAAGTAAAAGCGTTTCATTTTCGTTTGCTTTGGTTGTTAACTGTTGATAATTGACTGCATCATTGTTGTCGCTGCCAGGTGTAATGTTTATTATTTTGTTGTTCCCCATATCTAAATCCACATATTCATGGAAGTTCCACCGTTAATATTCAATTTATGACCAGTCTGACAAAAAGATGATGACGATGATAAAAAAGATGGTGATGATCTTGATAAACATCCAATAATTTTAAAATTTCAGTACTCCACCTACAGAGCATTAATAAAATTGAAAACAGGCTACCAACTAGATCTCACCCAATCAAATTTTCACGAGCTCGATGGCTTTCTTAAAGATGCTGAAAATTATGGGTCACGAATGCCTGATTTAAGTCAAGATACAGAAATGCTAAACATACACTGTGATTTGGTTAATATCAGCCTTGTTAATGGAGGAGATACAGATATAATTTAATCTTTCTCAACCAGTATCCTCAAACCGTCATTTAGTTTCACTATGGAACCGCAAAAAGTCACATTTAATCCTGTGAATAAGAACACCATTTCGAGAATGAGAATATATATAACCGATGGCAAAAGACGACAGATAAATCTTAATGGCGCAGATACAGCTTTTAGCTTACTGTTGAAAAGAATTGTCGAATTTATTTATATGAAATCGTATGAATTCAAAAGATTTTACCATCCTCAAATGGGTAAATTTGTGTAAAAACACAAACGAAACGGTTTGATTGTTGACAATATATTCAAACCGATAAGAAGTATAGCATCATCTGTATTCCAAAATGTTGCCAAACCAATCGCGAAAAAAGCAATAAGATCTGGCCGGAGTAGAACACGCTGGTGAGCGTTTGGGTAAAAAAAGCAGCAGAGAAATCAGGTGATCTGATGATGAAACGACTAAGAGGTGTGAAACAAAAAACAGCAACACTTCCAACGATAAAAGAAGAAAGTAGAGATATAATATTGAATCGTTTAATATCAGGAGAAGGTGTAAGGAAAAGGAAAGGAAAGGGACTACTGCTCGGAAAAACAGTCCATTCAACTCAATTCCAATACTTGGTCAAATATTATAAAACACGAATTTTTATCTAAACTAATAGTATAATGGCTTTTAGATCAAGTGAAATGTTACAACGAAATGAGTTTGTAAGATACCAGTCAGATGATGCAATCAGAGCACCAGCTAATGGTGAACACCAAGATAAAAATGGATACAAATTTACAATCAATGACAGATCAGCGTTTTACGATTGGTATAATGCTTATTTTAAAAATTCTGTTTCAAGTACCAAAACTCGCTGATGGAACAGCTTATGGTGGAGGTGATAGAATTACGGTCATCAATGGCTCACACTCTTTCATCAATCATCTGATGATCAAATCTGCTGGTAAAATCGTAGATGATACAGATAATCTCCACAAGGTCAGTTTTGTGAAGAATCTATTGGAGTATTCTGATGATTTCAGCAGATCAGTTGCAAAAAACGGTCTTTGGTATTTGGATACTAGCCATCAGATTGCTAATGCTAATCAGAATGCAGGATTTGAAGCAAGACGAAGGTTAACAGTGGGAAATGCTGATGTCAATGTTATTATTCCTGTCAATAGATATTCATTCTTCGAAGTGTTAGAAGATAAGATGCTAATACCAATGCAATTACAATTCAATATAACACTTCAGAATGATGATGAGCTAATTCAAAAAGCAGATGCTGCCGATGATGGAAGAGTCGCCATTAATCGTTTTCTATTATGGGTGCCCAAATTAATTCCAAAAGATAGTCTATATGACAATTTTGTCAGCTCATTTTTGAAAGAAACTAAATGGTCCTATCTGAGATCGTCTATCAAATGTCCGCTCCAGCACAAGCAAGTGGTTTTGATCAGATTTCAGCAAGTGTGGATTATGTTAAACATATATTTGTATATCTCCAAAGAAATAAAACAAATGTCGTGGCAGAAAATCCTTACTTATTTGATACTTATAAATTGAATGCCGCTGATGCTAATAGTTATCTGACGACATGTACATTAGAATATGGAAGTGGAATATTTTATCCAGAAACTGAGTATGATACAGAAACTAAGGTGAGAATTTTTAACGATTTGTCTTATGCTGCAAGAAGAAATGATTTTAATACTGGTACACAACTGAATCTTGCAAATTTTAATGGTCTTTATGGTATGATATATTTTGATTTAACAAACCAAACAGAAAAAGTTACAAGGGATCCCAAACAGTTAATTTTCAGATACAAAATAAATGCTGCTCCAGCAGCTGCATTCAATGTTGACGCAATTGTCTTTTACGAAGAGATGCTGGTTGTGATTAACAAAATTGGTAATGAGTTAGTTATTGTGTAAATAAATAGAATAGCAAAGATAGAAGTTAGTTAGTTATTCCTCAATACGAGGATGTTTTTCAAAATACATATTTTATATAATCTATATAATATATGACGCAATTATTTGAAATAAGGGTGAAATTATCACCAAATCAGAAAAAGAATCTTGCTAGTGCATTTCATAAGCGTGAAACCATTGTTCTCAGGCTTTCAAAAGATGCACTAACTGGAAATGACGTTTTGTACGTTGCACAAAATGTGCCGAAACGATTGCACAAGAATAAACAGCTGAATAAAGGATTGGACATCAAACTTGCTAAGACTAATATCAGAAACGAGGTTCGAGGTAGTCTGTTGACAAGCATATTAAGTTTAGGTCGTACTTTTGCACCTACCATAGCAAAGAAAACCTTGCAAGCGATTGATTGGGGAATTAAGAAAGCAACTCCTGTTATTCAAAAAGTTGGATCTGAAGCAATTAATTAATTATCAACCAAAGTGAGACCAAATTACAAATATAAAACTGACAGAATGGATCTTGATGCTGACATGTACAAAGGAAGTGCAATTGATATCCAAAAAGCGATTGGCAAAATACCAAAACCAAAGGCTGGATGGACACCAGGAAAGTACAAATAAATGGGACCATATAATCCATTGAATAAGCAATTAGAATACAACCCATGCACCGGTGAGTTCTCAAATGGTACGTACAACCGTGTAATAAGGTGGATGAGATAGCTGCTGATCACGATATTTGTTATGATATGGGAAAAAAAAACAAAGGTGATTGTGATTGGCAAATGGTTTCATCACTGGATGAAATACCATATGGTGAAATGCCAAAGAGGGGATCAACAGCACGATTCTTGATTGATCGATAAAAAACAGAAACTGGGTCTTGGGGTATCAAAAAACGGAAGAATCCGTCGAGTGAAGTGAACTGGCAAGAAAAATTAGCTGATGAATTACACAAACCAGTAAAACGTAACTTTACTCGACGGCGTGTAACAGTCAATCATATTGATGAAATATGGTGTTCTGATTTAGTTGAAATGCAGCAGTTCAGCAAGTGGAACAAGGGCTACAGATATCTTCTGATGGTTTTAGATGCGTTTAGTAAATACGGTTGGATTGTACCGTTGAAGAATAAAAAAGGTGAATCTGTAACTGAAGCATTCAAATCCATTATCAGAGAGGGAAGAAAACCTGAGTACTTATGGACTGATGAGGGTAAAGATTATTATAACAAGCATTTGAAGGACTTGTTGGATAAGAATAACATAACACTGTATTCCACGGTAAATGAAGAAAAATCATTGTGAAAGATGGAATAAAACAATAAAAACCAAAATGTGGAAGCAGTTTACTATTTGGGGTAATACAGTAATCAGTATTTGGATATTCTACCCAAAATATTAGAACAGTATAATAACACCAAACATGGTTCAATAAAAATGACACCTGTTGAAGCTAGTCAGGAAAAAATGAAGGAATTGTATACTTTAATCTGAATAGTAATACAGAACCATCATCAAAACCGAAGTTGATAAGGTTAGAATAAGCAAAGGCAAGAGAAAAGTATTCGACAAAGGATATACCCCTAATTGGACTGAGGAAGTATTTACAATTGATAAGATCCAATATGCGAATCCAGTCACTTACAAATTAAAAGATCTCCACGGTGAAGAGATAACAGGCAGTTTTTATGACCCTGAGCTGTTAAAAGCCAAACAGGATATATTCAGAATTGAAAAAATCATAAGGAGAAATCATAAGAAGAAGCAAGCGTTAGTAAAGTGGAAGAGATACAGTGATGATTTCAACAGTTGGGTACCACTAAAGGATGTGCTGAAAATATAAACGTTCATCGAGTAATGTATATTAGCGACATTACTTGGTTGTGGTGAAAATAGTATAGCCTATATATACAGATAGATCGTCTATCAGATGTGTTATTTTTGCCATATCTGCTTTTGCTATTATGATAGCCAAAAATATTATTGTTTCTGGCTATATGTATATTTTATATAAAGCCATATATTCAAATGAATACTTGGAGCCGTCTAACTTTGAAAAGGCATATTTATAGCCATATTTTTTATCGCAAGTCATTTTCACTGAACCAGCACTAGCATGAAGCTTTTTTCCAGCACTGGATAAACTTTTGAAAATCATAATCGTCCCATCGGAGCGGTTTATTGATTTGACTTTTTTCTTATTCAAATGATTATACTTCACAAAAGAATAATCTCGATTTTTTGCTGCTTTCTTACTATTCTCACTTTGTGATAATAATTGTAAATTACACAGTCTATTATCAGTTTTCACATCATTAATATGATCAATGACTTTATCACTCGGAGTTGAACCGTTGAGACATTCCCATATAAATCTGTGAGCTAGCATTGAGTTTTGTTTGAATCCCAGCCCGCTGACAGAACAACGATTATATCCACAATGATTTAAGCTGCACCCAACTATTTTCATTGTTCTGGTATTAATAACCTTGCCAAGATTCGACGCGGCATATTTATTATACAAAGGATGAACCTTATATATTTCAATTTCATTTTTCATACTCATACTACCAATATATCAATAACGTTTCTCTTTTATATCAAATTCAAAAGCTCTGTTTTGCCACTTGGTGAATAAGTTTTTGATTTGCAGAGGCCTGAGATAGCCTAATTTATGCTGTTTCTGGCTAAAGGAGTTTTTTGATTTCCAGAGGGGTGGCAAGAGTACTTTTTGGTCATGACACGACTTCGCGAAGGGTTTCTAGTAGAAGGATTTTTTTTGATTTCTAGAGGGTTGGGAGACATGAAATTTGCCAATGAGAGGGCTTAGGACAAAACATACCCTAAGAGGCCTGAAAATGCATTTTTCGAGTTGAGGCCCGGCGAGGGTATTTTTTGGGTTTCTAGGGGAGTGGGTATGTCGTTTTTTGCATAATGTCCTAGTACCGCCATTTACTATACTACTTTCGGTTTTCAAAAAAATCGCCAGAAGAAAAACGTTTTGAAAACTTACTTATGAGCAGTCTGGCCGAAATATTAACTCACTTAGTGACTATAACTAGAAAGTTGCCGAGACCGGGCTAGGCACAGCGTAATTTTGACCAACTTTGGGTCGATTTCCAGGAATTTCCCAGCCCTAAGGTCTCTAAGCTGATTGGAGAAGACTTTGGTTTTCAGTGAAATGGCCAGAAGAAAAATTTTTGAACGCTTACTTATGAGCAGTCTGGCTGAGATATTAAGTCACTTAGTGACTATGACTAGAAAGTCGCCGAGACCGGGCTACGCTGCAGCGAGATTTTGACCAACTTTGGGTGGATTTCCAGGAACTTGGGCGATATTTTCCAGTCGTAGGGACTCTAAACTAATTCGAGAAGACTTTGGTTTTCAGTGAAATGGCCAAAAGAAAAATTTTTGAACGCTTACTTATGAGCAGTCTGGCCGAAATATTAACTCACTTAGTGACTATCACCAGAAAGTCGCCGAGACTGGGCTAGGCGCAGCGCGGTTTCAGTTGACGAAATGTTAACTCACTTAGTGACTATGACTAGTAAGTCGCAAATACCTGGCTACGCACCGCGCGATTTTGACCAACTTTGGGTGGATTTCCAGGAACTTGGGCGATATTTCCCAGACCTAGGGACTCTAAACTAATTGGAGAAGACTTTGGTTTTCAGTGAAATGTCCAGAAGAAAAATTTTTGAACGCTTACTTATAAGCAGTCTGGCCGAAATATTAACTCACTTAGTGACTATTACCAGAAAGTCGCCGAGACCGGGCTACGCGCAGCGTGATTAAAGGGACCCTTGGGGAAATTAGCCGATCACCTCAATACTCTTTGTTTGGTTACTTCTCTTTTTATTTCCACTATTGATGACTTCATTAGAATACTGACAACGTTCCCCTACTGCCACTCTTGCCTGATTACAGCAATTACTACAACTCTGATGCGTAGGTTTGGCCCGCGCTCGTTTATCTGGATCACACCCGTGCTGTCAATCAGCTGTCTAATACGTCAAATTCGGAAATCAACGCTGATGTCAGTACATGCGCTGTGTTCTACTACCAAGAATTCGCAGAATTTACTTAGTGAAAAATCTTTTCATTTCTGAATTTCCACTATCAAGCATAGGGTGTATGATCCAAATAAATCAGCACTTTCAATATAACAATTATCAAGCATAAGTTTACAAATTAAAATCAAGGAAAAGTGCCAGGATCTCTAATAAAAGTTGTTGTTGAAAATTCTGTACGACTAAAGTGTTACAAGAAATAGGTATGCAAACTCCCAGCTTCGTGGGAGGGAGTTCCAGTTGAAGCCATCCATCTCATTAAGTGAACGTGCTCTTTTGGTACAAACATATCTTAACGAGGTGCCGCTGCTATTGTAAGGAATCTTTTCTTTATTTGGGTCGAAGTGTGAACGACAATCCTCAACAAAAGTCCTTGGCACACCTGGATCAGACAGCACGAAAATGCGTTGACAAGGTATTTTGGGGACAATACCTAATCACATCATTAGAAGGGGGAACCCCCTTCCCCCCCGACAATGTTGTAAGCGGGCAATGACCACTTCATCACGATTAACAAAATTGATTTGGGCGGAACGGGGCGAACTGATAAATTGCCCTGACAGATATTGCAAAAGTGGGAAGGTGTGCCAAGACTTTTGTCGGAGATTGTAGGAATAAAGTAATTAAACATCGCTATAAAACTCCCTGAACAGCTCAGTAAAAAGGGCAAGGTTTGACTGAAAAGTTGGACAGGAGACTAAAAATAAGTTAAGGAGTCTAACGCGACTAATTCCAAAAAGAGCGCTTCCAAAATCTAGATTTCAATTTTTATTTTGTTTTCTCGATCGACACCCGCGAGTAAACAAACGAGTTGCTGAACAACGCAGCTGACCCGAAAACATGTAGTATAGCAACGGTGCCCGCAGAACATGAATGTACCAAGGTATTTTACCAGGTCTAACAAGAATCAGTTAATAAATTATTTAAGTAAATACTACATTAAAAATAGTTAGATTACAGGGCACTATTTCCAGCGTAACAACAGTCAGGTAATTTACACATACGAAGAACTAGTTCCTAGGAAACGCAGCACCCGCGTATACAACAACAACGATAAGAAAGGCAACATTTGATCAGCTAGTCAAGGAGCAAGTCCGTAATGTCAATGTATCCCAAACACCTAAAGTATTCCAATATTATATTTCGAATGACCCAACACCTATTTCTTAAAACATTACCGTTGCCTTTTTACCCATTATTACAACGAATAAATATGGTTAAGAATTGATATCTTGTTTGCATTTTATTGTTTTACATATTCTCCACCCTTAGATTGAGCTAGTCCCTAGCTCACAGTGAGTTAATAGAATGCAAGCAAGATAACATGACAATACCATAACAAAAAAAATGGAGGCATATATATATATACATATATATATCTTCACGAACTCAACACTAAAGCTGAACAATGTATAACCCACAAGTAAAAATTATGTGGACATACGGCATTAAAAGAAAATCGCATAAGCGAAGGGTTGATAGGAATAACAGTGTTCAAAAATGCTCACGTAAAATCTTAATTGTAATATAAAGTGTAAACAGAAGATTAAACCTAGTTGAGTTTCTTACTGCTGAGTTAACAGACAAAAATTTAGTAGTATTCGTGTCAAACCCCGCTTAGTAACTTCATGAAATACTTAACAAAATTGTTTGTTGTTTGTTTGTTTCAGTGTTTTTTTTTGGTTTAGTTTATGTTTCTTTGTTTTCGTGAATAATTGGTAGTTATAAATAACCAAAGCGTGTCAATGGCTCATTCTAATAATACAAGACGGAATTTCTGATTTATCGGGTGGTTTACGTTGTTTTGGCATGAAGAATTTGTAAGGAGGTGTATTGGCCTGACAAACAGTAACAATTGCTTCCTTTAGAGGGCTGTGCCTTGCAAAATCCAAAACTTTCCTTATTTCTTCCGTCATAGGAGTATTGGTCAGATATTCTGTTAAACTAGGAAAGGTTACTGCTTCTTCGTAAGTTGGCAATTTAGAAAAATCTTTAGCTGAGTCAACTGTTGTGCTTGTTTCATTATGTTTGGAGCTGGAAATTTGCTGTGTTTCACACGCGTTGTCGTGAACTAAGTCTTCTTGGCAGCTTGCTTGGCTGGGCAAGACAAAGAGACGAGAGTCAGTGGTAATTTCCTGTGAATACGAAAGAGTTTCGGTTTTCTTTGTGTGCACATTGGGTATGGCTTCCGAATCTAAATTCCTAGTCCTGAAAATACCTGAAGTGGTCTGACTGCGTAAGTCAGATTTTGGTAAAACCTGTTGTACAACTTGATCAGGGGTTTACAAGGGTTGTTTACTCACAATGCTTTGTTCATTTTCCTTTGGAGCGTCTTCCATTTCTGTGTGAAATATTTTCTCGTTAATCTCTTCTCTTAAAATTGGGTAACTTCTTTTCTGTTTTAATATTGGTTTTAATTTAACTGACGATATATTATGATTTCTTGTATCTATTTTTAACTTCTTCAATGCGTTTCCGTTTTCCTATGGTTTCGTCACTGTTTGTGGTGATAACATCTTTGAGATGTAATTCTTTCCTTTCTAGGTCATCTACGTAGGTACTATGATGTTTATCAATAATGTTTCCATCGGGACAAATTGACATGTTGTTAACACCTTGTGCGGCGTCATCGCTGAGTGAGAAAACTGTCTGATTTTGCGGTATTCTCTTGGTAATATTAATATGGACATAGCCAGTCTCCATTTTATTTTCAATTTCTGATAAATGATATTTGCGCACTTTCACTTGTGTATTTCTGTTAACCTTTCTTTTATTGCGTCTCGTATGTTGAGAACTCTGGTTCAATTTGGTAACTGTATTTAATTTTCTCAACATGTATTATCAAAAGTTACATTGTGATTACTATTTTTCGTCGCCGAAGAAAGCGGACATAAAGATTCCCTAGACTGTGTTCCAGACACGATATTTTTAGTAGGATATGGGTGTCCCGGGATTACCACGATATCCGAAATAGGCGAGTCAGAAAAACTGTCATCAAGGCGATTGTGACTATTTACAATTGGCGATTCCGTGCGAATATCATCAATACTATTTACACCTGTTTTACAAGTAGAAACATTATGTCGAGCAACCGAATGTCTTGGAGAGAATCTGCTATCTATAGTGGTAAAACAATTTCTGGGCTTATAACTAACTTGATTGTTGTTTCTAGTTGCTCTTCGAAAACCTTGTCTATAATATTTAAATAATTTTGTTCTGCCAAAACGGACTCTTGGGGTACCAACAAGAGTCCTTAGGCGTTTCCCTGGTTGGAATTTGGTGGTTCCTCTATGGCTAACATAGAACGTCGATTGTAGAAGGGGTGAATACGGAATTCATTACTATATTCATCATTCCAGCCTCTGTAAGATCGGTCATATGAGCGATTGGCGGAATGGCGCGGATTCTGATACCGCCTTAAAACACTCCCTAAATATGTTAACCGTCGCTGTAACTGGTCTAGTTGACTGTTTGGTCCCTGCCAATTACTAGGTTGAAAATGGCGCGATGTCCCAGGAGGCTGATCATCATAAGCAGCCATAGCATAAGTTGCGTTTATGTGCTGCTGCTGACGCTGTTGTTGTTTTTGGAGTGTTTTAATGTGATTGGACAATTCTTCCAGTTTCTTTTCAGCAGCTGAAGGACCTGGAGCTGGCGCAGCGGTGGCTATCACCGCATTGTTCAAGTACTTGAAGGTTGCTCCAGGAATTTAGTAAACGTGATTTGCATTTTCCTTAACACAGATTGAGTGTCTGAAGCAGCCTGGCGGCGATTGACGATGTCCTTCATACGCTTGAGACTCGGCCTCCTGAAACGTCTTTGGCCTACCTATAGTGACACATAGGCTTGAAGGTCGCCCTGTAATACCTCAATAAAATATCTCACTGTTTCTACGTCAGACAATTTTAATCGTTTGCATAGGCGCGTAATATCAGTAATGTAATCGTCGATGGGCTCGTTTGGAGCGTGTTTACGCGCACTTAATTGTTGACTTAAAATCCAATCCTGTGGGCCAGAGCCAAAACGTGCGCGAAACGCATCAAAAAGAGCAGATAAAGTGCTGGTAGTTTCCTCAGCTAATGTGACAAAGCAGGCGTACGCAATGCCCCGCAAATAGAGTGAAAAAGCATTAGGTTGCAACTCCTCCGACCAATTATTTAATTTGGCTATGCCACGAAAATTCTCCAACCATACTGACGCGTCCGCTATAGGATTTCCATCAAAAATTTCTGGCTTCAAGCCGTGATCATGACTAGTTGCTTTTTGGTCAATCTTATTTTGTGGAGAATCTAATTGTGTGCGTGTCGTATGCGCTTCTTTTTCTAGATCGCCTTTTATTGTCGTCAGAAAAGAGGTAAAGAAGGCTTTAAATTCTTCTTTTTGGGCAGCGTTCATGATACCGGATACAGGACAAACACAAATATTACTTTCTCTGTGCGTTTCAATCAGCTGTGCCTGATGTATTTGAGAACGCGTAACGATCTTTTTAGAGGCTTTAGGCCTAGGTGGCATAAATTGCAACAACCACTATTCCTATCAATCCCAATTAAATGTCGGTGCAAACTTTTAACTAAAAGATAACAGAATTGGATCACCACAACGAACAGTAGCACAAGTACGTAAGTACTAACAAATATATTATTTAAAACTAACATAGGGTGCTAGAAAAGGTTACGAAAAAGGAATAATGAGTACGCAACATCAGTAGGCCTTACGCTCCATCTGGCGGGTTGATTTCCTGGCTTGTCCTGGCTTGACCTGGTTTGTGCTGGCTTGACTTGGCTTGACTCAGCTTGTCCTGTTTCTCTTAGTTCTGCAAGTAACTCCGTAAAAGAAAGACACGCACGCGTCGGCTTCTACTTCTTGGAACTTAACCCTCAATGTTCAGTTCTGTTTATTTTTTGTCTCAGTTCCCTTTAGACAGCGAGTGTAAACGTTAATGTTGGCGTTTAATCCACCGTCTGCATATGATGATGATGTTAATTACAACATCCACGGTCGAGCAGTTGGTAACCGGAGTGGTCCGGTTAAAACATTACGGCCATAGCCACGTCTAGTCATCCACTGATCGGATTTTCGACACAAAATCCGGGCCGTCGGGCACCGAAACCGGAACTCCACCAGCTTGTTAAAGCGACCTTGGGGAAATTAGCCGATCACTTAAACACTCTTTGTTTGGTTAGCTCGCTTTTTATTTCCACCATTGATGACCTCATTACAATACTGACAACGTTCCCCTACCGCCACTCTTGACTGATTACAGCGATAACTACAACTCTGATGCGTAGGTTTGGCCCGCGCTCTTTTATCTGGATCACACCCGTGCTGTCAATCAGCTGTCTAATTCGTCTAATTCGAAAATTAACGCTGATTTCAGTACATGCGCAGTGTTCTACTAGCATGAATTCGCAGAATTCACTTAGTGAAAAATCTTTTCATTTCTGAATTTCCACTATCAAGCATAGGGTGTATGATCCAAATAAATCAGCACGTTCAATATAACAATTATCAAGAATAAGTTTACAAATTAAAATCAAGGAAAAGTGCCAGGATCTCTAATAAAAGTTGTTGTTGAAAATTCTGAAAAATTGGACAGGAGACTAAAAATAAGTTAAGGATTCTAACGCGACTAATTCCAAAAAGAGCGCTTCCAAAATCTAGATTTCAATTTTTATTTTGTTTTCTCGATCGACACCCGCGAGTAAACAAATGAGTTGTTGAACAACGCAGCTGACCCGAAAACATGTAGTGTAGCAACGGTGCTCGCAGAAGTAGTAGTAGTAGTAGTAGTAGTAGTAAGACTTTTTTTACTAGGGTAGCATTTGACAGTAATAAAACTGATAACCTAATGGCCCTCAACATAAATGTACCAAAGTATTTTAACAGGTCTAACAAGAATCAGTTAACAAATTATTTAAGTAGATACTATATTCAAAATAGTAAGATTACATGGCACTATTTCCAGTGTAACAACAGTCAAGTAATTTACACATACGAAGAACTAGTTCCTAGGAAACGCAGTACCTGCGTATACAACAACGATAAGAAAGGCAACATTTGATCAGCTAGTCAAGGAGCAAGTCCATAATGTCAATGTATCCCAAACACCTAAAATATTCCAATATTATATTTCGAATGACCCAACACCTATTTCTTAAAACATTACCATTATCTTTTTACCCATTATTACAACGAATGAATATGGTTGGGAATTTATATCTTGCTTGCATTTTTATTGTTTTACAATTTTGACCAACTTTGGGTGGAATTCTAGGAGCTTGGGCGATATTTCCCAGCCCTAGGGATTCTAAACTAATTTGAGAAGACTTTGGTTTTCAGTGAAATGGCCAGAAGGAAAATTTTTGAACGCTTACTTATGGGCAGTCTGGCCGACATATTAGCTCACTTAGTGACTATGACTGGAAAGTCGCCGAGAGCGGGCTACGCGCAGCGCTATTTTGACCAACTTTGGGTCAATTTAGAGGAACTTGGGTGATATTTCCCAGCACTAGGGACTTTAAACTAATTTTAGTAAGACCTTGGTTTCTAGAGAAATGGGCAGATAAGAATTTTTGACCACTTACTTAGTAGCAGTCTAGCAAAAATATTAACTCACCTAGCAACTATGACTAGAAAGTCGCCGAGATTGGGCTACCGGCAGCGCGATCTTGACCAACTTTGGGTGGATTTCCAACAACTTGGGCGATATTTCCCAGCGCTAGCGACTCTAAATTAATTCGAGAAGACTTTGGATTCTAGTGAAATGACCAGAAAAATATTTTTGAAGTTTTACTTATGGACAGTCTGGCCAAAATATTAACTTACTTAATGACTATGCCTAGAAAGTCGCCGAGACCGGGCTACGCGCAGCGCGATTTATACCAAGTTTGGGTCGATATCCAGGAACTTGGGCGATATTTTCCAGTCCTAGGGACTCGAAACTAATTCCAGAAGACCTTGGTTTTCAGTGAAATGGCGAGAAAAGGTGTTTTGAACGCTTACTTATGAGCAGTCTGGCCGAAATATTAACACACTTAGTGACTATGACCAGAAAGTCGCCGAAACCGAGCTACGCGCAGCGCGATTTATACCAACTTTGGGTCGATTACCAGGGACTTGGGCGATATTTCCCAGCCCTAAGGAGTCTAAACTAATATGAGAAGACATTGGTTTTCAGGAAAATTGCCAGACGAAAAATTTTTGGACGCTTACTTATCAGCAGTCTGGCCAAAATAATAACTCACATAGTGACTATGACTAGACCGGGCTACGCGCAGCGTGATTTTGACCAGAAGAAAAATCGACCAGAGGAAATCGACTAAAAGTTGGTCAAAATCGCGTTGCGCGTAGCCCGGTCGCGGCGACTTTCTGGTCATAGTCACTAAGGGAGTTATTATTTCGGCCAGACTGCTCATAAGAAAGCGTTCAAAACTTTTTCTTCTGGCCATTTTATTGAAAACCAAAGTCTTCTCGAATTTGTTTAGAGTCTTTAGGGCTGGGAAATATCGCCCAAGTGTTTGGAAATCGACCCAAAGTTGGTTGATTGGTTGATTGTTGAGTTGTTGAGTTTTTTTCCATAAATAACCAGAAGAAATGTTTGAAATTCATTACAAAACTGATTGGGGGCGAGGTCTATAATCACGGTGAAAAATGGTTAAGGGCTCTTTTTATGACTGGATATGTTGTATGCAAGCTCACTAACAAGATTCAACATCTGAGACGTTGTCAGATGTGATACTGTCAAGCAAACCCAACTCTTTAAACAATGTGTGGCCATAAATTTACTTTGACTTTTATCCAGAATGCCTGGGATTTAATGGGCCGGACGTCCATAAATTTCTACAAGTTATTAGGCAACAAGAATTGCAAGCTTCGTTAATAAGGGATTTATTACGCAACTGAAAATGTTCAGAAAAATGCCACGATCACAAACTGGAGAAACATTGCAAACTTCAAACGCGCAATTCTGGTTGAAAGCCGACTAGTCGCATACTCGCGCCTGATGTTAAACAAAACAGAAGGGAAAAAGAGTTGGAAAGAAAACAAAACGAGTGTTTCGTGTGATCAAAGCAAGCTCTTTCAGAAACGCCATAACACTAACGAAAATCTTTAACAGTGATCGTGGGGGATCATTCTGGACAGTGCCCGGTCCAATACTTAGGGAATACTGTGCCAGCAATGAAGCAATTTGATTGGTTAATCTGAGTTCTTAACCCTCTGAACTAACTTAGTGATGAAATATAAACTAGTTATGTAACGTTTTCTCTTGGTATACATTGGAATATCCCACTTGTATTCACTTGGTATATACAAAGAAAATACAAGTGACACAAGAGAAAGCGCTGCATAAACGTTGCGTGCGAAAGGATACCCCCTATTCCCTCCCCGTTTACACCTGCTATGCAGGATGTATACATGGCTTATCATTATAAAAATAACAAAAATATCATTACAGACGTAAAATAATGTTTTCAGTGACACGGCTGCAAAGGTAACAGAAAAGAAATACCACAATGTACAGCAAACACAAATTAATTTTTATTCCTAAAACATTCCAAAGCAAACAGAGGATGGTAATATTATCTAAAAAAAGCTGGAAACACATCCATATCTACGAAGAGGAAAACAAAAGGAGCAATGTCAATAACAGGCCAAAATACTCAATACTTCTCATGAACACTACTATTAAGCTGCATTTAGCCAAGTCTTGACATCACCTCGAATAAAAGATCATTTACAATGCGAAACAGCATCTCGGTAATCGATCAACAGATTATTACAAACAATTCCTGCTCTAGCCAGTGCCAGAACCTAAGGATTAATTCACCATGCATATGGAATGTCATTCATTTTTATCTTGTTCAGTGTCAAGTAAACTGCAATATTAATTCTCAATACTGATGTTCATTCAGCTCCATCTTGCTCATTTCAGAACTAAGATAGTAATTCTCCACATTAATTGTCATTCAGTTTTATCTTGCCCAGTGTCAGAACTTAAATAGTAAATCTCCATACTGAATGTCGTTCAGTTTTATCTTGTCCGTTGGCAAAACTGATATTGCAATTCTCCATACTGATTGCTGTTCAGTCTTATCTTGTCCAATGTCAGAATTGATATTGCAATTCTCCATACTGATTACTGTTCAGTTTTATCTTGTCCATTGTCAGAACTGATATTGTTGTAATTCTCCATACTGATTGTCGTTCAGTTCTATGTTGTCCAGAGTCAAAATTAATATTGCAATATTCCATACTGATTGTCCTTCAGTTTTATCTTGGTCAGTGTCAAAAATGATATTGTTGTAATTCTCCCTTCTCATTCTCATTCATTTCTATCTTGTCCACTGTCAGAATTGTTATTGCAATTCTCCATACTGATTGTCGTTGAGTTTTAACTTGTCCAGTGTCAAAACTGATATCATTGCAATTCTGCATACTGATTGTCGTTCAGTTTTATCTTGTCCATTTTCAGAACTGTTATTGTTGTAATTCTCCATACCGATTGTCATTCATTTCTATCTTGTCCAGTGTCAGAACTGATATTGTTGTAATTTTCCATGTTGATTGTCGTTCAGTTTTATCTTGCCCATTTTCAGAACTAATGTGGTTGTAACTCTCCACCCTGACTGCTGTTCAGTTTTATCTTGTTTAGTGTCAGAACTGATATTGTTATAATTCTACACACTGACTGCCCTTCAGTTTGATCTTTTTCAGTGCCACAACTGATATTGTTGTAATTCTCATTACGAATTGTCATTCAGTTTTATTTTTTGCAGTGTCAGATCTGAAAATGTTGTAATTTACCATGCTGATTGTCACTTTTTATCTTGTCTACTGTCAGAACTGATAATGATGTAATTCTCCACACTGACTGCCGTTCAGTTTTATCTTGTTCAGTGTCAGAACTGGTATTGTTTAATTCTCCAAACTGACTGTCATTAAGTTTTATCTTTTGCAGTGTCAGAACTGATGTGGTTGTAATGATCTATACTGACCACTGCTCAGTTTTATCGTTTCCGTTGTCAGAACTGATACTATTGTTGCAATTCTCCATACTGACTGTCGTTCAGTATTATCTTGTCCAGTGTCACAATTGATATTGCAATTCTCCATACTGATTGCTGTTCAGCTTTATCTTGTCCAGTGTCAGAACTGATATTGTTGTAATTCTCCACACTGACTGCCGTTCAGTTTTATCTTGCTTAGTGTCAGAACCGATATTGTTGTAATTCTTCATACTGATTGTCATTCAGTTTTATCTTGTCCAGTGTCAGAACTGATTTTGCTGTAATTCTCCATACTGACTGCCGTTCAGTTTTATTTTCTTCGTTGTCAGAACTATTTTTTTTAATTCTCCATACTGATTGTCGTTTAGTTTTATCTTGTAAAGTGTCAGAATTGATATTGCAATTCTCCATAGAGATTGTCGTTCAGTTTTATCTTGTCCAGTATCAGAACTGATATTCTTGTAATTCACCAAACTGATTGTCATTCATTTTTATCTTGTCCAGTATCAGAAATGATGTTGTTGTAATTCTCTACACTAACTCCTGTTCGGTTTCATCTTGTCCTCTGTCAGAACTAATATTGTTCTAATTCTCCACGCTGACTGCGGTTGAGTTTTATCTTGTCCATCACCAGAACGATTGTTTTAATTCTCCATAGTAATTGTCATTTAGTTTTATCTTGTCCAGTGTCAGAGCTGGTATTGTAGTAATTTTCCATACTGATCGTCATTCAGTTTTATCTTGTCCAGTGTCAAAACTGATATTGTTGTAATTCTCCATCCTGACTGTCGTTCAGTTTTACCCTGCCCATTGCCAACACTGATATTGTTCTAATTCTCCATACCGATTGTCAGTCATTTTTATCTTGTCCAGTGTCAGAACTGGTATTGCTATTCTCCATAGTGACTGTCCTCCTTTTTTATCTTGTCCAGTGTCAGAACTGATATTGTTGTAATTCTCCATGTTGATTATCGTTCACTTTTATGTTGTCCGGTGTCAGAACTGATATTGCTGTAATTCTCCCTACTGATTATGATTCATTTTCATTTTGTCCCATGTCAGAACTAATATTGTTGTAATCCTCCACACTGACTGCCGTTCATTTTTATCTTGTTCAGTGTCAGAACTGATATTGTTGTAATTCTCCACGCTGACTGCCCTTCAGATTTCTCTTGTCCGTTGTCAGAATGATTGTTGTAATTCTCCATACTGCTTGTATTTCAGTTTTATCTTGTCAAGTGTCAGAATTAATATTGCAGTTCTCGATATAGGTTGGCGTTCAGTTTTATCTTGTCCAGTATCAGAACTGATATTGATGTAATTCACCATACTGATTGTCATTTAATCTTATCTTGTCCAGTGTCAGAACTGATATTGTTGTAATTCGCCACACTGACTGCCATTTCATTTTTTCTTGTCCAGTGTCAAAAACTCATATTGATGTAATTCTCCACACTGACTGCCGTTTCTCTTTATCTTGTTCAGTGTCAAAACTGATATTGTTTAATTCTCTATACTGATTGTCATTCAGTTTTTTCTTTTGCAGAGTCAGATGTGATATTGTTGTAATTCACCATGCTGATTGTCATTTATTTTTATCTTGTCCAATGGCAAAACTGATATTGATGTAATTCTCCACACTGACTGCCGTTTACTTTTATCTTCCTTAATGTCAGAACTGATATTGTTCAATTCTCCATATTGATTGTCATTCAGTTTTATCTTTTGCAGTGTCAGAACTGATATTGTTGTAATTCTCTATACTGACTGCCATTTAGTTTTATCTTGTCCATTGTCAGAACTATTCATGTAATTCTTCATACTGCATGTCGATCAGTTTTAACTTGTCCAGTGTCAGAACTGATATTGTTGTAATTCTCCACACTGTCTCCTGTTCAGTTTTATTTTAATCAGTGTCAGAACTGATATTGCTGTAATTCTCCATACTGATAGTTGTTCAGTTTTATGTTGTCCAAGTTGGAACTGATAGTGCTGTAATTAACTTTCTTATATCTCTTAGTTAGTACACGTGCTGTGATTGGTCAATTTATCAGGCCGTACTCTCCTGTACGGCACACTAAAATTTAAAGCTGGTTTTGTTGAAAAACTGTTTTGTGATTTATCGCCAAGTGTTCCTAACTTTTATAGCAAGTAAACATTTAAGACTTTTTTTACTCTAAATTGTGTATTAAAGCATGCTAACAACTTAAAAACAATTTCAAATTGACTTGTTTTGATTTTGAGGTACATCAGAAATTTGAAGGCATTCCGCTTAAATAGAAATCATTCCTGAGCCCGTCATACACACAATGGAGATATAATAAATATCTTACTAACCTCGTTTTCTCGGTCTGTACCGTAAGTTATGGATCCTCGTTTTTTCCCCTTCGATTTATGGCCTGCATGCTTTGCCCTTGAGCCATAAATTAAAGGGGAAAAAAACTCGGTCCGTAACTTATGGTACGGCCCTCAAACTCGGTTAGTAAGAGGTATATACCGGTTGTCATTCATTTTGTATTTTGTCCAGTGTCAGAACTGACATTGTTCTAATTTTTCACACTGACTGCCACTCAGTTTTATCTTGTTCAGTGTCAGAACTGATATTGTTATAATTCTCCATACTGATTTTTATCCAGTTTTATCTTTTGCAGTGTCAGAGCTGATATTGTTGAAATTCACCATACTGATTGTCCTTCATTTTTATCTTGTCCAGTGTAACTGATATAGTTGTAATTCTCCACATTGACTCCAGTTCAGTTTTATCTTGTGCCAAGTCAGAACTGATAATGTTGTAATTCTCCGTACTGACTGCCGTTCAGTTTTATCTTGTCCGTTGTCAGAACTTTTGTTGTAATTTTCCATACTGATTGTTGTTCAGTTCTATCTTCTCCAGTGTCAGAATTAATATTCCAATTCTCCATACTCATTATCCTTCATTTTTGTCTTGTCCATTGTCAGAACTAATATTGTTGTAATTCTCCGTACTGACTACCATTCAATTTTACCTTGCTCGTTGTCAGAAATCATATTGTTCTAATTCTCCACAATGACTGCCGTTGAGTTTTCTCTTGTCTGTTATCAGAACTATTGTTGTATTTTTCCATACTGATTGTCGTAAAGTTTTATCTTGTCCAGTGTCAGAACTGATATTGTTGTAATTCTCCATACTGATTGTCGTTCTGTTCTGTCTTGTCCAGTGTCAGAATTAATATTGCAATTTTCCATACTCATCCTTCATTTTTATCTTGTCTATTGTCAGAACTGATAATGTTGTAATTCTTCATACTGATTGTCATTCAGGTCTATGTTGTCGAGAGTCAGAATTAATATTGCAATTCTTTATACTGATTGCCCTTTGTTTTTATCTTGTCCAGTGTCAGAACTGATATTGTTGTAACTCTCCCTACTGATTCTCATTCATTTTTATCTTGTCCAGTGTCAGAGTTGATATTGCAATTTTCCATACTGATTGTCCTTTAGTTTTGTCTTGTCCAGAGTGAGAACTGATATTGTTGTAATTCTCCATACTAATTGTGTTGTTCAGTTTTATCTTGTCCATTGTCAGAACTCATATTGTTGTAATTCTCCATACCGATAGTCATTCATTTTTTATCCAGTGTCAGAACTGATATTGTCCGGTGTGAGAACTGATGTTGTTGTAATTCTCCATGTTGATTGTCATTCAGTTTTATGTTGTCCAGTGTCAGAACTGATAATGTTGTACTTCTCCACACTGACTGCCATTCAGTTTTATCTTGTCTGTGTTCAGAAGAATTGTTGTAATTCTTCATACTGATTGTCCTCCAGTTTTATCTTGTCAAGTGTGAGAATAAATATTGCAATCCTCCATACAGGTTGTCGTTCAGTTTTATCTTGTCCAGTATCAGAACTAATATCGTTGAATTCACCATCCAAATTGTCATTCAATTTTATCTCGTCCAGTGTCAGAACTGAGATTGTTGTAATTCTCTCTACCTAGTGCCATTCAGTTTTGTGTTGTCCAGTCTCAGAACTGATAATGTTGTACTTCTCCACACTGACTGCCATTAAGTTTTATCTTGTCCGTTGTCAAAAGAATTGTTGTAATTCTTCATGCTGATTGTCGCTCAGTTTTATCTTGTCAAGTGTGAGAATAAATATTGCAATTCTCCATACAGATTGTCATTTAGTTTTATCTCGTCCAGTGTCAGAACCGATATTGGAATTCTCTATACTGATTGTCCTTCATTTTTATCTTGTCCAGTGTCATAACTGATATTTTTGTAATTCTCCTCACTGACTGCCATTCAGTCTTACCTTGTTCCTTGGTTAATCATTTTAACCTTAGTTGGAAGTAGATTTTTAATCCTAGTTCTAGTTTAAAACCTTAGTTTTAGTCTCACGTTTTTATTTTTTATTACTTCTGTATTTTAGACATTAATTTTAATGTATATTTTAGACTTGTATTTTTTAGAGGACCCTCCTGGAAACCACCTTTAGGTGATTGGAGGCCTCCTTTTAAAATATCAGTTTATTATTATTTTTTTATTATTATCATTAAATCCTCAGTAGTTACAAGACATCGTATTGATCACAGTTTCAGGAATATTAATAACATATCCAAATTAGGGAACTCTTTCCTCAATACCAGTGCTTTCCTTATCACCACAAATGTTCCCAAAGTAAGATTTGCAATGCTGTCAGATAAATGTCACATAGCAGATAGCAGTGGCTTCATTCATTTCTACCCATTCATTAAACTTAAAATTTTCAACAGATTTTCCTTCTTTATTAAGGAAAAAACAAAGTTGAGATAACAGTGACCCAAAATGTTCTCCAGCTTTTACAGGTATTAAACCAGTCATGCTGAATATTTTCCTTGACTCTTCTTCAAAATGCCAATTTTCCCTAAATTAACAAAAAATTCATTGACCTTAGAAGAATTTTTTCCTGACCATTTCCTGACCTGGTGTGGCACCCCTGTTTTAACTATTACACAGAAAGCTAAACCATAAAATTTATCGAGAAATGAGGCTCCCAACTATCACCCAATTCACAGATTCTGACATCAGACTTATTACCTTAGAAAAACCACTTCACTAACAACTGGTTCAAGTTCAGCAGTAACTTTCCTTGAAACCCTCAACAACTACCATCCCTCTATCAAATTCACCATAGAAGTGGACACCAATACAGTTGACTCTTGTTATAGTGCACATCCTTGAGATCGTCATTTGTTGCCGTTATAGCAGGGCTGCCTGCAGTAGAGGGGTGAGATGAAAATGACTCAATACAAGTCATATAAACCCACATGCAGTGCACATACTGCTTTGTGCTTTTAAGCAAAAAATTGTAATATATGTAGTATAGGTCAAAATAGTGTACAAACTACCAGTAGTAAACACTCCAAGACAACAGAACAATGACAAATCACTCAATACATTCAAGGTGTCCCTCGTAATGATTGAGAAACACTAAAAGAATCAGTGTGGGATCATATGAAGTGTTCACAATTTTGCAATAGGGATAGGATAATAGCCATAAATCAATGGCTGCTCCATCATTCAACTCTCTGCCAGACAGTGTCAGAAAATTGACAGATTAATTTTCATTCATTAAGGCCATAACACACCATCTGTTTCAGAAAGTGATTAAGATTTATTATTAAGATTTAATGATAAATGCTATTTTCATTCTAACACTTAGTAGTTTGTAGTCCATTGTATTAGTTTTAATATTAGCTTTAATGTTTCAGTTTTAATATCCTATTATATTTTTTTTCTGAGATTTTTACAGTTGGTGTGATATCACAGGATTTTTACCGACTTAACTAAGTGCAGATGTAGTTATATTCTATTTTGCCAATTTTGACATCTAAATTATGGTTTTTCATATAGAGCCTCTATCAGTAACATCAGGCTGTCCATAATAGCAGGGTGTCTGCAAGGCAAGAGTTGTCTGTAGTGTGCTACCAGTTATTGCAAAAGAAAGGCTGCAAACTAGAAAGGAAAGATCTCTCGCCTTATTGTAAAAGCCTTGCCAACTTATTACCACTAAGGCAATGGATCAACACCGTATGCTACACAAAATGACAGCAGCTGCCAACAATTTTTCTCTTAAAAACATGAAAGATGACTGATTGATACTTTCAGCAGGGCTCGACTTTCAGGAAAAAACCTTGGGGCCAGCTGGCCCCTTAGTTTTCATATTAATTTTAGTCACCAGCAAAAGTATTTCAGTCAGCAAAAAGCATGGAAAGGTAGTTGCCAGTGAAAAAATTGGGTTGCATTGGTGACCCCAGCAGTCACAACGTTGAGCTCTGATCAGCTTACAAGCACCAATCCTCGCCCACGCCGAAATCTGGGGAAGTTCTCTCTCTGATGTTGCTGAGGAAGGAAGGTTTCAAGAGCTAATCAGAGAAACTTCTCCAAGCTAAATGCAATGCCACATGGCCAGGGCAAAGGCCACAAAAAGACTGCAAGTCAGATGAAAATGATGACCAGTCTCCACAATGCCCTGTACCCTACAGGGCATGATGAGTCCATTGTTGCTAAGACATGTTTTCTTTGTTTCTTCTTTTAGTATTCGACCACAATTTGGATGCATTTTGTGTTAAAAAAAAATCAGTTCATAGGCCATCATCCTGTTCAATATAACTAAACAAAATCCAGTAACAAAATTAATTAAGGACCATGGCACAGGTGTAGCTTATTCATCTTTTTTATTTAAGTTTGCAATAAATTATTTTCATTTGCATGAAAATAATTGAGTGATGTTTCTTCTATGCACCTTTCATTATTATATACCAGTAATTTGTCATCATATCATTATTGTGGAAATTATTTCATTTCATTTTAATTGTTATGTGTACCGGTTTGTACCAACTGATTCCTATAAATGGCTTGTTCTTTTCAGGGTGTTTTCACGAAAGCTGTCAAACAAACTATTTCTTGATGAATATAACATAATATTGTCTACTGCATACAATATTTCATAAAGACAACTATTTCAGTTTAATTATTACTTTAGCATATTTAGCTTTGTATCATCTCATTACACCAGGATCTCTCATTGCCAACAACAATTGTAATCTATTGGCAGTGTTTAAAACAGCTATTTCATCTACCAAAGGCAGCCCTAAAAGCTGATTACTGAATAACATTCCCTAACAGTCCCTGGTGCAGTTGCAATTTTAAGATCCACTGGACAACGTTTTATGTCCAAAGTCAAGCTGGCTTCACCTCTTGACTGCAAAAGAGGAATTATGCACACATTAGTGCAACAGACCTTTGACTTGGGCATGGCTGAAAAAGCTGAGGGTGGGCTGATTGCAGTAGATAGATAAATCAGGTACACAAATGATGGACCTGAAGGGGAATAAAATTGTATGTTCCAATCAAGCAGCCATGTAAGGTGCAAGACTTAGCCAAAGTTTCTGTCAACATCAGCCTCTTGAGAAATATTTTTCACACTTGATTTGCAAAAAAAATGTGACTGTATGTTTCAGCATGCTGCAGTTTGTTGTTTTCTGTTGAAGTCATCTCAACTCAAACGATGTTTTTGAATAAAGTCAACAAAAGCAAATCATTCTGTAAAAGCTGAACGTTGAGGGCAGGAAGGTTAATGTATATAATATTACTCGGCATTCTTTACCAGGATAATTGAGTCATAGAACGACCAACCACTTGTCGTTATAGCAGGCAATTTGTCAGCTTTCAAAAATGAACTTGAAGTTCATTTAGGTATTTATATAATTTTACTTTTGCAAAACGCTTGCATATGATTTTTACTATCTTACTATTATATTGGTGTTGCTTTTCTTCCCTTCATTCATGTTTGTAATTTCAAGGAAGTTTTCAATTATGGCCAACCTCACTTACTTCCTTGCAGGGTGCCTATTTACTTCTGTTTGTGACTAATCATTTGTCATTGCTTTGTTTTACTCTTTCATCTTGTTACCTCTATTAATTTGTATATTTGTATTGTACTTTCTAGTGTTACACGAGCCCTTTAATTGGTGCAAAGTTTACAGATCTAGAACAAGAAGAAGTCCTAGGTCCACAACCTACAATTACAAAATAAATGTCAAAGAGTTACCTCCAACAGTAATAACAACAGTAATAATCATAATGTCTTTATTCATTTGATAAAAATGCATATCAAGTGTTACAATTAATAAAAGATAAAATGATTAAAAAGATATCTAAAAAGCAGTTTTGCCTCCAGCAATGTCCCCAACAATATATGCTCTCTTTCCATGGTCTTCATGAAGCAACCGACTGTTGACATACTACCCACAGTAATCCTGTGCCTGTGCTGCTCTCCTCCAAACCCCAAGCTTCTCAGCTAAACACCCTGGGTAATCCAACACAGGAGAGCATAACAGAAACAGCCCCTGAACCAATGGCAGCACCATCTCAAAATATATCAGACTGTCCAGTCGACCAACCAAGTCCAATGTTATACAGCAAAGGGAAAGTGACTCGCCCCCAGTCTGGATCAAATACCCAATAAGGCATGAAACAAAACAACCTAACCGAGATTAGATCAGGCTGTATGTCCAAACCACTTGTGTGCGTAGACCTGTGCACTACCATTTCAGCCATCAGTATGGGGGCATGAAATGGTGACATCCCAACATTACAATGGACACGGTGTGCAGTATGCATAGTGGTGAGGCAGAGACTGGCCGTTCTCTTAATACTGGAATCTTGAAAGCCAATAACTAATATCTCATGATTAAACTTTCACACAGGTCCTCAAATTCACAGGATTCTGCCAGCTGGCCCACTCACATCATAATCAATCAATAACCTCATGTTCAGCTTGATTGTTGAATTCATCAAAACTTCAGGACAACTCGGATTAATATTAATCCATGGATTATAATAATAATAGATTATTATAATTCAGTAATAGATTAAGGCAAGGCAAAAAAATTGGAAGGATTAGATTATTAATATCATTTGGATTAATATTAATCTCAGAAATTAAAAAGTTGCGACAGGCCTGCACAACTCCCATTGTACCCAAATGCGTATTTTTTGCCTTTAGCGTTTGTCATGTACTTACGCATTGTTTAGACTCATTTTTATTGCAAGATTTGTTTGAAGTCTCTACATGTTTGCTTTCAAGGGACAAAATACGAAGCTTTCCGTGAACATTTTACTTACTTGCATTATATATTATGACGCTGGGCCAGGCTGTGATAAGAACTGTTTGCAAGCAGTAGGTACATCCTTATCACAGAAATCATACTATTTGCCCTCGAATGGTTTTCTTCGGAGATGCTGTAGCTTTACTTCAAGAAAGCTCTATGTTTCTGTAGATACAAATTTTATGGACTGTTGAAGCAGTTGAACAGTTGGCATCATTGTCCCAGGTTAGAAGTGGCAACATTCTCATTACAGTGAATAACAAGACATGTATAAAGTATCATTATCAACGCATACAGGATATATTATCAGCAAGGTCACTTGCCAACATAATGCTAGGGTTCTTCCGTACAGCTGAGATTGGCGGCAGCTCTTCAGTAAGTCAGGCGCCCTCATGGACCTCACCAGCTAACCAACCAGCAACAATAGCCCCTTCTATGACATCAATCCTGAAACCCTGTCCTTCATCACAAACTCCTACTCTAAGTCCAGTATATACGTAGACGGTCCATTTTATGAAATGCTGCCAAGGAAATGGCAATCTCTATGGATCCAACTCAGAAAGGCTAAGTCTTTCAGCAATAACTGGAAGGGATTTACAGATTTCCTTTGATGACGTGCGTACTGACATCCATTTCACTTTGTTATTTTTTAAGTTACTCAAGATCTTTATTCTATTCTACATTAAGAATTTTCATGGCCCTGCAAAAAAGTCAGTTGCAACTGTACTGTATTACCAGCAGAGCTGACACAACTGCCAACTTCTGCTACTAAAATATCATAACCATTAATAAAGATTGCAAAAGTTGACTGAGTGTAACAACATAAAAGAGTTTTCTTCACAAACTACTAGCACAAGAAGCATATCCATTGTGGTTGGAATAGAATATTTTCTTTATTGACAGACTTGTACAAATTTGTGCTGCCAAGTCTGTGTCATATGAACGAAATATTTCCACAGCTTATATAGTTATGTAAAGCGATTGATACCATTATTTAACAAATTGCCAAGAGATAGTGATAAGGATGCCTTAGATTGTTAAATGATGTCAATCTTCAGAAGCTTTGGTCAAAGATTAATCCTAGGTAGGAATAATATTAATGCCACAAAGGATTAATAGGAATCCTATGTAGGATTGATATTTATCAGATTAATATTAATCTTACATAAGATTAATATTAATCCTGATTAATTAAGGCATGGCTCGAACCTCAGTAAAGGATTATAATAATCTATTACTGGATTATAATGATCTATTACTGGATTATAATAATCCATTGCTGGATTATAATAATCATTAGGATTAACATCAATTCGATCGATATTAATGCGAGTTGTTCTGAAACTTGACCCCTTAAAATAACATGTTTCTGTGGCATAAAATGGTTGCTTAACTGAGGAATACAGAATCTTTTCAGGGTATTCCTCATCTGCATCAGTTAAGTTAGCAATATTCATAACTTCAAATTCACAGTTCTGGTGCTTTTGAAGACAAAAATTCCTTGATCACACTCTGCTACTAATACACAAATTTGCTGCCTGTCATCCCTTCTGACACCAGATTGAAGCTTGACATATTCAAGAGGTGAGTGACACTAACACAAATAAAACCCAGGAAGCCATAGATATAATTCTGCCCTTTGTTATAGATCCTTTGGGTTAAACATGCGATGCTTTATAATCTTCTTTAATGAAAAGTTGTTGAGACCATAGGATTTGCATAAGAGGGGAGCTGGAGGTCTGCTCATCTACCATGACTAATCTTCAGTAGAATTTTGTTCTTGCAGAGTAATTTTCAAATTCTTTTTGTCTCAAAATTTCTTTTGAGACGAAAAGGCATGATGTAAGATTGCTGTTTTTCCACTTAGTTGAAACATACCATTTCTTATATTGAGGCCTTACATTCATGCATTCAAGCATACAATGTGTGGTTATGTGTACATGTACATCTGCGCACTCTGTGTGATCCCTGCCTTGCAGAGGACTTTTCACAGCTTTAGACTATTTGGTCTAACCATCCCTGATTGCTCAGAGCGTGAAATGTTAAACTGGATGATAGAGTATATTATTTTCAAATCAATACTCTATCGTCTCTCTATAAAAATTAAAATAAAAAAAAAGATTATGGGGAATTTTTATCATCTAATCCTTACAAAGACACTTGTAAACAGCTGTTTCTGCCTTTTTAAAGCAACAGTTAGCTTTTTGTTGCATGATCAAGTAAAGGGGAAAATTTTAGCACCTGGTGCACTGCAGGTGTTGAAATAAACCCCTTAAACCTTCTTACCAAAGAATAAGCAAATGAACAAGACTGACAACATTAACTTCATCATACAATGCACTTTGAATGTACTGTAATCTACCTCAAGCAACTTAAACCAAACCAAGTATTCACACTCTGCATTCCGACAACACGCAGGGCTGGTGATTCATTTTGCATCAACTTGACGCTGTTGTGCTGTCCTGAAACTCCACAAGCTCCATCGCCACTTGCAGTTTTCTAATAACATCATCACTGATCCCATCCTATGCAGTTGAATTTCTCAAGTAGTTTCCCATATAGTTGTCATGAATCATGCCTGTTTTAAAATACCTCCAAGAATATTTCATATTAAGTTTCATGTTCCATACTAAAAATGCAAAGTACGTTAACATTTGTCACAATCACAAATATATTCTGCAATAAAATTAGAGCAGAGGAAGGGGAAGGTGGGGTTATCCATCCTGACTTCTTTCCTGACTTTTTTCATTTCAAAGCTGGACCTAAACAGGTTGAAAGGCTGGCCATTTTCTTTCGCATGTGTTGGAAGATTAGACACTGACAAAATATGTTGACTTCGACATCTTGCTTTTGAGTCTTGCAAAATTCTGGTTGGTATTAAATTACAAGTCATGAGAGTTACATGAGCTCTTTAAGATCCAGTCACTACAGACCTTCGATTTCATATTAAACTCCTCACTCTTATCACCATTTTAGATGATCAATCTGA
The DNA here is from genome assembly GCF_042242905.1 of Orbicella faveolata. NCBI lineage: Eukaryota > Metazoa > Cnidaria > Anthozoa > Scleractinia > Merulinidae > Orbicella > Orbicella faveolata. The sequence goes on along the minus strand of NW_028301581.1, from coordinate 1,823,840 downwards.
TCAAGAACAGACTTAAAATTAATTATGAGCGAAGTATCCACCATACCAATACATGCCAATCTGGATGCACAACTTCAAGTTTTACTAATTTAGAGGTTTTCTGTTTCTCATTGCTATCCCAAACTTAAATCCACCCAATGAAGGGAAGTTTGCTTAAAAGTTATTTATAATATAAAATTTTAGGTTTGACCAGCAAAGCTGCTTGGAGACTCTTTATTATCTATGGACGTTCCCTTAAAATAGCCTGTGGCAGTCTGGCCAACTTATAAATTTTGTCTTTTCCATATCCATTAATGCTTCCCAAGCCAAAGTCCCATTATAAGGTATAAACTGTACCAGACAAATTAACTGGAAAAGGTGGGAAAGGACTATACTTAAGCGTTACCTACCAGTAAGTTCTAAGTCAATTCATTGCCAGCTGCTAGCATCAGTCAACTACATGTACATGTATCTAGCCAGCTTAAATTTGGCTGCTCGAATATCCAAATTGATGTATGGTCTGCCTTTGAGATGTTGAATCAGAATTCTTCATGATTTAAAGTTGACATCCCAAGTGTGCACTGTTGACAATAACTTTTTTGCCAATGTTGGGAAGGGGTAGTGGGAGGTTGTGCGGGGGTAGGAGCTGATGGCCTAATGGTAAATCAGTTGGACTCTGGATCAATAGGTCCAAAATGGAGCCCAAGCCAGAGTTGCTGTGTCATGTTCTCGAGCAAGACACTTGACTCTCCCAGTACCTCTCCCCTCCAAGGAGTGAAAATGGTACTGACCGATTGTAGGAGCAACCTGACAAAAACAAGGGGTAACCTGTGATAGACTAGAATCCCATCCAGAAAGAGAGTGGCAATACCCCTGGGCATTTCATGTTGCAGAGACCAAAGGTAAGCACCAGCACTGATGAGCCATCTGGCTCATCTATATCCCGAAGGGGTGGAACAGAGTTCCCTGCCCTGCAGCCGGTGAAATAATCACTAGAGTGTTCTCATTCCGAGCCGCAAAGACCAGACGAGGGATTTGATTTCCTGTTTAAAGCAAACCTTTTCCCATAAAAGTTTAACCCCCTTGACTGGATGTACCAACAAAATGTTCAAGTGAGGGAGGGAAAAGGACATTGGTTAATATGCATTTCAAACAGACAGCTACACTGCAGACGGCTGGAAATGTAAAATGACAGCTTGGGACCAGGGTAATGGTGGATCATGGAATGAGGAGAGGACATCGGAGAGTGATGCTCCTCGAGTGCGGCTGTACAGGCAAGTTGATTCAAGAACCCACAATGAAGGATGATCCCCCAGTGGTGATGTGGTTGGCATGTGGTGTTGTGGTAACCAAGGCCACTATTCAGATTTCTGAAGGAGCCATTTCTTATTATAGAAAAAAGACAGGCAGCCTTTGTAACAACAGTTATTCCTTTTGATATTTAAATGCCACATCTGATAGGGATGAAACTCAGCTTTTGATATTTGTTGAAAATTGGGAGAATAATGCATTCCATGCCCAGTAGAAATAATGTTACATGTTCCAAGCCATAATGGCAGTAGGTGGGGTGGAGAGTGAGACATGGTGGCGGATCTTTCCTTCATGTCAGTGACATTTCTGTCCTTCAGGCATTCAGTTCAAGATGCTCAAGTGTATATCTTGCAGGAACTACAGTGCAAGGATTTTCTGGCTGTGATGAAGCAAAATCATCCATGCATTCAGAAAAAGTACCAGGTGATGAAATGACACATCTTGATGAAGAGGTGGCTAACAGCAATCGCATGAACTGAGGAGGATTCAGGTTATCTGCCCAAAGGTGTCACAGCAACAAAGATGCCGCACATGCACCCCTGCCCACGCGCGCCAAACTTTGCCTCCAACCATGCGCTCCAGTGCCGCGCCATCACCACATCTGCATTGCCTCCACCTTTGCTGCTGTAAAACCTTTGTGCAAAAGCATGGTGAATCCTCCCCACCTCATGTGACTGATGTAAGCTACTTCTTTGTCGAGGTGTGTCACTTCATTGCTTGAGACTTCTCCTAAATACATGGAAGATAATGCTTCATCACAACTAGAAAATCCCTGCACTGTAGTTCCTGCAAGAACACACTCAAACATCTTGAGCTGAATGCCAAAAGGATGGAGACGTCTCTGAAATGATAAAAGGATCACCAACCATGACTTTCTTTCCACCCCATCTGCTGCTCTGTTATAGTATAAAACATGTGACATCATCCCAACCAAGCATGCAATACATCATTTTCCCAATTTTCACCAGCCAATCAGAAGCTGCGCATCATCCAAATAAGGTGTGTCATCTGAATATCAAGCACGAATAACTGTTGTTTTATAACCTATCTTTTTCCTATAACAAAAAGACTCATTCAGAGGTCTGAATTCTAACCTTGGTGACCACAATAACATGTGCTAACCAAATCACTACTGAGGAATTCTCCTTCACTGTGGACTCCTGAATCAACCTGTCTGTACCACCAGACTCAAGGGGTACCATTCCCTGATTTCCCACCCCATTACACAATCCACAACTGCCCTGGTCCCAATCTGCCATTTCACATTTCCAGTCATCTGTTGCCTAACTGCTTGCTAAAAGTGCATGTTAACAAATGCCCTTTCCCTCCCTCACTTAAACGTTTCATGGTATATCCAGTAAAGGGTGTTGGACTTAAATGGTGAAAGGTTTGTTTCAAACAGGACACCAAATCCCCCTGCCAGTCTTTGTGGCTAAGAATGGGTACATTCCAGTGATGTCTTCCCTGGCTACAGGGCACGAAAGTCTGTTCCATTCCCAAGGGAACAGAGAAGCCAGATGGATCATCAGCACGAGTGCTCCCCTCCAGTTTCTGTAACATGAAGTGTCTAGGAGTGTTGCTTCTCCCCTTGGATGGGATGCTAGTCCATTGCAGGTGACCCCCAGCAATTGTCAGGTTGCCCTAACAAATTGGCCAGTACCATTACACTCTTGGGTGGAGAAAGGCATTGCAAGGGTAAGGTGTCGTGCCTGAGAACATGACACAGCAACCCCAGCTTGGGCTCCATGTTGGACGTATTGATCCAAAGTCCAACTAACTAACCATTAGGCCATCAACTCACCACCCCAACCTACAACCCCCGGCCGGCCCACCACCCCTTCCCAACATTGCCAAAAAGTAATTGCTGACAGTGCACACTTGCGATAACACCTTTAACTTGAGAAGAATTCTGACAAAACATCTCACTGACATGCCATATATTAAATTTGATATTCAAGTAGCCAAATTTAGCCTGCCTTGATACATGTAGTTGATTATTAGAAGCAGTGAGCGAACTTAGGGCTTACCAGTAAGCAATGTATATAGACTACAATCGTTTCTCTTTTTGCTGCCTGGCTCATTCTCAGTAGAGTAACCAGTGAACTCTTAATGTATTCTCTTCCTATGGTTAGACGTTTGTTTTGCTTTATCCTGTTAATTTGGTCAGGGCTCGACACTAATGGTAGCCAACTTGCCACAGGCTAGAGTAGGAATTAAGTTTTGGCTACAGAGCTGGGCACTATTTTTTCAACTTACTGGCCTGGTGGCTAGTGACAACTTATATGTCACTAAACAAAAAAAAAATTGCTAGCTAAGTGTTGATGTTGACTGGGTGCAATAACAGCAGAATCACTAGCAAGACTTGAAAACACAATGCAAGTGACTCTCTTTAATACATTATGGAATTAATTTTAAAGGAAAAAATACACAATGCAATTTTGCATCTGAAACCTCTTGACCAGTTGACATACAGTTGGCACACCTTGTGTCACGCTTGACTGGTAATGTTAAACACAAGGGCGAACCAATTTATGACCGAATTGCACTGGTTTTAATTTTGTTCAATGGCCTCATGTTTTCCTCACATCAAATCTCTCAAGCCAACAGATCACAAAGAAAAATCCAGTGATTTTCCTGAAAAGACTTTAAGGACTCTTTGATACCTCCTTGTAAAAATATCCAGACCCCAAGACGTCATTGTAAAAACTGTTGAGACTTCTTCCGTCTCTTCACAGACAGGAGCTGTAGAATTCAAACTGTTTCAAAGGCAGCATTAGCAAAATTTGACTGCTAATAAAGGTCAAAGGAAATAAATCTTTCTCACGTAATTATTTCTGCAGTGGTAAGTTCTGTCAGTATGGAAACAACAACAAATCACCTGCATGTTGTTACGCTAAATGAAATGTTATCCCTTTACAGTTCTGCACGATTTTGTACATGATTTTATCAGGGTGCTCATGTTTTGTGCTACTAATTTGTAACAAGAAAAGAACATTGATGTATGCTTTCAGAAAATGCTGTCTTGTTTGTCAAATATTTCTTTCAACATAATAACATGCTCAGTTTTTATACCCTTTCAAGTACCAAACAACGAAAAAAAAACATGATAACACCACAATGAAATTCTTACCTTGTTTCCGAGAAAAGTGTTAGTGTTTGTCTTCATTGAGGAAGACAGCAACTAGTTTGGCCAATTTCATTTTGTTTACTAGCCAAAGTGGCTAGTGGAAATCAGAAACCTACTGGTCAAAACAAAATGTCTCCTAGTCTGTGGCGAGGTGTCTACCATTAATGTCGAGCCCTGTGGCTAGTAGGTTTCTGATTTCCACTAGCTGCTTTGGGTTAGTCTCAAGCAATGAACTGACACACCTCGACAAAGAAGTAGCTTACACCAGTGACATGAGGTGGAGAGGATTCACCATGCTTTTGCACAAAGGTGTTACAGCAGCAAACGTGGAGGCAATGCAGCTGTGGTGATGGTGCAACACTGGAGTGCATGGTTGGAGACAAAGGTTGGCGTGTGTGGGCAGGGGTGCATGTGTAGCATCTTTGTTGCTGTGACACCTTTGGGCAGACAACCTGAATCCTCCTCAGTTCACGCAATTGCTGTTAGCTACCTCTTCATCAAGATGTGTCATTTCATCACCTGGTACTTTTCCTCAATGCATGGATGATTTTCCTTCATCACAGCCAGAAAATCCTTGCACTGTAGTTCCTGCAAGAGATACACTTGAGCATCTTGAACTGAGAAAATCATGCACAAAATCGTACAGAACTGCAAAGGGATAACATTTTCTTTAGCATAACAACATAAGTGATTTGTCATTGTGTCCATACTGACAAAACTTACTACTGCAGAAATAATTACGTGAGAAAGATTTATTTCCTTTGACATTTATTATTAGTCAAATTCCACTAATGCTGCTTTTGAAACAGTTTGAATTCTACAGCCTCTGTCTGTGAAGAGAGTGAGGAGGCCTTGACAGTTTTTACAATGATGTCTTGGGATATCGATATTTTTTACAAGGAAGTCTCAAAGAAAAACAGAGTTCTGAAAGTCTTTTATTGGAACTGGTTTAGTAGTAGTATTGGCATTATTGGACAATCTAGTCCATAATTTTAGCGTGTGTTAGTAATTGTACATTTCCTTAAACATTTTCTGAGATGGCTTTGGAGTCCGATTCGTGATCGGCGGATGCAATGACAAGAACCACAGACATAAGTGGAATCAGTGGATGGAGCAAGGGCCCTGGCCTTCTGACGTTCTCTCCTGGTATCCGCTGTGATGTGCAGAAGCTTTTCTCCCTCTCGTAGGGCTTTGGTGCAATTTGTTTTCCACGCACTCCTGTCACTGGCAAGAGTCTCCCATGAATCGATTGGAGCTGGTTTACACACAAAGTAATTACCAACAATAGGTATTAAAGAGAGTCGCTTGCATTGTGCTTTCAAGTCTTACTAGTAATTCTGCTGTTGTTTTACCCAGCCAATGTCAACACTTGGCTAGTTAATTATTTTTATTTGACTAGTAACATAAGGTGTCACTAGCCACTAAGCTAGTAAGTTGAAAATCTAGTGTAGAGCAACCTCGTTCCCAGGGTCTCTAATCTTACCGCCCTCTGGAGCGAGCGACGAGAGACCCTGGCTGGGTCTGGTCACATCCCACTTTGACAATTGAGAACATCAGGGAGGGGTCCTCTGTAATCAGCAATTTGTTGCGTTGAGCTTTGTCAAATTCAAAGTATTGCCCTGCGACTGCCATTATCTACGGCGTTTATCAATACTTAGCTTTCAGGCTGAAATTTCGAATAATATCTACTCCAACGTTTACCTAAAGGTTAAGCAAGTCTGTCTCAGGCAATTTAGTGGTCGTGATTTTCAGTGTTGCTGTCTTACCCACTAGATTTATGGAAAGTCACTCATATTTCAACTGTGGGCGTCGAGCAGCACAATTTCATCCCATAGTACTTGTTGTTTCTCCTCTCAATGCACACGATCAAATTGGTGCAAAAAACATAAGAATGTCTCCAGGAAAACGTATAACTTTCCCAAAGTAAAGCTACGACAGTCTCTGAAGAAAAGCTGGACGAAGATAAATATGATATTCGTGCAACGCACTTTCCAAACAGTTCTAATCAAATAGCCGGGCCCGGCGTCACCTGCGGTGTCACAATATCAAATGCAAGTAAGCAATATCTTCGTGGAATATTTTAATCTTTGTCCCTGGAGAGCCAATACTTAGAGCCTTAAAACATATCTTGCAATAGAAATGAACCTAAAGAAAGTATAAGCACGGCATGGCAAATTACAGAGGTGTCAAACTCTGAGAAGCGACGTGCACTTAACAGCGGAAACCATGCAGACCTGTGACCTCTAAAAATGCTGTAACATAATCAAACGACTCCGCTCAACTGATAATTTCCATTTCTTCTTGCAACATGGCCAACCAGGGTCTCTCTTCACTCACTCCAGGGAGCAGTAAGATGAGAGACCCTGGGAACGAGGTTGAGTGTAGAGCCCTGTTGGTAATTTTTTTCATTCTTTTTCAGAACAAGAGCAAGACAACAAAACACAATTTTGCTATTCCATTTTTGGGGGCTATTTAATTTCCTTTCTTCTGCTAACCCTCTTCATTCACCTTCACCTATCTCTTTTGTGACTAGGTGTCACACAATGCCTCACCCCTCTTTATTGCTGTATCTTATCCACAAAAAATTATTCTGTTCCACGACATATGGTTCTATACATGCTAACTTACAGGCAGCATCCACTACCTGTTAAGTACACTAATATAATGCAATATCAAACAATCTAACTATCAGTGAGCAATGGACAATAAACACACTCGAGGCAGGAAAGAATATTTTGCAAATCCACCAAAATGCGAGCAACAGCGATGAAATGCCGCATGAGAACAAGGAACTTTGGGGAAAAAATCAAGAACCGACCAAACAAATATCTACTTTCCATTGAGGTATGATGGATACTTCACTAAGACTAAATTTATAGTTTGTAGTTCGCTCAAGTATATACCGAAGGGCCTAGCTCACAAGTTGATCTTGTGACCATAATTTTCAGTGGAATGAAGCACTGCTCATAAAGCCCATATCCAGATTTTACTTGTTCATAACCATAACCTGCAAAATTAAAAACATTTTGTGATCTTACCGTGAAATAGCATGCACAACTTGGGCCTTTCAATTCAAGCTAGGGTTGTAAAGCAGCGACAGCTACTGTAGTGACCTAGTTAAACATAGATATCAAAGCTAGACTTCCTTCAAATGACCGTAAACTAAACATGAGCAACATCTTTGGTCAAAAGCACGATGAAATAACTGTAGCTTACTTGATTTAAAAACTCCCGCGTCTTCCCCAAATTGAATATTTGAACACATTCGGACTAACCTCCTCAGGAGTAGGCCTACACCGAGTGGTTGCGAGTACAGTCTCGTTTGACAGCGGTTTCTGACAATGGAAAGGGACGTACTAGAAATCTGACCAATCCTCGTTTAGCTTAAAATTTCCCAATCTAAATCCAACATGGCGGACGAATTTCTACTTATGGGGTAGTTTGTTCCCCTAATCCTGAAGCGTTGAAAGGCTGTTTCTTTCAAAGCTACTTTCCTTGACAGAAGGGGTTCAAGAAGGCAAGCTATTTCTTTGTCCTTAGGCCGTCAGAGTAGTGGAGGAGCGTTTACTACTCATGAAAATCGCCGAATACAGCAAGAGATAAAGTGGACTAAGATCAGAGATTGCCTTGGTTATGTTGCCATTGAGAAATCTTCCCTTCCAACTGGGGCAGTTTGTATTTGGTGCCTGAAAACTTCAACTGCAATAAGATGCCGTTACTGTGGGCCTCAAACGTTTTTGTGTCGCGAATGCGCTAGGAAACTTCATTCCAGTATCACCACATACCATGTTTTAGAGTTGTAGAAGGTACAGCAATGACCTGATCATCTCTTTATTTAAAAAAATTAACTCACTTTACTTAAATGTACATTTATACGTACATGTAGTTGTTGCAAACTATTAGCTTTAATATATAAGCTTACACCGTGTGTAAAACATCTGTGTAGTAAAATACGTTTTATCCAAGAACAATCACACAGAAATTAATCTTAACCCCACCTAGTTCAGAAGTAACCTTATCTGCCAACACTATTAATTCAAACTTCAGTCTGCTATCTGCTAATGACTGGCAGCAATGTAGCAGGATACATCCTGCTACATCATGATAGTTTACGTGTAAGCTGGTTTAAGGCCGTTGACCGTACATGTTAGCCAATGTTGTAAAACTAACAAATTGTACTAGTGTACTAATTATAGCTAGAAACAACCAGAAACAACAGATCAGTTATAATTGCTAGCACTATATTTTTTACATTGCCACTAAAACTTTTGAATGTTTCATCATAATCTATTTACCCTTGTTTAATCATATGTATTTTTATTTAGCCTAGTATATTACTTCCAATATAGTTGTATGCACTTAGGAGCCTGCCTGATTTCTTGCTAGGTTAGTTAGGTACCCCAAATTACAGTGCAGCTCAGATATATGCAAACTACGCATACGCATTTTATACGACCATATTTTGCATATACGCGTACGTCAATACGCGCACATATGTGCGTGTATATGCCCACATATACACGTATATACGTGCATATATGTCTCTTTGTTATGCATTCCCATAGGTTTTTTTATGTGAAGCATTGTTAGTCAAACAAAGGACATTATATTTCTGGGAATGAAAATGCTTCAAAGCGAAATTTGCATATTGTTAAAACATCGTGCCAATCAATGAAAGCTATTATATTTTGAGTTTTCAATCACTTCGCAAATTCGCTGACAAACTACCGTTTATTAACACTTGCTTGATCTTTAGCTACCAAAAATGGGAAGAAAATTGAAGCAGTCTCTTGAACTCCCTATTTTAACACGTGAACTCTATGTTTTTACAAGTAAAGATCTATGTTTCAGCACGTGTCGGCAAGTTGTTTGCAAATGTTTCTTTGTCTGAATTAAGCGTTCTGAAGATCCTAGTCAAAAAAATAAAATCTCTGGTTATATTTGACACAGATCATTTATTCAAATGGTAAAATACTCTTTCTTTGACGAAAAAATTGTTTATCCAAGTTTCTATGGTGCGCTGCTCATGTTTAGTTATTTTTTCTGCAAGAAAAAGTTCTGTGTTTCGACACACATTGGCAAGTCATTTGCAAAATGTTTATTGTCTGAACCGTTCTGAGGATCCTTTTTGAAAAAATGATATCTCTGGTTCATTTAAACTGTGAAATAATCCTTCTTTAGCCAAAGAATTGTTTACCAAAGTTGCTATGGCGCACTGCTCACATCTAGTTATTTTTTTTCTTCAGGGAAAAGTTCTGTGTTTCAGCATGCGTCGGCAAGTCGCTTGCGAGATGTTTACTGTTTGAAGGCTACTTTGAAGTATTCCGAAGACCTTGTGGAAAAATGATATCTCCCATTATACATGTACATGTATCTGACACAAACCGTTCATTCAAATGGTAAAATACTCGAAGTTTTTATGGTGCGCTGCTCACATTTTGTTATTTTTAATTTTCTTCAAGGAAAAGTTGGGTGTTTCAGCACCATCTCCAAGTTGCTTGCTTGGACCCTTGTTCACTTTGCATCAAAAAAATGTTATCTTTCGGTTGTGTTTGCTCCATGAAGATGAAATTGCTGAAGCGTGTATCCCCGGTTCTATTTGACAAAAAAACAGTAAATTTATGATTTAACGGCAAAATACTCTCTCTTTTAATTAATATTCAGTCAGTTAATTTTGTGTCAAGTGCCCAATTGCAAAATGTTAGTTTCAGCTTACATTTTACTAATAAGTCGTCTGAAGGCATATGTGCATATACTGTATACATGTGTTCAAAATAAAGAAAACTCTTTCTTGCTCTGGGGCAAGCTGTCAAGCCATTGAAAACAACAATGACCTGTTAAGAAAAGAAAAAAACAATAGGTTAGCTCATACATACATGTACTAATCAGGCATATGCGTATATACTGTATAATTATGTGTATATGCATACGCGTATGTGCGTATATATGTATGTATACGCACATACGCGTATTGGGCTGACGCGAATTACGCGTATTTTTTGGTTCGGATATATCTGAGCTGCACTGTAGTAGTACTGCAGCCAGTTAGAATGTGATTGTTATTATTATGATTTTGCACCGGATGGAATGTTTGTTCCTCTTTTTCTAAATCATTTCATTTTGAAAAAATTTAATCACCACTGCTTGTCTGTGGAGATTCAGAGTATCACCTGTATAGATGAATATGGTAAGATATTTTTTGGTATAAATTTGTTATATATAATTACAAGTTTTGTTATTAGTATGTTAAAGTTGCATAACTGCAACATGGATAATTATTTACCAGTTTATCAATTACACGGTTTTGCATATAGGTAACCATCATTCCAAGAGAATTGCATTCTCAGTTTCAGGTGTGGTGCATCAAGTATTTTGTACTTGTAATTGATTGTTTCTTTTTGAAATGTGCATTCCAGGGTTTTTTCAAGAATAGCAGTTATTCCTATCAGTAAAGTTGGTGGGAAACAAAGGTTGGAACACTGCCTTAGTTTAAAAGCTGAATTACAGCCAGTCCTTGAAAGGACATTTCTCAGTGTAGGGACACTGATAGAGCTGGGATCCTCCTTTGTAACAATGAGAGAAGATGACCTTTTTAAAGAGATGTATGTAACATCATGGGAGAAACAAGACTGGATATGAGGAGCCAAATGAATTATGCTCTTGTTTTGTTTGCAACTGGAAAGGTAAGTATATAGGCAGGTAATGCAACAAAATTCTGACAATCTTGATTTTGTTTTCGGTTCTCTGAAAATACTTTAGAGAATCAGTAAGAGAAATTTCCTTTTTTTTCAGAGTTTGATCTGTACTCCAATTTTCAATTTAGTTGAACCTAAGGAGTAGAGTTTATTGTCTGTGTTATCAAAATGTCAGTAATATTATAGAAGTGGAAGTTATTTGAATTCTGGTTTCCATGCCAGGGCAAAGTATGTGAATCCATACCATACTTTTAAAAATATGTGATATTTATGAATGTGGGTCTTATAAAAGTTGTGAAATTTAACAAATTGACACTGGTTTTTTAAGTATCTGTCCTCTTATTAATGGTAAATTGCATCATAAAGTTCATTGTCAAAGTAGTCTGCAGATCCACTTGCCTTCATCCATACAACTTTGACAATGTAATATTTACGACCAAATTTATCATCAATAAGAACACAGATGCATAAGAATCTGCTTGCTGTGTTTTTTATTTTCATTACAGTGAAACCTGTATTAGGCGGACACCCTTCTAGTGATTGCTAGGCAGACACCCTTACTAGTGTCTGCTTAACACAGGCTGTCAGCTCAAAACAGGTTCTAGTATGTTGTGCAATAATAGTCAATTATTAACCGTTTTGTAACACAGCTTAGCATGTAACATCAAAGAATAGCTAAGACTGCTCATAGCACAATGTCCAGTTGATCACTGCATCAATCTGGAATAATCACTCAGCTTAAAAACGATATTGCTGAACAATGTACAGGAGTCTCAGCTGAACCTTTAGAAGTAAAATGAGCCCTTTAAGTGTCTGCTTACTGCAGGTTTTGTGCAACAAAATGTCTTAATATTGGTGTCTGCATCTGTTTAATTAAGAGGTGTCTGCTGAATGCCGGTTGATTTTTAATTACTGTAAATGTGGGAAAAAAATTTTGGGACTTATTAAAGCTGGTGTCCACTTAAAAGAGGGTGTCTGCTTAATATGGGGTCTGCCTAATACAGGTTTCACTGTTAACAAAATCCAAAATTGTCAAATGGAGGCTTCACTAGAGGAAAACACCGGTTAAAAGCTAAATTGAATTAAGCCAAAATGATCCATAGAATCACGGCCTTTATTCCACTGGGAAATTCCTGAAAACATACTGAATTATTCCCAAGTTTAGTTTATTTTCATCAAATACTCGAACACAGCAAAAAAAAGGGTTCTACTGTATTGCGGTAAATTTTCATGCCAAACTACAATAATTTACCCAATCTTTTTCACTTCACAGTTGAATTCATTATATTCACAAGCTGATCTTCAGGCTAGCTATCTGTTAATCCTGTTTAGATGCAATTTTTGGCTATATTGAGAAAGCAAAATCATATGCTAAATGTCGCTGAAACTGTTCAAGATGATGTCAGCTGTGAGTCTGTACTCCTACTGATGATAAAAATACATGTAAGCCAGTGATCGTGCAAGAAAGTAGGCAGTCATTGTGAACAATTAAATGTACTTGTAAAATTGAGTCTCTCTATAACCACTGACAACAGATGAAGATGGGCTACAAACACAAGACTATATATTTTTGATTGTGACTTGATCTTTGTACAGACAGTTTTGTTGAGCAGACATACATTGCTATGGAGATTAAGAATGAGATCAATGGTAGTAATATAGAATGAAATTTATGAAACCTGGGTTTCAAAACTCCCTAGACTGTTAGCTGGGAAACAGTTATATGTTACGGATGTGGTCATGGTATTTAAGAATTGAGTCATAGAGGGTTATTCATTAACAGTAAGAAAATAAAAAAATCTTACAACATGTACTTTTGGCAAATTATTTGTAATAGCTTTACCTTAGACTGACATCAATAAAATACCGCAAGGGAGCTTAATTTTGAAATTTGTTTCCTTGTAGATACTAGGGAAACTCCAATTGAAAGAAGCCTATCTTAATATAGTAGAGAGCCTCTTCTCTGAGAAAGTAGTGCCCAGGCACATGCAGCTTCTGGATCAAGATGAAGGGAGGGCAGACAGTGCTGTTGATTATAATGAGGAGGAAGTGGCAGAGATGACGGCAGTGGTCAACAGGATTGTTCAAAGCTGTTCCGTTGTTCCTGAAAAGGTCTTGCTTAATTTGGTTTTGGTTTATTATATACTTTTGGATAACATGTCAAATGCAATAACTTATAATTTGCTTGAGTGAAAAATAATGTACAAATGACACAATCCTGAGTTACATGTAAGTCAGGCTGCAGGAATTAATCACACATACATGTAAGACACATTGCTCATTATAGCCTAATACTGTTTAACCAATCTCATTTTGGCTATGTAATTGTATTTTTTTTTTCAGACAAAGCATTTCTTTATCCCAAAAACATCTTTAACCAAATGGAAGTGTGGCGATGTCTTAGGATTTAAAGTACTTGTAGATGAAGCACTTGTTTTCACTGGGAAGAGGATGTGTGGGATGACTGACTTTGCCAGGAAGAGGACAGTTGTCAGGATGCTTGCACGTTCAAAGGCGCCTTTTTTCAACCGAGATACTAATCAACAATGATGAAGGTATATGCGTGTAGAGAAGACTTGTGACATTCTTTTAACAGTATTTTTTGATGGTGATAGTAAACAACACACCAAAGGTGTCCAGGGCTAGGAACTGAGGATATATGATGTCACAGGTCAATGAGTGACTGCCACTGTGACTAGCATTTACTGTTCCCCTGGTTCCATTTGACTGTTATTAGTTATGCAGCCTGCAAGACAGTGATGTGTTGGACAACTATAATGATAATCTCATGACAATCTGCATGCGTGCATTCACTTTGTCTATAGCTGTCAGAGCTAACTAAATATGATCATGTTGAATTCCAACTTGAAAATTTACAAATTCACCATTGATAGTGATTCCGTTTTCCTCAAACAGTATGCAGAATTTTATTATTCCAAGTTGTTGTTTTGTACAATGTAGATTGATTTAAGAAATGTACCAAGATTGATAACTCAGATGCAGAGCCCTTATACAGCTTATTGAATCTTTTGTTTGGTGGCATTCGTGTTTCTGTCATGGTGGTGGTTGCATTAGCCCCCTGAGTAATAAGTTTGAACTGTTGTTAAAGTTACTAGATAACATTATCCGTCAAAAATATATTTTCTTTGATGTTTTTGTATTATCATTGTTTTTACCTCCTTGTCATGTTTAAAGCCTTTTTTGAGATAACAATAACAGACACCATGAAATAATTTTTTGGCTTTTTTGAAATGTGGTCTATATACCAACTTGGGAATAAAGTCAATGTACAGAACTCACTTTTTCTGTTTTGTTTTCAAACATTCGTTCAGCATATGAAGAAACCAGAGAATCAAGTTTTTGGGGATGTCCTCAAAGAGGTAAAATAATTAAAATTGATCAAGTTATAACTTACTAACAGTTAGTAATAATCTTAACAACAAAAGAATGTAGTTCCCATTAACAGCTGTGCTGTCTGTCTTTATAAAGTACTGCCAATTAAAAATTAATTTTTAATCCTTCTCTTTTGCCATATTGTGAGACATTACACCTGATCTCAAAAAAAAAAATCCAGGACTCATAGAATTATAAATAATAAATTTAAAGTCTTGTGCTACACAGTTCCATCACCTATGTAAAGTGCTAGCAATATTGACAAAGATGCTCGTGGCCCATGTTAAATTATCACTTCTTGTAGAATCCATAAATAAATAAAGAAAAAAATGCTGTAACACACTGTATGTTGTTTTAAAGAGTGAAGAAGCAGCCAGTGGAACTTCAGTTCCTGTGGATACCATTTTAAATGGCAAGGTAATATTTAGCTTCTCACTTTAACCCATTGACTCCTAATTTTTATATTCATGAACATGTTCTACACAATGTTTCATTTATGCACACAACCTTAACTTGTTAAAGATGTATGATTTTAACAATTTTTCTGGGGGCCCACATGGGCATTTGTAGGTATTTTGAACTTTTCTTAAATTCACAAAACTAAAAATGCAGCAGGACTTGTAAACATAATTTTTGAAAATAGTTTTCCAAGGGGTCTTTCAGGTAAAATAAAATAAATTATAAAATTTCACTCCTGCATGTTGCATGATTCTTCATATTTACAGGCAAGAGCACAAAAGTAATTATATTGAGTATTAATGAATTTTTTATAATCAATTTCTGTAATATGTTAATAAAGTAAGTTCTAGATTATTGTTTTTATAGGTATCAACCCCTTTGGAGACTGTTGTTGATGATGACGAAATTTTACTTCAGAATGTTCGCCAAATACTGAAAATACCTTTTTGGAACAATATTATGCCCTTTTATCGTGACAAAGTTAGAGCAAATTATGTCCTAAAAAGGACTTGACTGTCTATCAAAATTAATGCTATAAATAACAGTTCTCTTTGTAATACGCTTTGTACGTTCAAACCATGACAAATGGTTATAATTGACTGTGGTCTTTTCATCTTTGATACCTGCAGAAATGGAATCTCATAGGTCTAAAGGGCCAGAAACTGGAAAGGAAGAAGGTGATGAATTATAAATTTTATTTGGCAGTATAAATGCACTTTAGAAATGCAATAGTTGCGCTACTTTCTGATGGCAATGATATATCTCTAAGTTATAATAATTAAAATTAAAATATTTATTTCATGATATTCTTATTGAAATGAGACGTACTGAAAGAAACTATACAGAATTCTATACAAATGTCCAACTAGTGGCTCAAACAACTAAGTATTCTGTCTCAATTTTGTTGATTTCTATATATTTAGGTACCAGTAGTAATGCCAGAATGGACCAGGATGATGTGGACAAATTGGTAAATCTGTTTATTGGGATTAGCTGTGTATTAAAGCACTACAGTACTGACGTTTTTTCAGTTACCACAATGTTTTACACAAAAGGTTTAAGTAAATGCTCAGACAGGCATGTTGGAAAGTAATTCCTTGCAGAAGTTTGTAATCAAATGATGTAATTTGGCAATAAGGTGGATGAAAAGGAATGAAAACTTCTCTTCTAAAAAATGGAAAAACAATACAACGCTTTGTTAGATGGCTTGTGTTTGTAGCCTTTAGAATGCGAGCTCTGATTAGCTTAATATACGGCATTATTCTCCCGTAATGCCCACGGGTCGATTACGGGCCTGCTAAACTAAAGCAAAAAGCCATATAATAAACAACTTATTAACCTCGAACATTCAGTCCATAAGGAAAAATCTCAAGCCACGGCCTTGCCGTATTGACTTTGCTATTAGGGAGTTTAAGGAGCTACGACGACGACGCCGAGGAAAACGTCGATTAAAAAATGAATTTATATGTTACCTACGAATCTCGTGATACTCTTAAGTCATTTACTTTGTTTATGACTGTCAAAAGTATGACGAAACTGAATCTGGGACACAGAGATAAATTTGAAATAGAAATTTCAAACCTTAGCTGTTGTGGTTTACGTTGTTCAGACAACGCGGAATTTGGCCATTTCACGTTCTTGTTTTGCAGGGGACGGCAAAGAAATGTACCAAGAATCATAACGCGCGTGCACAGTCATTGTTCTGCTCATTAAACCTTTTGTTTAGCGACGTTGCCGTTGCCGTCGTGGCTTTCTTAAACTCTCTATTGCTCGGTTAATGCGGCATGGTCCCGGTTTGAGATTTTCCCGTAAAGACCTCACTCTCGGTTAATTAGTGGTAAATATTACCATCCGAATGCGAAATTCATCAAATGTGACTGACTGATCACATGTGATGAGTTTTTAGAATCATTTAATACAAGTGAAAACTTAAGTATGAACTCTGCCTAGTAAAATATCAGTTGTTTTAGTTTCACAGTACTTGTTCATGATTCTTATATCAACATCTGATCAACAGGCTTTGATGAAGAGTTCACAAAGGCTGCCCTGGTTAGAAAAGGTAAATGTCATAATATTTATTTATTTCTTAATGTATTAATTTAGTCAGTAAGTCAGTCAGTCAGTCAGTCAATCAGTCAGTCAGTCAGTCAGTCAGTAAATCAGTCAGTCAGTCTTTCAGTTACTGATTTATTAAGGTTAGGCTGCGTTAAAAGGCAACAAAATAAGCAATATATTGCAAAATTACCATTTATGTTGTGGTGCACATAAAGTAAAAACACCAAAAGCAGCCTCCATGAAGCATTTTCATTGGTTATTTTTAAGGTGGCTCCCTAGGGTAATTACGAACACCCTCCCTATAGAGCGCGAGTTAGAAAAGGAAACTTAGTTAATTTCTCTTAAAGTTTTACCCGAAGAGATTTACCAGTATGGGTACTGTTAAAATAAGGCTTATGTTTTGGTTGTCAACTTTTGGATTAACGCCGTTACCATGGCAACATCTAATCTAATGACAGGCAGATGTATTCCTCATTTTGACCTAAACTCCTTAATATTTATACTTTCCTTTGGTGAAATTGCTTCATACTTCTCCACATCATGGAAACGATACTGCCTGACACTTTGAATTGGTAAAAAGTCAAGGTTGTTCAGACGGTTTTTCCAATAATCTGTAATTTGTCATTATTCTAAATATATTAGATTAGCTCTGAGAGATTTTCACAAAAATAGGGTATTTTATTGGAATTGTTTGTGGTTAGAACTGAGCCAAATTAAAGAAAAATTCACCCAAGGGAACGCGACAAAATTAACATTTATTTGGTCACGCTGACGTCAAAAAAAACAGGAAAACACGCGTGGTGTCACGCGTGGTTATTTATTTAAGTGCGCGCTCATGAATGAATGAAGGATGGACTTGATTGAGATTGTGCTGTACGGCATGCGCAACGGCGTGTGCGGCCTCTACGAGTCTTAACAAAAATGGCTTCGTTCACCAAAACCAGGGAATTTATTCTATTCTACCACATAGGCTTGATTAATGACGAGGATTTCTTTCTCCTGCATCCATTTTACATCTGCGAGACCTATGTAGATTTGCCTCTCAGGCTTAATTTCAACCACAAAACAAAATAATACTGATAAAAAGCTCGATTACAGCAGGATCAGGGTGTTTGTACAACGTGATCAGCAAGAAAAAAAGTTTGATCCTAATAAAATACATTTTGAACAGCAAAAAACAGTTATAGCTCAGCTCAGTACATACGGAGCTCGTCATCTGCGACTGTTCGGCCCGGTACAAATACGACTGTCGCTCACGGTAGATGGTTAAATCGTTTAAATTTTCTGCAGAAATGACAAAGAAACATTTATTTTGGACGGAATTTTATGATTCCATACTTTATCTTCGAACTAGGCTGTTTAAACAGTGAAAAAAGCGTTAAAATGAGGATTAAACAGCTGGCTTACACGAGGGAAAAGCAAGGCCGGAAAGTCGTACTGGAACGCGCGTCATGACGTCAATGGAATTGATATTTACTATTTGCCGCCTTTCTTGTCCCTAATTTATAATTGCTCATCAGGCATTTTGGATGATGGTATCAAAGAAGTAAATTATTCAAAGTGAAAGCATGATGTTCGGACTCCAAAAGGTAGTCGTTGGTCACATGATTTAAAGGAAAATGCATATTTCATTACGCACATCAGTACTGCTATCATAATTAGAATCTACCCTCGTACACATGTTATACGACCCCATTTTTGTTTCTCCTCTGTGGTCGTTGTAAAGGGGTTACATTTTATGGTTTTTAATAACAGTAACAGTAATAGTGATTTAAATTGACTCAGTTCTTTGTTGTTTTAGGTGCTGACAAGCAGTTAGTAGATGGCCTACACCAAGGTCTTACAACAGGTATTTTTACATCAAAGTAAATGTGGAAAAATGAACTGAACAAAATGGCACCAATAGAAAATGAATGGTACTGCAGGGCAGGAAAACAATGAAATCCTGTTGCTCAGTGGGCCAGTACATTTCAGTTTTCAGTTGCCCCCACTAAAATATTAATTGCCCAATAAGTCTGCTTTGTTCATTCCTTATCAACTAAAGGCCGCCGCACACTAGCCGATTTTTTGTCGGCCGACAAAAAATCGGCTAGTGTGCAGCGGCCTTAACAAGACTGCTGAGGCTAATTTCACTTGCCCACCGGACTATCAATCTTCCATTTTCACTAGCCCAAGAGCAAAATTTACTTGCCCTGGGCAATCGCAAGTGGTGTTTTTTTTCCTGCCTTGTATTGAAGCTATCAGCAAGGCTACCTAAAGCAGCTTTCTCCAAAGATAAACGCACTTGGGATTGTTTTAAAAGTATAACGTTTCCAGCAATTTGCAAACTCAACCCAGGAAACACCAAACATAAACTCTTTGATAGGCTGCCCTCCCTCTCCTCTTCCAATGCTGTAGCAACACAAAACAATTCCATGTGGGTAATTTTGCAGTAAGCTCAACATTTAAAGGGGTGGAGCAGAGCAAAACTAATTACTTTTTAAATACATAAATTGTCTCTAGCTGTAGAAAGGAGTGGAACTAGTATGGGCACAATGAAGCATTTTGAATTCCAGTATACGGAGATCAACTCAACAGGCCGTTAATTACATGTTAAGACAGGAATAGAACTTAAGTGGACGGTTTGGAGGGCACTGAAATAGAGCTTTGCAAATATTTCAAAATGAAGCCCTCGACCCATTTCTGACCTGCATGGAATTTGGCCACTTCAAAGAAAAATGACCAATCGGAACCAGGGAAGGTGATCTTTTTCGTATACAGACCAGTGTCGTTTAGGAGTCCAGAAAATTTGAAACCAATTAAGAACCAACACAGTTGAATTTGTGAAGCACCGAAACCTCTATGCTGCCTACTCTACGGATCCCATATTTCCTGGCCAACTATGATTCATAATTACATATTATACACAGTATTTTAACTTGAAAGAGCCAAAGAAAAGACACTTAACCTTTTAACGTTCTTGATCCATTTACGAGGATGGTTCCCCCTTATTCTCAATAAGCGTCTTCATTGGATACTTTTCTTCAAAGTTGCTAGGATCAAGTAGTCAACAGACACAACAAATAAGAACAAAGGCACTCACCTTTTCTAATTTATTATCTTCTAGGCAAGAGGAACCGTAAAGGAAAAAGTTGGAAGAAAAACCTTGAAGAGGATTAATCTTTTTCTCTGACAATTCAGTTCTGGGAACTGTAAATCATTCATCCAACTGACTTTGTCTCGTAATTGTACTAACGAAAGGCCTTGCGGAGGATGCAATTAAGGTGGCTACGACTGCATGGTCAAACAAGATTGATAATCATATCTTCCTTCGAATAGCTAAATAATGTCGAAATGCTCTTTTCATCAATTTTAACCATCGTTCCCGTTCCCGTTTTTGACAAATGTAGATCGATTTTTACTTTTTTCAGGTGTGGTTTAACATGAAATTGGATTTTTTTACAGTACTGAGAAAAGCGTTAAGTCAGTGATTTATATTAAAACACTAATATTACTGGTTTACTTAAAATCGAATATAAATAGGGCTTATTTTACAACTCCTGGCAAATGTTTTTCAAGAACAGTGCCAATGAGGGATATTGGCTGTTATCGCATTATTCAGCTTGTACTCAATAGTGTTTGTAAGTAAGAGCATTGCACATTCTGAAGAATTTCACACTACCACGGTCTCTGTAAATTTCTCTATTTTGTTATAATAAAGCTTCCCACAATGCCACCTTATTTTAGTGTTGTATTTCCCCAAACTCTTTTCACATAATCAGTATTTAAGGTGGCTCCCTATAGTTTTACGATCGCACGCGCACTGAGGACGAAAAGTCGAGTAATCCGCGCGCGCTGAAAGGAGAACGTCAGTGTTTTTGGATATTTTATGAAGTCAACATGAGCACAAAAAGCAAAACTGACAGTGAATATTTTCTTTTGGTATCAAACACGTGGGACGGCATGGCAATCATTTACTCTTCAGCTGTAAAGCATGTCTTGTCCCCCTCTCCGCCGAAAAGTAGTGCTTTTCCATAGTGAGCCACCCTCCTCCATGTGGACTCGAAATCTCCTATTACAGAATTTTTTTGTTAGAACTTTCAAATTTTAGCTTCAAATTTCGTACTTGAAACCACCAGAGATTGGTGCACCTCCGGTTGGTGTCCAGTGTAATTAACACATGCGGACTTACAGTTAACTGCAAATAGCCTGTTCCAGGCGTTTGGTTAGTGAGGAACGGCGGAATGAAAACATGAGAAATATTCGTTGGTGTTTTATTAATCGACCATCGAGCGGGGGAGCCGCGAATTAATCTAGAACCCAGATCTTCCAAGACCAAGCAGAAGGGAGATTTCACTTCTCAGGGTCAAACAGAGTGAAATCTGGGTATGAGATTAGCCGCGAGCCACTCGAGTTTAATTCTATCATGAAATCTGATTGGCCAACAGAAAACAAAAGTTGCTATGTCACAGAACCGTTTTCTGGCTCGAGTTCGCTGACGTTATTTTTCGGTGTAGACAAGCGACAGGCGGAAATACGTCTGCATTCGCAGGCTGTAGAGCACTTTAAAATAATAAACACTGTAGGCTTCCCAAATACCGGAAGGGGGTGCAGTATTCCTTGGAATCATTGGCAGGCGCGTGCCGTCCAGTTCTCTAAATCCTGACCCCATTTCAGACCAATAAATGTCACTTTTCATACCCTTTTCTAGGCTTGACCTCTAAAATGCTGTTTTCAAATATGCATGACCGTTCAGTGTATTCTGCGAGGCAAATCGCGCTTTATCGTGGTATTAAAATTGATTCCTCTCGTTTTTGTTTGAAGATGATAAACTCGACAAAAAGAGACATAAATTTCAAGTAATGTCTATATTATGGTTTATTTCAAATTAAGCCATACTTTCGCGGACCAAACCGGCGAAATCATTCTACCCATTTTCAAACCAAAACGGTTGACAAGCCATAGCCTTCAAAAAGGCGGCACATACCTTATATAGGGTAGAAACCCCTCTCCCCACGCCCTGAATTAGCTTCTTCTCAGTAACAACAGCTGGAAAGTAAGGAACGCATCTTTAGTAATCAACGAATTAACAGTACGCAAAAACATCTCGATCGAGATAGCGAAAAGTCTCAAGTATGTACAGTGAAACCTGTATTAAGCGGACCCCATATTAAGCGGACACACTCTATTAAATGGACACCTGCTCAAGTCCCACCTTTTTTTCTTACATTTACTCCAAAATAAACGTGCATTCAGCGGACACCTCAGTTAAGCGGACACGGACACCAATATTAACCCATTTTGTTGCACAAAACCTGTAATAAGCAGACACTTCAAGGGCTTTTTAATTCTGAAAGCCCAGCTCAGACTCCGTCAACATTGTTCACCGATGTCATATTAAAGCTAAGCAGATTATTCCAGATTGATGCATTGAATGACTGGACATTGTGCTACCGGCAGTCCTTGATCTTACAATATGTTACAATATGTTACAAACGGGTAAATATTATTGCACAATATATTTGAACCTGCTTAGAGCGAACAACCCATATCAAGAGGACATTAGCGAGGGTCCAAAGGGTGTCCGCTTAATACAAGTTTCACCTGTATTAACGTACACCAAGCAAGTAAAGAACAGCAAGCAAGTTAAGTACACCAAGCAAGTAAAGTACACCGAGCAAGTACGGTAAGCCAAGCAAGGAAAGTACATCAAGCAAGTAAAGTACACCAAGCAAGTAAAGTACACCAAGCAATTGAAGTAAATCAAGCAAGTAAAGTACATCAAGCAAGTAAAGTAAATCAAGCAAGTAGAGTAAATCAAGCAAGTAAAGTACATCAAGCAAGTAAAGTACATCAAGGAAGTAAAGTACACCAAGCAATTAAAGTAAATCAAGCAAGTAAAGGAGATCAAGCAAGTAAAGTACATCAAGCAAGTAAAGTACATCAAGCAAGTAAAGTACATCAAGCAAGTAAAGTACATCAAGCAAGTAAAGTACACCAAGCAAGTAAAGTACATCAAGCAGGTAAAGTACACCAAGAAATTAATGTACATCAAGCAAGTAAAGTACACCAAGCAAATAAACTACATTAAGGAATTAAAGTACATCAAGCAATTAAAGTACACAAAGTAATTTAAGTACACCAAGCACGTAAAGTACACCAAGCAAGTAAAGTACACCAAGCAATTAAAGTACATCAACCAACTAAAGTAAATCAACCAAGTAAAGTACACCAAGGAAGTAAAGTACACCAAGCAAGTAAAGTACATCAAGCAAGTAAAGTACATCAAGCAAGTAAAGTACATCAAGCAAGTAAAGTACATCAAGCAAGTAAAGTACATCAAGCAAGTAAAGTACATCAAGCAAGTAAAGTACATCAAGCAAGTAAAGTACATCAAGCAAGTAAAGTACATCAAGCAGGTAAAGTACATCAAGCAAATAAACTACATTAAGGAATTAAAGTACATCAAGCAATTAAAGAACACAAAGCAAGTAAAGTACACCAAGCAATTAAAGTACACAAAGTAATTAAAGTACACCAAGCACGTAAAGTACACCAAGCAAGTAAAGTACACCAAGCACTTAAAGTAAATCAAGCAAGTAAAGTACATCAAGGAAGTAAAGTACACCAAGCAATTAAAGTAAATCAAGCAAGTAAAGTACATCAAGCAAGTAAAGTACATCAAGCAAGTAAAGTACATCAAGCAAGTAAAGTACACCAAGCAAGTAAAGTACATCAAGCAGGTAAAGTACACGAAGCAATTAATGTACATCAAGCAAGTAAAGTACACCAAGCAAATAAACTACATTAAGGAATTAAGGTACATCAAGCAAGTAAAGTACACCAAGCAATTAAAGTACATCAAGCAATTAAAGTACACCAAGCAAGTAAAGTACACCGAGCAAATACGGTAAGCCAAGCAAGGAAAGTACATCAAGCAAGTAAAGTACACCAAGCAAGTAAAGTACACCAAGCAATTGAAGTAAATCAAGCAAGTAAAGTACATCAAGCAGGTAAAGTAAATCAAGCAAGTAGAGTAAATCAAGCAAGTAAAGTACATCAAGCAAGTAAAGTACATCAAGCAAGTAAAGTACACCAAGCAATTAAAGTAAATCAAGCAAGTAAAGGAGATCAAGCAAGTAAAGTAAATCAAGCAAGTAAAGTACATCAAGCAAGTAAAGTACATCAAGCAAGTAAAGTACATCAAGCAAGTAAAGTACATCAAGCAAGTAAAGTACACCAAGCAAGTAAAGTACATCAAGCAGGTTAAGTACACCAAGCCATTAAAGTACATAAAGGAATTAAAGTACATCAAGCAAGTAAAGTACACCAAGCAATTAAAGTACACAAAGCAAGTAAAGTACATGAAGCAAGTCAAGTACACCAGGTAATTAAAGTACATCAAGCAAGTAAAGTACACCAAGCATGTAAAGTACACCAAGCATTTAAACTTAAGTTCCAGAGAATCGACCCAACGTTGGGTCAAACTCAGGCTGCGCGTGAGCCGGTCTAGGCTACTTTTTCAGTCATAAAATGAAGTGGGGCTCTATTTTGGCCTAGAAGCTTGAAACTGAGCGTGCGATCCCTTTGCGTCTGTCAATTTTACCGAAAACCAAGCCCATTACGAGTTAGGTAAGAGTCCCTGGGACTGGAAAATTTCCCTCAAGTTGCTGAAAATCGACCGCTGAGACCGCCTTACGCGCATCGTGATTTTGTCCAACTTTGGCCCGATCTGCCGGAACTTCGGGGATATTTTCCAGTCCCAGGGACTCTAAACTAACTCGTGATGGCCTTGGTTTACAGTGAAAGGGAGAAAGGAAAAATATTTAAAGGCTCAGTTTCGAGCTTCTACGCCGAAATATAGCCTCACTTCATGTTAAGACTGATAGAGTAGCCGAGACCGCCTCACGCGCATCGTGATTTTGACCAACTTTGGCTTGATTTGCCTGTACTTGGGAGATATTTTCCAGTCCCAGGGACTCTAAACTAACTCGTGATGGCCCTGGTTTTCAGTGAAATGGACAGAGAAAAAATATTTGAACGCTCCGTTTCGAGCTTCTAGAGCGAACTATAGCTCCTTTTTATTTTAACACTGATAGAGTAGCAAGACCGCCCTACGCGAATCTTGATTTTGAGCAAATTTGGCTCCATTTGCCGGAACTTGGCAGATATTTTCCAGTCCGAGGGACTCTAAACTAACTGTTGATGGCCTTTGTTTTCAGTGAAATGGACAGAGGAAAAATATTTGAACGCTCGGTTTTGAGCTTCTAAATCAAAATATAGCCCCACTTTATTTTAAGACTTATAGAGTAGCCGAGACCGCCTTGCGCGCATCGTGATTTTGACCAAATTTGGCTCGATTTGGCGGAACTTAAGGAATATTTTCCAGTCTCAGGGACTCTAACCTAAGTGGCGATGTCCTTGGTTTTCAGTGAAATGGACAGAGGAAAAATATTTGAACGCTTGGTTTCGAGCTTCTAGGCCGAAATATAGCGCCACTTCATTTTAAAACTGATAGAGTAGCCGAGATCGGCTTACGCGCATCGTGATTTTGACTAACTTTGGCTCGATTTGCGGGAACTTGGGGGATATTTCCAATCACAGGAGCTCTAAACTAACTGGTGATGGCCTTGGTTTTCAGTGAAATGGAGACAGGAAAAATTATTGAACGCTCGGTTTTGAACTTCTAGGCCGAAATATAGCCCCACATCATTTTCAGAATGATAGAGTAGCCAAAACCACCTTCCGTGCATAGTGATTTTGATCAATTGTGGCTCGATTTCCCGGAACTTGGAGGATATTTTCCAGTCCCGGGAACTCTTAACTAACTCCTGATGGTCTTGGTCTACAGAGAAATGGACACAGATAAAACGTTCGCACGATCGGTTTCGAGGTTTTCGGCCGAAATATAGCGCCACTTCATTTCAAGACTGATAGAGTAGCCGAGACCGCCTTCTACGCATCGTGATCTTGACCAAGTTTGCCTCGATTTGGCGGAACTTGGGGGATATTTTCCAGTCCCGCGGACCCTAAACTAACCCTTCATGGCCTTGGTTTGCAGAGAAATGGACACATGTAAAACTATCGCACGCTCGGTTTCGAGCTTTTAGGCCGAAATATAGCCCTACTTCATTTTAAGACTAAAAGAGTAGCCGAGACCTCCTAACGCGCATTAAGATTTTGACCAACTTTGCCTCGATTTGCCGGACTTTTTACGCATCGAGATCTTGACCAACTTTGGCTCGATTTGCCGGAACTTGGGGGATATTTTTCACTCCCGGATTTTCTAAAGTAACTCCTGATGCCTTTGGTTTGCAAAGAAATAGACACAGGTAAGAGGATCGCTCGCTCGGTTTCGAGCTTTTAGGCCGAAATATAGCCCCACTTCGTTTTAAGCCTGGAAGAGTAGACAAAACCGCCTTGCGCGCATCGTGATCTTGACCAACTTTGGCTTGCTTTCCCGGAACTTGTGGGATATTTTCCATTCCCGGAGACTCTAACTTAACTACTGATGGCCTTGGTTTGCAGAGAAATGGACACAGGTAAGAGGATCGCACGCTCGAACTTGAGCTTTTAGGCCAAAATATAGCCCCACTTCATTTTAAGCCTGAAAGAGTAGCCGAGACCGCCTTACGTGCATCCTGATCTTGACCAACTTTGACTTGATTTTCTGGAACATGCGGGGTATTTTCCAGTCCCGGGGACTCAAAACTAACTCCTGATGGCTTTGGTTTGCAGAGAAATGGACACAGGTAAAACGAACGCACGCTCGGTTTCCAGCTTTTACGCAGAAATATAGCCCCACTTCATTTTAACACTGAGAGTAGCCGAGACCACGCAAATTTGGCTCGATTTCCAAAAACTTGGGGGATATTTTCCAGTCCCAAGGACTCTATACTAACTCCTGATGGGCTTGGTTTGCAGAGAAATGGACACAAGTAAAACGATCCCTTGCTTGATTACGAACTTTTAGGCCGAAATATAGCCCCACCTAATTTTAAGACCGAAAGAGTAGCCGAGACCGCCTTGCGCGGATCGTGACCTTGACCAAGTTTGGCCCGATTTCCTGGAACTTGGGGGATATTTTCCAGTCCCGGAGACTCTAAACTAACTCCTGATGGCCTTGGTTTGCAGAGGGATGGACACAGGTAAAAAGATCACACGCTCGGTTTCGAGGTTTTAGGGCGAAATATAGCCCCACTTTATTTTAAGACTAAAAGAGTAGCCCAGACCAACTTTGGCTCGCTTTCCTTTCGATTTGCTAGATTTCGGCCTAAAAGCTCGAGACCGAGCAAAGATCGTTTTACCTGTGTCCATTTCTGTGCAAACCAAGGCAATCAAGAGTTAGTTTAGAGTCCCTGGGTTTGGAAAATATCCCCCAAGTTCCGGCCAATCGAGCCAAAGTAGGTCAAGATTACGATGCGCGCAAGGCGTTCTCCGCTACTCTTTCAGTCTTAAAATGAAGTGGGGCGATATTTCGGCCTAAAAGCTCAAACCTGAGCGTGCGATCGTTTTACCTGTGTTTATTTCTGCGTAAACAAAGGCCATCAGGAGTTATTTTAGAGTCCCCCGAGACTGGAAAATATATGCCAAGTTCCGGCAACTCGATCCAGAGTTTGTCAAGAATACGATGCGCGTTAGGCGGTGTCGGCTACTCTTTCAGTCTTAAAATAAAGTGGGGCTATATTTGGGCCTAAAAGCTCGAAACCGAGCATGCGATCATTTTAGCTGTGTCTATTTCTCCGCAAACCAAGGCCATCAAGAGTTCGTTTAGAATCCCCGGGACTGGAAAATATCCCCCAAGTTTCGGCAAATTGAGCAAAAGCCGACACCGCCTTAAGCGCATCGTGATTTTGAAATCTTTGGCTCGATTTGACGGAACTTGGGTGATATTTTCCAGTCTCAGGGACTCTAAACTAATTCGTGATGGCCTTGGTTTTTAGTGAAATGGACAGAGGAAAAATATTTGAACGCTCGGTTTGGAGCTTCTAGGCCAAAATATAGCCCCACTTCACTTTAAGAGTGAGAGAAGGTAGCCGAGACCGCCTTACGCGCAGAGCGATTTTTACCAACTTTCGGTCGATTTCCAGGAACTTGCGTTATATTTTCGAGTCCTGGGGAATCTAAACTAACTCGTGATGGCCTTGGTTTTCAGTGAAGTGGACAGAGGAAAAATAGTTGAACGCTCTGTTTGGCTCGGTTTCGGGCTTCTAGGCCGAAATATAGCTCCACTTCACTTTAAGAGTGAGAAAAGGTAGCCGAGACCGCCTAACGCGCATGGCGATTTTCACCAGCTTTGGGCCGATTTTAAGGAATTAGCGAGATGTTTTCCAGTCCCAGGGATTCTAAAGTAACTGGTGATGGCCTCGGTTTTCAGTGAAATAAACAGAGGAAAAATATTTGAACGCTCGGTTTCGAGCTTCTAGGCCAAAATATAGCCCCACTTCACTTTAAGAGTGAGAGAAGGTAGGCGAGACCGCCTTACGCGCAGGGCGATTTTTACCAGCTTTGGGTCGATTTGCAAGAACTTGCGTTATATTTTCCAGTCCTGGGGAGTCTAAACTAACGCGTAATGGCCTTGGTTTTCAGTGAATTGGCCAGAGGAAAAATAGTTGAACGCTCGGTTTAGGGCTTTTAGGCCGAAATATAGCCCCAGTTCACTTTAAGAGTAAGAAAAGGTAGCCCAGACCGCCTAACGCGTACGGCGATTTTCACCAACTTTGGGCCGATTTCCAAGAATTAGCGGGATATTTCCCAGTTCTGGGGACTCTAAACTAACTTGTGATGGCCTTGGTTTCAGTAAAATAGACAGAGGAAAAATATTTGAACGCTCGGTTTGGAGCTTCTAGGCCAAAATATAGCCCCACTTCACTTTAAGAGTGAGAGAAGGTAGCCGAGACCGCCTTACGCGCAGAGCGATTTTTACCAACTTTCGGTCGATTTCCAGGAACTTGCGTTATATTTTCGAGTCCTGGGGAATCTAAACTAACTCGTGATGGCCTTGGTTTTCAGTGAAGTGGACAGAGGAAAAATAGTTGAACGCTCTGTTTGGCTCGGTTTCGGGCTTCTAGGCCGAAATATAGCTCCACTTCACTTTAAGAGTGAGAAAAGGTAGCCGAGACCGCCTAACGCGCATGGCGATTTTCACCAGCTTTGGGCCGATTTTAAGGAATTAGCGAGATGTTTTCCAGTCCCAGGGATTCTAAAGTAACTGGTGATGGCCTCGGTTTGCAGTGAAGTAAACAGAGGAAAAATATTTGAACGCTCGGTTTCGAGCTTCTAGGCCAAAATATAGCCCCACTTCACTTTAAGAGTGAGAGAAGGTAGGCGAGACCGCCTTACGTGCAGGGCGATTTTCACCAACTTTGGGTCGATTTCCAGGAATTTCCGGAATATTTTCCAGTCCCGAGGACTCTAAACTAGCTCGTGATTGCCTTGCTTGTCAGTGAAATGGACAGAGGAAAAATATTTGAACGCTCGGTTACGAGCTTCTAGGCCGAAATATAGCCCCACTTCACTTTAAGAGTGAGAAAAGGTAGGCGAGATCGCCTTACGAGCAGGGCGATTTTCACCAACTTTGGGTCGATTTCCAGGAAGTTACGGAATATTTTCCAGTCCCGGGGTCTCTAAGCTAACTCTTGATGGCCTTGGTTATTAGAGAAATTGACAGAGAAACAATATTTGAGCGCTCGGTTTCGATTTTCTAGGCCGAAGTATAGCTACACTTTAATTTAAGAGTAAGAAACGGTAGCCGAGATCGCCTTACGCGCAGGGCGATTTTCACCAACTTTGGGTCGATTTCCAAGAATTTCGGGGATATTTTCCAGTCTCGGGGACTCTAAACTAACTCGTGATTGCCGTGGTCTTCAGTGAAATGGACAGAGGAAATATATTTGAACACTTGTTATTGAGGTTCTAGGCCAAATTATTGCACCACTTCACTTTAAGAGTAAGAAAAGGTAGCCGAAAGCGCCCTATGCGCAGGGCGATTTTCACCAAATTTAGGTCGATTTCCAGGAACTTGCAGGATATTTTAAAGACCCGGGGAATATAAAGTAACTCGTGATGGCCTTGGTTTTCAGTAAAATGGACAGAGGTAAAATATTTGAACGCTCCGTTTAGGAGCTTCTAGGCCGAGTATAGCCCCACTTTACTTTAAGAGTAAGAAAAGGTAGCCGATACCGCCTTACGCGCGAAGCGATTTTCACCAACTTTGTGTGGACTTCCAGGAACTTGCAGGATGTTTTCCAGTCCCGGGAACTCCAAGCTAACTCGTGACGGGCTTGGTTTTCAGTGAAATGGAGAGAGGAGAAATATTTGAACGCACGGTTTAGAGCTTCTAGGCCGAAATATAGACCCACTTCACTTTAAGGGTGAGAAAAGGTAGCCGAGACCGCCTTACGCCTAGGGCGATTTTAAGCAACTTTGGATCGATTTCCAGGAACTTGCGGGATATTTTCCTGTCCCGGGAGTTCTAAACTAACACGTGATGGGCTAGGTTTTCAGTAAAATGGACAGAGGTAAAATATTTCAACGCTCGGTTTAGGAGCGTCAACGCCGAAATATAGCCCGACTTTACTTTAAGGGTAGGAAAATGTAGCCGACACCGCTTTACGCGCAGGGCGATTTTCACCAACTTTGGATCGATTTCCAGGAACTTCCGGGATATATTCCAGTCCTGGAGACGCTGAACTAACTCGTGATGGCCTTGGTTTTCAGTGAAATGGACAGAGGAAGAATATTTGAACGCTCGGTTTCGAGCTTCTAGGCCGAAATATAGCCCCACTTCATATCAAGAGTGAGAAAAGGTTGCCAAGACCGCCTTACGCGTAGAGCGTTTTGCACCAACTTTAGCTCGATTTCCTGGAACTTGCGGGATATTTTCCAGTGCTGGAGACTCTAAACTAACTCGTGATGTACTTTGTTTTCAGTGAAAAGGACAGAGGAAGAATATTTGAACGCTCGGTTTCGAGCTTCTGGGCTGAAATATAGCCTCACTTCATTTTGAGACTGATAGAGTAGCAGAGACCGCCTAACGCCCTTGGTGATTTTGAGCAACTTTGGCCCGATTTTCCGGAACTTGGGGGATATTTTCAGTTCTACGGCTTCTAAACTAACTCTTGATGGCCTTGGTTTTCATTAAAATGCACACAGGTAATACGATCGCACGCTTGCTTTTGAGCTTTTAGGCCGAAAAATAGCCCCACTTCATTTTAAGACTGAAAGAGCAGCCAAGAACGCCTTACGCGCATCGTCGTCTTGACCAACTTTGGCTGCATTTCCTGCAACTTGGGGGATATTTTTCAGTCGCAGGAACTCTAAACTAACTCCTGATGGTCTTGGTTTGCAGAGAAATGGACACATGTAAAACGATCGCACACTCGGTTTCGAGCTTTTAGGCCAAAATATAGCCCCACTTCATTTTAAGAGTGTAAGAGTAGCCGAGACCGTCTTACGCGCATCGTGATCTTGACCAACTTTGGCTCCATTTCCCGGAACTTGAAGGATATTTTTCAGTCCCAGGGAGTGTAAACTAACTCCTGTTTCCCTTGGTTTGCAGAGAAATGGACACAGGTAAAGCGGTCGCACGCTTGGTTTCGAGCTTTGAGGTCGAAATATAGCCCCACTTCATTTTAAGACTAATAGAGTAGCCGAGACCGCCTTGTGCGCGTCGTGATCTTAACAACCTTTGGCTTGCTTTCCCGGAATTTATGGGATATGTTCCAGTCCCGGGTCCCTAAAGTAACTCCTGATGGCCGTGGTTTCCAGAGAAATAGACACAGGTAAAACCATCGCACGCTCAGTTTCGAGCTTTTAGGCCGTAATATAGCCCCACTTCATTTTAAGACTGAAAGAGTAGCCGAGACCGCCTTGCGCACATCCCGATCTTGAGCAACCTTGGCTCGATTTCCTTTCGATTTGCTATATTTCGGCATAAAAGCTCGAAACCGAGGAAAGATCGTTTTACCTGTGTCCATTTCTCTGCAAATTAAACCAAGGCCATCAAGAGTTAATTTAGAGTCCCTGGGTTTAAAAAATATCCTTCAAGTTTCGGGAAATCGAGCCTAAGTTGGTCAAAATGACGACTCGCGTAAGGCGATCTCGGCTACTCTTTCAGTCTTAAAATAAAGTGAGGCTTTATGTCGGGCTAAAAGCTCGAAACCGAGCATGCGATCCTTTTGCCTGTGTCCATTTCTCTGCTAACCAAGGCCATCAGGACTTAGTTTAGAGTCCCTGGGACTAGAAAATATCCCCCAATTTCCGGAAAGACGAGCCAAAGTTGGTCAAGATCACGACGCGCATAAGGCGGTCTGGGCAACTCCTTAAGTCTTAAAATAAAGTGGGGTTATATTTCGGCCGTAAAGCTCAAAACCGAGCGTGCCATCGTTTTACCTGTGTCCATTTCTCTGCAAACCAAGGCTATCAGGAGTTAGTTTACAGTCCCCGGGACTGGGAGATATTTTCCAAACTAACTCCTGATGGCCTTGGTTTGCAGAGAAATGGACACAGGTAAAATGCTCGCATGCTCGGTTTCAAGCTTTTAGGCCGAAATATAGCCCAACTTTATTTTAAGACTGAAAGAATAGGCGAGACCGCTTTGCGCGCATCGTGATCTTGACCAACTTTGGCTTAATTTCCAGGAACTTGGAGGATATGTTCCAGTCCCGGGGACTCTAAGCTAACTCCTGATGGCCTTGGTTTGAAGAGAAATGAACACAGGTAAGAGTATCGGGGGCTCGAATTCGAGCATTTAGGCCAAAATATAGCCCAACTTCATTTTAAGCCTGAAAGAGTAGCCGAGACCGCCTTACGTGCATCGTGATCTTGACCAACTTTGGCTTGATTTTCCGGAACTTAGGGAATATTTTCCAGTCCCGGGTATTCTAAACTAACTCCTGATTGCCTTGGTTTGCAGAGAAATGGACACAGGTAAAACGATCGCACGCTCGGTTTTAAGCTTTTAGGTGGAAGTATAGCACAAGTTCATTTTAAGACTGAAAGAGTAGCCTAGACCGCCTTACGATCATTGTGATCTTGACCAACTTTGGCTCGATTTCCCGGAACTTGGGGGATATTTTCCAATCCCGGGAACTCTAAACTAACTCCTGATGGCCTTGGTTTCCAGAGTACTGGACACAGGTAAATTAATCGCACGCTTGGTTTCGAGCTTGTAGGCCAAAATATAGCCCCACTTCATTTTAAGACTGAAAGAGTAGCTGAGACCGCCTTACGCGCATCGTGATCTTGACCAACTTCGGCTCGATTTCCCGGAACTTGGGGATTATTTTCCAGTCCCAGGAACTCTAAACTAACTCCTGATGGCCTTAGTTTGCAGAGAAATGGACACAGGGAAAACCATCGCACGCTCGGTTTCAAAGCTTAAGCCGAAATATAGCCCCACTTCATTTTTAGACTAAAACAGTAGCCAAGACCGCCTTGCGCGCATCGTGATCTTGACCAAATTTGGCTGGATTTCCCGTAAATTGGGGGTTATTTTCCAGTTTCGGGGACTCTAATTTTTTGATGGCCTTGGTTTACTGAGAAATGGACACATGTAAGACAATCGCACGCTCGGTTTCGAGCTTTGAGGCCGAAAGATAGCCCAACTTCATTTTAAGACTGATAGAGTAGCCGAGACCGCCTTGCGCGCATTGTAAACTTGACCAACTTTGGCTCGATTTCCCGGAACTTGGGATATATTTTCCAGTCTCGGGGACTCTAAACTAACTCCTGATAGCCTTGGTTTGCAGAGAAATGGACACAGGTAAAACGATCGCACGCTCGGTTTCGAGGTTTTAGGCCGAAATATAGCCCCACTTCATTTTAACACTGAAAGAGTAGCCGTGACTGCCTTACGGGCATCGTGACCTTGACCAACTATGGCTCGATTTCCCGGAACTTGGGGGATACTTTCCAGACCCGGAGACTCTAAACTAACTCCTGACGACATTGGTTTGTAGAGAAATGGACACAGGTAAAACGATGGCACTCTTGGTTTGGAGCTTTTAGGCCGAAATATAACCCCACTTCATTTTAAGACTGAAAGAGTAGGCGAGACCGCTTTACGCGCATCGTGATCTTGACCAACTTTGGCTCGATTTGCCGGAACTTGGGGCAAAATTTTCCTGTTCTAGGGCTTCTAAACTAACTTCTGATGGTCTTGGTTTGCAGAGAAATGGACACAGCTAAAACGATCGCACGTTTGCTTTTAGGCCGGAAAATAGGCCCACTTCATTTTAAGACTGAAAGAGTAGCCAAAAACGCCTTGCGCGCATCGTGATTTTGACCAACTTTGGCTTGATTTGCCGAACTTGGGGGATGTTTTTCGAGTCCCGGGGACTCTAAACTAACTCCTGATGGCCTTGGTGTGTAACGAAATGGACACAGGTAAAACCATCGCACGCTCGGTTTCGAGCTTTTAGACCGAAATATAGCCCCAATTCATTTTAAGACTGAAGTAGCAGCCAAGACCGCCTTGCGCGCATCGTGATCTTGACCAACTTTGGCTCGATTTCCCGGAACTTGGGGGATATTTTTCAGTCCCGGGGACTCTAGAGTAACTCCTGATGGCCTTGGTTTCCAGAGAAATGGACACAGGTAAAACGATCGCACTCTCGGTTTGCAGCTTTTAGCCCGTAATCTAGCCCCACTTCATTTTTTAAGACTGAAAGAGTAGCCAAAACCGCCTTAAGCGCATCGTGATCTTCACCAACTTTGGCTCCTTTTCCCGGAACTTCAGGAAGAATTTTAAATCCTAGGGACTCTAACCTAACTCTTGGCCGCCTTGCTTGGCAGAGAAATGGACACAAGTAAGAGGATTGCACACTCGGTTTCAAGCTTTTAGGCCGAAATATAGTCCCACTTCGTTTTAACACTGAAAGAGTAGCCGGGACCGTCTTACGCGAAACGCAATCTTGACCAACTTTGGCTCGATTTCCCGGAGGTTGGGGGATATATTCCAGTCTCGGGGACTCTAAGCTAACTCCTGATGACCTTGGTTTGCAGAGAAATGGACACAGGTAAAACGATGGCACGCTCGCTTTCGAGCTTTTAGAGCGAAATATAGCCCCACTTTTATTTAAAACTAAAAGAGTATTCAAGACCGCATTGCCCGC
This sequence comes from Orbicella faveolata, assembly GCF_042242905.1. NCBI lineage: Eukaryota > Metazoa > Cnidaria > Anthozoa > Scleractinia > Merulinidae > Orbicella > Orbicella faveolata. Next base: position 1,788,726 of record NW_028301581.1, on the reverse strand, counting down.
ATCGTGATCTTGACCAACTTTGGCTCGATTTCCTGGAACTTGGGGGATATTTTCCATTCCGGGGGACACTAAACTAACTTTTAATAACCTTGGTTTGCAGAGGAAAGGACACAGGTAAAACGATCGCACGCTCGGTTTGAAGCTTTTAGGCCAAAATGTAGCCCCACTTCATTTTAAGACTTGAAAGAGTAGCCGAGACCGCCTTGCGCGCATCGAGATCATCACCAACTTTGACTCGATTTCCCTGAACTTGGGGGATATTTTCCAGTCCCGGGACCTGATGGCCTTGGTTTCCAGACAAATGGACACAGGTGAAAGTATGGCACACTCGGTTTTGAGCTTTTAGGGCGAAATGTAGCCCCACTTTATTTTAAGACTGAAAGAGTAGCCGAGACCGCCTTGCGCGCGTCGTGATCTTGAACAACTTTGGGTCCATTTCCTGGAACTTGAGGGATATTTTCTAGACCGAGGGATTCTAAACTAACTCCTGATGGCCCTTGTTTGCAGAGAAATGGACACAGGGAAAACGATCGCACGCTCGGTTTCGAGCTTTTAGGCCGAAATATAGCCCCAAGAGTAGCCGAGACCGCCTTGCGCACATCGCGATCTTAAGCAACATCTGCTCGATTTCCTTTCGATTTGCTATATTTCGGCCTAAAAGCTCAAAACTGAGCAAAGATCGTTTTACCTGTGTCCATTTGTCTGCAAACCAAGGTCATCAAGAGTTAGTTTAGAGTCTCTGGGTTTAAAAAATATCCCTCAAGTTTCGGGAAATCGAGCCAAAGCTGGTCAAAATTACGATACGCTTAAGGCGATCTAAGCTACTCTTTCAGTCTTAAAATGAAATGAGGCTATATTTCGGCCTAAAAGCTCGAAACCGAACGTGCGATCGTTTTACCTGTGTCCATTTCTCTGCAAACCAAGACCATCAGGAGTTAGTTTAGAGTCCCCGGGACTGGAATAGATCTCCGAAGTTCCGGGAAATCGAGTCAAAGTTGGTCAAGATCACGATGCGCTTTAGGCGGTCTCGGCTACTGTTTGAGGTTTAAAAGGAAGTGGGGCTATATTTGGGCCTTGAAGCTCGAAACCGAGCGTTCAGATTTTTTTCTGGTCATTTCACCGGAAACCAAGGCCACATCGATTTAGTTCAGGGTCCCTGGGAGTGGAAAATATCCTCCAAGTTACTGGAACTCCACCCAAAGTTGGTCAAAATTACGCTTTGCATAAGGCGGTTTGGGCTGCTTTTTAGTCTTAAAATGTAATGGGGCTATATTTCGGCTTAAAAGCTCGAAACCGAGCGTTAAATTATTTTTATTTCTGTCCACTTCAACGAAAACCAAGGCCGTCACGAGTTAGTTTAGAGTTCCTGGGACTGGAAAATATCACCCAAGTTGATGGAAATCGGCCCAAAATTGGTAAAAATCACGCTGCGCGTAAGGCGGTTTTGGCTACTTTTTCAGTCTTTAAATGAAGTGGGTCTTTATTTCGGCCTAGAAGCTCGAAGTCGAGCGTTCAAATATTTTTCCTTTTTTCTTTTTACCGAAAACCAAGGCAATCACGAGTTAGTTTAGAGTCCCCGGGACTGAAAAATACCCCCCAACTTGCTCGAAATCGAGCCAAAGTTGGGCAAAATCACGTTGCACGTAAGGCGGTGTCGGGTACTTTTTCAGTCTTAAAATGAAGTGGGCTATATTTTGTCCTAGAAGCTTGAAACCGAGCGTTTAATTAGTTTTCCTTTGTCCATTTCACTAAAAACCAAGGCCCTTACGAGTTAGCTTAGGGTCTCTGGGACTGAAAAATATCCCCCAAGCTGCTGGAAATGGACCCAAAGTTGGTTAAAATCACGCTGCGCGTAAAGCGGTCCTGGCTACTGTTTCAGTCTTAAAATAAAGTGGGGCTATATTTCCGCCTAGACGCTCAAAGCGAACGTGCCATCGTTTTACCTCTCTCCATTTCACCGAAAACCAAGGCCATCACGGGTTAGTTTAGAGTCCCCAGGACGGGAAAATATCCCCTAAGATGCTGGAAATCGACTCAAAGTTGGTCAAAATCACGCTACGCGTAAGGCGGTCTGGGCTACTTTTTAAGTCTGAAAATAAAGTGGGGCTATATTTCGGGACTAGAAGCTCGAAACCGAGCGTGGAACTGTTTTTGCGTTATGTTTGGCAAAATGCACCAAACTTGGAAAAATGCGCCACACTTGGAAAACTGCGCCACGCTTCCAAAATTGTGCCACACTTGGAAAAATGTGGCACACTTAAAAAAATGCGGTTCAGTTGGTAAAATGCGGCAACCTTGGAAAAATGTTCTACACTTGGAAAAATATGCCACACTTGGAAAAAAGCGCCACACTTGGAAAACTGCGCCACACTTAGAAAAATGCGCCACACTTGAAAAAATGTGCCACACTTGGAAAACTGGGCAAAACTTGAAAAAATGCGGCACAGTTGGAAAAATGCGCCACACTTGGAAAACTGCGCCACACTTAGAAAAATGCGCAACCCTTTCAAAAAATGTGCCACACTTGGAAAACTGGGCAACACTTGTAAACAAATGCAAAACAGTTGGTAATATGCGCAGCACTTGGAAAATTGCTCAACGTTTGTTAAAATACACCACACTTGGAAAAACGCGCCACGCTTGGAAAATTGCGCAATTTTTGGAAAAATGCGCGACAATTGGAAAATTGCGCAATTTTTGGAAAAATGCGCGACAATTGGAAAACTGCGCAATTTTTGGAAAAATGCGCCAGACTTGGAAAAATGTGCAACACTTAGAAAAATTAGCAACACTCGGAAAAATGTGCCACACTTGAAAAAATGCGACACAGTTAGTAAAATGACGCAACCTTGGAAAAATGCGCTACACTTAGAAAAATGTGCCCAACTTGAAAAATGCATCACACTTGGAAAACTACGCCACACTTAGAAAAATGCGCTAAAGTTGCCATAATGTGCCAAACTTGGAAAGTTGAGTAACACTTGGAAACATGTGCTACACTTCAAAAAACGCGGCAAAGTTGTCAAAATGCGCAACCTTACAAAAAAAAAATGGGCCACACTGGGCAAAATGCGCCGCACTTGCAAAAATGCCACCAAGCAATTAAAGTACATCAAGCAAGTTAAGTACACCAAGCGAGTAAAGTACACCAAGCAATTAAAGTACATGAAGTAAGTAAAGTGCATCAAGCAAGTAAAGGACACCAAGCAAGTAAGGTACATCAGGCAAGTAAAGTACACCAAGCAAGAAAAGTAAATCAAGCAAGTAAAGTATATCAAGCAAGTAAAGTACACCAAGCAAGTAAAGTATATCAAGCAAGTAAAGTACACCAAGCAAGAAAAGTACAGCAAGCAAGTAAAGAATATCAAGCAAGTAAAGTACACCAAGCGAGTAAAGTACACCAAGCAAGTAAAGTACACCAAGCAAGTAAAGTACACAGCAATTAAAGTACATGAAGTAAGTAAAGTACACCAAGCAAGCAACACAAAATCCACTGGACTTTCCCTAATCGTTCTCACTTTATTTCTTCCGCGTAAGAAACACAAAATCCACTGGACTTTCGCTAACCGTTCTCACTTTATTTCTTGCGCGTAAGAAACACAAAATCCACTGGACTTTCGCTAATCGTTCTCACTTTATTTCTTGCGCGTAAGAAACACATAATCCACTGGAGTTTCCCTAATCGTTCTCACTTTATTTCTTGCGCGTAAGAAACACAAAATCCACTAGACTTTCGCTAATCGTTCTCACTTTATTTCTTCCGCATAAGAAACACAAAATGCACTGAACTTTCGCTAATCGTTCTCACTTTATTTCTTGCGCGTAAGAAACACAAAATCCACTGGACTTTCCCTAATCGTTCTAGCTTTATTTCTTACGCGTAAGAAACAAAAAATCCACTGGACTTTCGCTAATCGTTCTCACTTTATTTCTTCCGCGTAAGAAACACAATATGCACTGGACTTTCGCTAATCGTTCTCACTTTATTTCTTGCGCGTAAGAAACACAATATGCACTGGACTTTCGCTAATCGTTCTCACTTTATTTCTTGCGCGTAAGAAACACAAACTCCACTGGACTTTCGCTAATCGTTCTCACTTTATTTCTTGCGCGTAAGAAACACAAAATCCACTGGACTTTCCCTAATCGTTCTGGCTTTATTTCTTACGCGTAAGAAACAGATAATCCAATGGACTTTCGCTAATCGTTCTCACTTTATTTCTTGCGCGTAAGAAACAAACAATGCACTGGACTTTCCCTAATCGTTCTCACTTTATTTCTTGCGCGTAAGAAACACATAATCCACTGGACTTTCGCTCATCGTTCTCACTTTATTTCTCGCGCGTAAGAAACACATAATCCACTGGACTTTCGCTAATCGTTGTCACTTTATTTCTTGCGCGTAAGAAACACAAAATCCACTGGACTTTCGCTCATCGTTCTCACTTTATTTCTCGCGCGTAAGAAACACATAATCCACTGGACTTTCGCTAATCGTTGTCACTTTATTTCTTGCGCGTAAGAAACACAAAATCCACTGGACTTTCGCTAATCGTTCTCACTTTATTTATTGCGCCTAAGAAACACAAAATCCACTGGACTTTCCCTAATCGTTCTCTCTTTATTTCTTTCGGGTAAGAAACACATAATCCACTGGACTTTCGCCAATCGTTCTCACTTTATTTCTTGCGCGTAAGAAACACAAAATCCACTGGACTTTCGCTAATCGTTCTCACTTTATTTCTTGCGCGTAAGAAACTCAAAATCCACTGGACTTTCGCTAATCGTTCTCACTTTATTTCTTGCGCGTAAGAAACAGATAATCCACTGGACTTTCCCTAATGGTTCTCACTTTATTTCTTGCGCGTAAGAAACACAAAATCCACTGGACTTTCCCTAATCGTTCTGGCTTTATTTCTTACGCGTAAGAAACAAAAAATCCAATGGACTTTCGCTAATCGTTCTCACTTTATTTCTTGCGCGTAAGAAACAAAAAATGCACTGGACTTTCCCTAATCGTTCTCACTTTATTTCTTGCGCGTAAGAAACACATAATCCACTGGACTTTCGCTCATCGTTCTCACTTTATTTCTCGCGCGTAAGAAACACATAATCCACTGGACTTTCGCTAATCGTTGTCACTTTATTTCTTGCGCGTAAGAAACACAAAATCCACTGGACTTTCGCTCATCGTTCTCACTTTATTTCTCGCGCGTAAGAAACACATAATCCACTGGACTTTCGCTAATCGTTCTCACTTTATTTCTTGCGCGTAAGAAACACAAAATCCACTGGACTTTCGCTAATCGTTCTCACTTTATTTATTGCGCGTAAGAAACACAAAAACCACTGGACTTTCCCTAATCGTTCTCACTTTATTTCTTGCGCGTAAGAAACACAAAATCCACTGGACTTTCGCTAATCGTTCTTACTTTATTTCTTGCGCGTAAGAAACACAAAATCCACTGGACTTTCGCTAATCGTTCTCACTTTATTTATTGCGCCTAAGAAACACAAAATCCACTGGACTTTCCCTAATCGTTCTCTCTTTATTTCTTTCGGGTAAGAAACACATAATCCACTGGACTTTCGCCAATCGTTCTCACTTTATTTCTTGCGCGTAAGAAACACAAAATCCACTGGACTTTCGCTAATCGTTCTCACTTTATTTCTTGCGCGTAAGAAACTCAAAATCCACTGGACTTTCGCTAATCGTTCTCACTTTATTTCTTGCGCGTAAGAAACAGATAATCCACTGGACTTTCCCTAATCGTTCTCACTTTATTTCTTGCGCGTAAGAAACACAAAATCCACTGGATTTTCGCTAATCGTTCTCACTTTATTTCTTGCGCCTAAGAAACACAAAATCCACTGGACTTTCCCTAATCGTTCTCACTTTATTTCTTGCGGGTTAGAAACACATATTCCACTGGACTTTCGCTAATCGTTCTCACTTTATTTCTTGCGCGTAAGAAACACATAATCCACTGGACTTTCCCTAATCGTTCTTACTTTATTTCTTGCGCGTAAGAAACACAAAATCCACTGGACTTTCGCTAATCGTTCTCACTTTATTTCTTGCGCGTAAGAAACACATAATCCACTGGACTTTCCCTAATCGTTCTCACTTTATTACTTGCGCGCAAGAAACACAAAATCCACTGGACTTTCGCTAATCGTTCTCACTTTATTTCTTGCGCGTAAGAAACACAAAATCCACTGGACTTTCGCTAATCGTTCTCACTTTATTTCTTGCGCGTAAGAAACTCAAAATCCACTGGACTTTCGCTAATCGTTCTCACTTTATTTCTTGCGCGTAAGAAACAGATAATCCACTGGACTTTCCCTAATGGTTCTCACTTTATTTCTTGCGCGTAAGAAACACATAATCCACTGCACTTTCGCTAATCGTTCTCACTTTATTTCTTGCGCGTAAGAAACTCAAAATCAACTGGACTTTCGCTAATCGTTCTCACTTTATTTCTTGCGCGTAAGAAACACAAAATCCACTGGACTTTCCCTAATGGTTCTCACTTTATTTCTCGCGCGTAAGAAACACATAATCCACTGGACTTTCGCTAATCGTTCTCACTTTATTTCTTGCGTGTAAGAAACACAAAATCCACTGGACTTTCGCTCATCGTTCTCACTTTATTTCTTGGGCGTAAGAAACAGATAATCCACTGGACTTTCCCTAATGGTTCTCACTTTATTTCTCGCGCGTAAGAAACACATAATCCACTGGACTTTCGCTAATCGTTCTCACTTTATTTCTTGCGCGTAAGAAACACAAAATCCACTGGACTTTCGCTAATCGTTCTCACTTTATTTCTTGCGCGTAAGAAACACAAAATCCACTGGACTTTCGCTAATCGTTTTCACTTTATTTATTGCGCCTAAGAAACACAAAATCCACTGGACTTTCCCTAATCGTTCTCTCTTTATTTCTTTCGGGTAAGAAACACATAATCCACTGGACTTTCGCCAATCGTTCTCACTTTATTTCTTGCGCGTAAGAAACACAAAATCCACTGGACTTTCGCTAATCGTTCTCACTTTATTTCTTGCGCGTAAGAAACTCAAAATCCACTGGACTTTCGCTAATCGTTCTCACTTTATTTCTTGCGCGTAAGAAACAGATAATCCACTGGACTTTCCCTAATCGTTCTCACTTTATTTCTTGCGCGTAAGAAACACAAAATCCACTGGACTTTCGCTAATCGTTCTCACTTTATTTCTTGCGCCTAAGAAACACAAAATCCACTGGACTTTCCCTAATCGTTCTCACTTTATTTCTTGCGGGTTAGAAACACATATTCCACTGGACTTTCGCTAATCGTTCTCACTTTATTTCTTGCGCGTAAGAAACACATAATCCACTGGACTTTCCCTAATCGTTCTTACTTTATTTCTTGCGCGTAAGAAACACAAAATCCACTGGACTTTCGCTAATCGTTCTCACTTTATTTCTTGCGCGTAAGAAACACATAATCCACTGGACTTTCCCTAATCGTTCTCACTTTATTACTTGCGCGCAAGAAACACAAAATCCACTGGACTTTCCCTAATCGTTCTCACTTTATTTCTTGCGCGTAAGAAACACAAAATCCACTGGACTTTCGCTAATCGTTCTCACTTTATTTCTTGCGCGTAAGAAACTCAAAATCCACTGGACTTTCGCTAATCGTTCTCACTTTATTTCTTGCGCGTAAGAAACAGATAATCCACTGGACTTTCCCTAATCGTTCTGGCTTTATTTCTTACGCGTAAGAAACAAAAAATCCAATGGACTTTCGCTAATCGTTCTCACTTTATTTCTTGCGCGTAAGAAACACATAATCCACTGGACTTTCGCTCATCGTTCTCACTTTATTTCTCGCGCGTAAGAAACACATAATCCACTGGACTTTCGCTAATCGTTCTCACTTTATTTCTTGTGCGTAAGAAACACAAAATCCACTGGACTTTCGCTCATCGTTCTCACTTTATTTCTCGCGCGTAAGAAACACATAATCCACTGGACTTTCGCTAATCGTTCTCACTTTATTTCTTGCGCGTAAGAAACACAAAATCCACTGGACTTTCGCTAATCGTTCTCACTTTATTTATTGCGCGTAAGAAACACAAAAACCACTGGACTTTCCCTAATCGTTCTCACTTTATTTCTTGCGCGTAAGAAACACAAAATCCACTGGACTTTCGCTAATCGTTCTTACTTTATTTCTTGCGCGTAAGAAACGCAAAATCCACTGGACTTTCGCTAATCGTTCTCACTTTATTTATTGCGCCTAAGAAACACAAAATCCACTGGACTTTCGCTAATCGTTCTCTCTTTATTTCTTTCGGGTAAGAAACACATAATCCACTGGACTTTCGCCAATCGTTCTCACTTTATTTCTTGCGCGTAAGAAACACAAAATCCACTGGACTTTCGCTAATCGTTCTCACTTTATTTCTTGCGCGTAAGAAACTCAAAATCCACTGGACTTTCGCTAATCGTTCTCACTTTATTTCTTGCGCGTAAGAAACAGATAATCCACTGGACTTTCCCTAATCGTTCTCACTTTATTTCTTGCGCGTAAGAAACACAAAATCCACTAGACTTTCGCTAATCGTTCTCACTTTATTTCTTGCGCCTAAGAAACACAAAATCCACTGGACTTTCCCTAATCGTTCTCACTTTATTTCTTGCGGGTTAGAAACACATATTCCACTGGACTTTCGCTAATCGTTCTCACTTTATTTCTTACGCGTAAGAAACAGATAATCCACTGGACTTTCCCTAATCGTTTTTACTTTATTTCTTGCGCGTAAGAAACACAAAATCCACTGGACTTTCGCTAATCGTTCTCACTTTATTTCTTGCGCGTAAGAAACACATAATCCACTGGACTTTCCCTAATCGTTCTCACTTTATTACTTGCGCGCAAGAAACACAAAATCCACTGGACTTTCGCTAATCGTTCTCACTTTATTTCTTGCGCGTAAGAAACACAAAATCCACTCCAATTTCGCAAATCGTTCTCACTTTATTTCTTGCGCGTAAGAAACACATAATCCACTGGACTTTCCCTAATCTTTCTCACTTTATTTCTTGCACGTAAGAAAGAGATAATCCACTGGAATTTCCCTAATCGTTCTCATTTTTTTTCTTGGGCGAAAGAAGCACAAAATCCACTGGACTTTCCCTAATCGTTCTCACTTTATTTCTTGCGCGTAAGAAACACAAAACCCACTGGACTTTCCCTAACCGTTCTCACTGTAATTCTTGCGCGTAAGAAACACAAAATCCACTGGACTTTCCCTAATCGTTCTCACTTTATTTCTTGCGCGTAAGAAACACATAGTCCACTGGACTTTCCCTAATCGTTCTCACTGTATTTCTTGCGCGTAAGAAACACAAAATCCACTGGACTTTCGCTAATCGTTCTCACTTTATTTCTTGCGCGTAAGAAACGCAAAATCCACTGGACTTTCGCTAATCGTTCTCACTTTATTTATTGCGCCTAAGAAACACAAAATCCACTGGACTTTCGCTAATCGTTCTCTCTTTATTTCTTTCGGGTAAGAAACACATAATCCACTGGACTTTCGCCAATCGTTCTCACTTTATTTCTTGCGCGTAAGAAACACAAAATCCACTGGACTTTCGCTAATCGTTCTCACTTTATTTCTTGCGCGTAAGAAACTCAAAATCCACTGGACTTTCGCTAATCGTTCTCACTTTATTTCTTGCGCGTAAGAAACAGATAATCCACTGGACTTTCCCTAATCGTTCTCACTTTATTTCTTGCGCGTAAGAAACACAAAATCCACTAGACTTTCGCTAATCGTTCTCACTTTATTTCTTGCGCCTAAGAAACACAAAATCCACTGGACTTTCGCTAATCGTTCTCACTTTATTTCTTGCGGGTTAGAAACACATATTCCACTGGACTTTCGCTAATCGTTCTCACTTTATTTCTTACGCGTAAGAAACAGATAATCCACTGGACTTTCCCTAATCGTTTTTACTTTATTTCTTGCGCGTAAGAAACACAAAATCCACTGGACTTTCGCTAATCGTTCTCACTTTATTTCTTGCGCGTAAGAAACACATAATCCACTGGACTTTCCCTAATCGTTCTCACTTTATTACTTGCGCGCAAGAAACACAAAATCCACTGGACTTTCGCTAATCGTTCTCACTTTATTTCTTGCGCGTAAGAAACACAAAACCCACTGGACTTTCCCTAACCGTTCTCACTGTAATTCTTGCGCGTAAGAAACACAAAATCCACTGGACTTTCCCTAATCGTTCTCACTTTATTTCTTGCGGGTTAGAAACACATATTCCACTGGACTTTCGCTAATCGTTCTCACTTTATTTCTTACGCGTAAGAAACAGATAATCCACTGGACTTTCCCTAATCGTTTTTACTTTATTTCTTGCGCGTAAGAAACACAAAATCCACTGGACTTTCGCTAATCGTTCTCACTTTATTTCTTGCGCGTAAGAAACACATAATCCACTGGACTTTCCCTAATCGTTCTCACTTTATTACTTGCGCGCAAGAAACACAAAATCCACTGGACTTTCGCTAATCGTTCTCACTTTATTTCTTGCGCGTAAGAAACACAAAATCCACTCCAATTTCGCAAATCGTTCTCACTTTATTTCTTGCGCGTAAGAAACACATAATCCACTGGACTTTCCCTAATCTTTCTCACTTTATTTCTTGCACGTAAGAAAGAGATAATCCACTGGAATTTCCCTAATCGTTCTCATTTTTTTTCTTGGGCGAAAGAAGCACAAAATCCACTGGACTTTCCCTAATCGTTCTCACTTTTTTTCTTGCGCGTAAGAAACACATATTCCACTGGACTTTCGCTAATCGTTCTCACTTTATTTCTTGCGCGTAAGAAACACATAATCCACTGGACTTTCCCTAATCGTTCTCACTTTATTTCTTGCGCGTAAGAAACACAAAACCCACTGGACTTTCCCTAACCGTTCTCACTGTAATTCTTGCGCGTAAGAAACACAAAATCCACTGGACTTTCCCTAATCGTTCTCACTTTATTTCTTGCGCGTAAGAAACACATAGTCCACTGGACTTTCCCTAATCGTTCTCACTGTATTTCTTGCGCGTAAGAAACAGATAATCCACTGGACTTTCCCTAATCGTTCTCACTTTATTACTTGCGCGTAAGAAACACAAAATCCACTGGACTTTCGCTAATCGTTCTCACTTTATTTCTTGCGCGTAAGAAACAGATAATCCACTGGAGTTTCCCTAATCTTTCTCACTTTATTTCTTGCGCGTAAGAAACACATAATCCACTGGACTTTCGCTAATCGTTCTCACTTTATTTCTTGCGCGTAAGAAACAGATAATCCACTGGACTTTCCCTAATCGTTCTCATTTTGTTTCTTGGGCGAAAGAAGCACAAAATCCACTGGACTTTCCCTAATCGTTCTCACTTTTTTTCTTGCGCGTAAGAAACACATAATCCACTGGACTTTCGCTAATCGTTCTCACTTTATTTCTTACGCGTAAGAAACACAAAATCCACTGGACTTTCCCTAATCGTTCTCACTTTATTTATTGCGCGTAAGAAACACAAAACCCACTGGACTTTCCTTAATCGTTCTCACTTTATTTCTTGCGCGTAAGAAACGCATAATCCACTGGACTTTCCCTAATCGTTCTCACTTTATTTCTTGCGCGTAAGAAACACAAAATCCCCTGGACTTTCCCTAATCGTTCTCACTTTATTTCTTGGGCGAAAGAAACACAAAATCCAATGGACTTTCCCTAATCGTTTTCACTTTATTTCTTGCGCGTAAGAAACACATAATCCACTGGACTTTCCCTAATCGTTCTCACTTTATTTCTTGCGCGTAAGAAACACATAATCTACTGGACTTTCCCTAATCGTTCTCAGTTTATTTCTTGCGCGTAAGAAACACATAATCCACTGGACTTTCCCTAATCGTTCTCACTTTATTTCTTGCGCGTAAGAAACACATAATCTACTGGACTTTCCCTAATCGTTCTCAGTTTATTTCTTGCGCGTAAGAAACACATAATCCACTGGACTTTCGTTAATCGTTCTCACTTTATTTCTTCGCGTAAGAAACACAAAATCCACTGGACTTTCGCTAATCGTTCTCACTTTATTTCTTGCGCGTAAGAAACAAATCATCCACTAGACTTGCCCTAATCGTTCTCACTTTATTTCTTCTTGTAAGAAACACATAATCCACTGCACTTTCGCTAATCGTTCTCAATGTATATCTTACGCGGAAGAAACACAAAATGCACTGGACTTTCACTAATCGTTTTCACTTTATTTCTTGCGCGTAAGAAACACATAATCCACTGGACTTTCCCTAATCGTTCTCACTGTATTTCGTGGGCGTAAGAAACGCAAAATCCACTTGATTTTCGCTTATCGTTCTCACTTTATTTCTTGCGCGTAAGAAACACATCATCCACTAGACTTTCCCTTATCGTTCTCACTTTATTTCTTGCGCGTAAGAAACACAAAATCCACTGGACTTTCGCTAATCGTTTTCACTTTATTTCTTGCGCGTAAGAAACACATAATCTACTGGACTTTCCCTAATCGTTCTCACTTTATTTCTTGCGCGTAAGAAACACATAATCCACTGGACTTTCGTTAATCGTTCTCACTGTATTTCTTGCGCGTAAGAAACACATAATCCATTGGACTTTCACTAATCGTTTTCACTTTATTTCTTGGGCGTAAGAAACACATAATCCACTGGACTTTCCCTAATCGTTCTCACTGTATTTCGTGCGCGTAAGAAACACAAAATCCACTGGACTTTCCTTAAACGTTCTCACTCTATTTCTTCCGCGTAAGAAACAAAAAATCCGCTGGATTTTCGCTTATCGTTCTCACTTTATTTGTTGCGCGTAAGAAACACAAAATCCACTGGACTTTCGCTTATCGTTCTCACTTTATTTCGTGCGCGTAAGAAACACAAAATCCACTGGACTTTCCCTTATCGTTCTCACTTGATTTCTTGCGCTTAAGAAACAAATAATCTACTGGACTTTCCCTAATCGTTTTCACTTTATTTCTTGCGCGTAAGAAACACAAAATCCACTGGACTTTCCCTAATCGTTCTCACCCTATTTCTTGCGCGTAAGAAACACAAAATCCACTGGACTTTCGCTAATCGTTCTCACTTTATTTCTTGCGCGTAAGAAACACATAATCCACTGGACTTTCCCTGATCGTTCTCACTTTATTTCTTGCGCGTAAGAAACACAAAACCCACTGGACTTTCGCTAATCGTTCTCACTTTATTTCTTGCGCGTAAGAAACACAAAATCCACTGGACTTTCCCTAATCGTTCTCACTGTATTTCTTTCGGGTAAGAAACACAAAATCCACTGGACTTTCCCTAAACGTTCTCACTCTATTTCTTGCGCGTAAGAAACACAAAATCCACTGGATTTTCGCTTATCGTTCTCACTTTATTTCTTGCGCGTAAGAAACACATCATCCACTAGGCTTTCCCTGATCGTTCTCACTTTATTTCTTGCGCGTAAGAAACACAAAATCCACTGGACTTTCTCTAATCGTTCTCACTTTATTTCTTGCGCGTAAGAAACACATAATCTACTGGACTTTCCCTAATCGTTCTCACTTTATTTCTTGCGCGTAAGAAACACATAATCCCCTGGACTTTCGTTAATCGTTCTCACTGTATTTCTTGCGCGTAAGAAACACATAATCCATTGGACTTTCACTAATCGTTTTCACTTTATTTCTTGGGCGTAAGAAACACATAATCCACTGGACTTTCCCTAATCGTTCTCACTGTATTTCGTGCGCGTAAGAAACACAAAATCCACTGGACTTTCCTTAAACGTTCTCACTCTATTTCTTGCGCGTAAGAAACAAAAAATTCACTGGATTTTCGCTTATCGTTCTCACTTTATTTCTTGCGCGTAAGAAACACAAAATCCACTGGACTTTCCCTAATCGTTCTCACTTTATTTCTTGCGCGTAAGAAACACAAAACCCACTGGACTTTCGTTAATCGTTCTCACTTTATTTCTTGCGCGTAAGAAACACATAATCCACTGGACTTTCCCTAATCGTTCTCACTTTATTTCTTGCGCGTAAGAAACACAAAACCCACTGGACTTTCGCTAATCGTTCTCACTTTATTTCTTGCGCGTAAGAAACACATAATCCACTGGACTTTCCCTAATCGTTCTCACTTTATTTCTTGCGCGTAAGAAACACAAAATCCCCTGGACTTTCCCTAATCGTTCTCACTTTATTTCTTGGGCGAAAGAAACACAAAATGCACTGGACTTTCACTAATCGTTTTCACTTTATTTCTTGCGCGTAAGAAACACATAATCCACTGGACTTTCGCTAATCGTTCTCACTTTATTTCTTGCGCGTAAGAAACACATAATCCACTGGACTTTCCCTAATCGTTCTCACTTTATTTCTTGCGCGTAAGAAACACAAAATCCAATGGACTTTCCCTAATCGTTCTCACTGTATTTCTTACGCGGAAGAAAAACAAAATGCACTGGACTTTCACTAATCGTTTTCACTTTATTTCTTCCGCGTAAGAAACACATAATCCACTGCACTTTCCCTTATCTTTCTCACTTTATTTGTTGCGCGTAAGAAACACATAATCCACTGGACTTTCGCTAATCGTTCTCACTTTATTTCTTGCGCGTAAGAAACACAAAATCCACTGGACTTTCGCTAATCGTTCTCACTTTATTTCTGGCGCGTAAGAAACACATAATCCACTGCACTTTCGCTAATCGTTCTCACTGTATTTCTTACGCGGAAGAAACACAAAATGCACTGGACTTTCACTAATCGTTTTCACTTTATTTCTTGCGCGTAAGAAACACATAATCCACTGGACTTTCCCTAATTGTTCTCACTGTATTTCGTGCGCGTAAGAAACACAAAATCCACTGGACTTTCGCTTATCGTTCTCACTCTATTTCTTGCGCGTAAGAAACACAAAATCCACTGGACTTTCCCTAATCGTTCTCACTTTATTTCTTGCGCGTAAGAAACACATAATCCACTGCACTTTCCCTTATCGTTCTCACTTTATTTCTTGCGCGTAAGAAACACAAAATCCACTGGACTTTCGCTAATCGTTCTCACTTTATTTCTTACGCGTAAGAAACACATTATGCACTAGAATTTCCCTAATCGTTCTCACTTTATTTCTTGCGCGTAAGAAACACATCATCCACTAGAGTTTCCCTAATCGTTCTCACTTTATTTCTTACCCGTAAGAAACACATCATCCACTGTACTTTCCGTAATCGGTCTTACTTTATTTCTCACCCGTAAGAAAGATATCATCCACTGGACTTTCCCTGATTGTTCTCACTTTATTTCTTACGCCTAAGAAACACGTAATCCACTGGACTTTCCCTAATCATTTTCACTTTATTATTCCTTGCGGGTAAGAAATACATAATCCAGTGGACTTTGCCTAATCGTTGTCACTTTATTTCTTACGCGAAAGAAACAAATCATCGCCTAGACTTTCCCTAATCGTTCTCACTTTATTTTTTCTTTCCCGTAAGAAGCACATAATCCACTAGACTTTCCCTAATCTTTCTTACTTTATTTCTTGCGCGTAAGAAACACATAATCCACTGGACTTTCGCTACTCGTTCTCACTTTATTTCTTGCGCGTAAGAAACAAATCATCCACTAGACTTTCCCTAATCGTTCTCACTTTATTTCTTCGCGTAAGAAACACAAAATCCACTGGACTTTCGCTAATCGTTCTCACTTTATTTCTTGCGCGTAAGAAAAAAATCATCCACTAGACTTGCCCTAATCGTTCTCACTTTATTTCTTCGCGTAAGAAACACAAAATCCACTGGACTTTCGCTAATCGTTCTCACTTTATTTCTTGCGCGTAAGAAACAAATCATCCACTAGACTTGCCCTAATCGTTCTCACTTTATTTCTTCGCGTAAGAAACACAAAATCCACTGGACTTTCGCTAATCGTTCTCACTTTATTTCTTGCGCGTAAGAAACAAATCATCTACTAGACTTGCCCTAATCGTTCTCACTTTATTTCTTCGCGTAAGAAACACAAAATCCACTGGACTTTCGCTAATCGTTCTCACTTTATTTCTTGCGCGTAAGAAACAAATCATCCACTAGACTTGCCCTAATCGTTCTCACTTTATTTCTTCGCGTAAGAAACACAAAATCCACTGGACTTTCGCTAATCGTTCTCACTTTATTTCTTGCGCGTAAGAAACACATAATCCACTGCACTTTCCCTTATCGTTCTCACTTTATTTCTTGCGCGTAAGAAACACAAAATCCACTGGACTTTGCCTAATCGTTCTCACTCTATTTCTTGCGCGTAAGAAACACAAAATCCACTGGACTTTCGCTAATCGTTCTCACTTTATTTCTTACGCGTAAGAAACACATTATGCACTAGAATTTCCCTAATCGTTCTCACTTTATTTCTTGCGCGTAAGAAACACATCATCCACTAGAGTTTCCCTAATCGTTCTCACTTTATTTCTTACCCGTAAGAAACACATCATCCACTGTACTTTCCGTAATCGGTCTTACTTTATTTCTCACCCGTAAGAAAGATATCATCCACTGGACTTTCCCTGATTGTTCTCACTTTATTTCTTACGCCTAAGAAACACGTAATCCACTGGACTTTCCCTAATCATTTTCACTTTATTATTCCTTGCGGGTAAGAAATACATAATCCAGTGGACTTTGCCTAATCGTTGTCACTTTATTTCTTACGCGAAAGAAACAAATCATCGCCTAGACTTTCCCTAATCGTTCTCACTTTATTTTTTCTTTCCCGTAAGAAGCACATAATCCACTAGACTTTCCCTAATCTTTCTTACTTTATTTCTTGCGCGTAAGAAACACATAATCCACTGGACTTTCGCTACTCGTTCTCACTTTATTTCTTGCGCGTAAGAAACAAATCATCCACTAGACTTTCCCTAATCGTTCTCACTTTATTTCTTCGCGTAAGAAACACAAAATCCACTGGACTTTCGCTAATCGTTCTCACTTTATTTCTTGCACGTAAGAAAAAAATCATCCACTAGACTTGCCCTAATCGTTCTCACTTTATTTCTTCGCGTAAGAAACACAAAATCCACTGGACTTTCGCTAATCGTTCTCACTTTATTTCTTGCGCGTAAGAAACAAATCATCCACTAGACTTGCCCTAATCGTTCTCACTTTATTTCTTCGCGTAAGAAACACAAAATCCACTGGACTTTCGCTAATCGTTCTCACTTTATTTCTTGCGCGTAAGAAACAAATCATCTACTAGACTTGCCCTAATCGTTCTCACTTTATTTCTTCGCGTAAGAAACACAAAATCCACTGGACTTTCGCTAATCGTTCTCACTTTATTTCTTGCGCGTAAGAAACAAATCATCCACTAGACTTTCCCTAATCGTTCTCACTTTATTTCTTCGCGTAAGAAACACAAAATCCACTGGACTTTCGCTAATCGTTCTCACTTTATTTCTTGCGCGTAAGAAACAAATCATCCACTAGACTTGCCCTAATCGTTCTCACTTTATTTCTTCGCGTAAGAAACACATAATCCACTGCACTTTCGCTAATCGTTCTCACTGTATTTCTTACGCGGAAGAAACACAAAATGCACTGGACTTTCCCTAATCGTTTTTACTTTATTTCTTGCGCGTAAGAAACACATAATCCACTGGACTTTCCCTAATCGTTCTCACTGTATTTCGTGCGCGTAAGAAACACAAAATCCACTGGACTTTCCCTAAACGTTCTCACTCTATTTCTTGCGCGTAAGAAACACAAAATCCACTGGATTTTCGCTTATCGTTCTCACTTTATTTCTTGCGCGTAAGAAACACATCATCCACTAGACTTTCCCTGATCGTTCTCACTTTATTTCTTGCGCGTAAGAAACACAAAATCCACTGGACTTTCCCTAATCGTTCTCACTTTATTTCTTGCGCGTAAGAAACACATAATCTACTGGACTTTCCCTAATCGTTCTCACTTTATTTCTTGCGCGTAAGAAACACATAATCCACTGGACTTTCGTTAATCGTTCTCACTGTATTTCTTGCGCGTAAGAAACACATAATCCACTGGACTTTCGCTAATCGTTTTCACTTTATTTCTTGCGCCTAAGAAACACATAATCCACTGGACTTTCCCTAATCGTTCTCACTGTATTTCGTGCGCGTAAGAAACACAAAATCCACTGGACTTTCCTTAAACGTTCTCACTTTATTTCTTGCGCGTAAGAAACAAAAAATCCACTGGATTTTCGCTTATCGTTGTCACTTTATTTCTTGCGCGTAAGAAACACAACATCCACTGGACTTTCGCTTATCGTTCTCACTTTATTTCGTGCGCGTAAGAAACACAAAATCCACTGGACTTTCCCTAATCGTTCTCACTTTATTTCTTGCGCTTAAGAAACAAATAATCTACTGGACTTTCCCTAATCGTTCTCACTTTATTTCTTGCGCGTAAGAAACACAAAATCCACTGGACTTTCGCTAATCGTTCTCACCCTATTTCTTCCGCGTAAGAAACACAAAATCCACTGGATTTTCCCTAATCGTTCTCACTTTATTTCTTTCGCGTGATAAACACATAATCCACTTGACTTTCGCTAATCGTTCTCACTTTATTTCTTGCGCGTAAGAAACACAAAATCCACTGGACTTTCGCTAATCGTTCTCACTTTATTTCTTGCGCGTAAGAAACACATAATCCACTGGACTTTCCCTAATCGTTCTCACTTTATTTCTTGGGCGTAAGAAACACAAAATCCACTGGACTTTCGCTAATCGTTCTCACTTTATTTCTTGCGCGTAAGAAACACAAAACCCACTGGACTTTCGCTAATCGTTCTCACTTTATTTCTTGCGCCTAAGAAACACATAATCCACTGGACTTTCGCTAATCGTTCTCACTTTATTTCTTGCGCGTAAGAAACACAAAATCCAATGGACTTTCCCTAATCGTTCTCACTGTATTTCTTACGCGGAAGAAAAACAAAATCCACTGGACTTTCGCTAATCGTTCTCACCTTATTTCTTCGCGTAAGAAACACATAATCCACTGGACTTTCGCTAATCGTTCTCACTTTATTTCTTACGCGTAAGAAACACATTATGCACTAGAATTTCCCTAATCGTTCTCACTTTATTTCTTGCGCGTAAGAAACACATCATCCACTAGAGTTTCCCTAATCGTTCTCACTTTATTTCTTACCCGTAAGAAACACATCATCCACTGTACTTTCCGTAATCGGTCTTACTTTATTTCTCACCCGTAAGAAAGATATCATCCACTGGACTTTCCCTGATTGTTCTCACTTTATTTCTTACGCCTAAGAAACACGTAATCCACTGAACTTTCCCTAATCATTTTCACTTTATTATTCCTTGCGGGTAAGAAATACATAATCCAGTGGACTTTGCCTAATCGTTGTCACTTTATTTCTTACGTGAAAGAAACAAATCATCGCCTAGACTTTCCCTAATCGTTCTCACTTTATTTTTTCTTTCCCGTAAGAAGCACATAATCCACTAGACTTTCCCTAATCTTTCTTACTTTATTTCTTGCGCCTAAGAAACACATAATCCACTGGACTTTCGCTACTCGTTCTCACTTTATTTCTTGCGCGTAAGAAACAAATCATCCACTAGACTTTCCCTAATCGTTCTCACTTTATTTCTTCGCGTAAGAAACACAAAATCCACTGGACTTTCGCTAATCGTTCTCACTTTATTTCTTGCACGTAAGAAAAAAATCATCCACTAGACTTGCCCTAATCGTTCTCACTTTATTTCTTCGCGTAAGAAACACAAAATCCACTGGACTTTCGCTAATCGTTCTCACTTTATTTCTTGCGCGTAAGAAACAAATCATCCACTAGACTTGCCCTAATCGTTCTCACTTTATTTCTTCGCGTAAGAAACACAAAATCCACTGGACTTTCGCTAATCGTTCTCACTTTATTTCTTGCGCGTAAGAAACAAATCATCTACTAGACTTGCCCTAATCGTTCTCACTTTATTTCTTCGCGTAAGAAACACAAAATCCACTGGACTTTCGCTAATCGTTCTCACTTTATTTCTTGCGCGTAAGAAACAAATCATCCACTAGACTTTCCCTAATCGTTCTCACTTTATTTCTTCGCGTAAGAAACACAAAATCCACTGGACTTTCGCTAATCGTTCTCACTTTATTTCTTGCGCGTAAGAAACAAATCATCCACTAGACTTGCCCTAATCGTTCTCACTTTATTTCTTCGCGTAAGAAACACATAATCCACTGCACTTTCGCTAATCGTTCTCACTGTATTTCTTACGCGGAAGAAACACAAAATGCACTGGACTTTCCCTAATCGTTTTCACTTTATTTCTTGCGCGTAAGAAACACATAATCCACTGGACTTTCCCTAATCGTTCTCACTGTATTTCGTGCGCGTAAGAAACACAAAATCCACTGGACTTTCCCTAAACGTTCTCACTCTATTTCTTGCGCGTAAGAAACACAAAATCCACTGGATTTTCGCTTATCGTTCTCACTTTATTTCTTGCGCGTAAGAAACACATCATCAACTAGACTTTCCCTGATCGTTCTCACTTTATTTCTTGCGCGTAAGAAACACAAAATCCACTGGACTTTCCCTAATCGTTCTCACTTTATTTCTTGCGCGTAAGAAACACATAATCTACTGGACTTTCCCTAATCGTTCTCACTTTATTTCTTGCGCGTAAGAAACACATAATCCACTGGACTTTCGTTAATCGTTCTCACTGTATTTCTTGCGCGTAAGAAACACATAATCCACTGGACTTTCGCTAATCGTTTTCACTTTATTTCTTGCGCCTAAGAAACACATAATCCACTGGACTTTCCCTAATCGTTCTCACTGTATTTCGTGCGCGTAAGAAACACAAAATCCACTGGACTTTCCTTAAACGTTCTCACTTTATTTCTTGCGCGTAAGAAACAAAAAATCCACTGGATTTTCGCTTATCGTTGTCACTTTATTTCTTGCGCGTAAGAAACACAACATCCACTGGACTTTCGCTTATCGTTCTCACTTTATTTCGTGCGCGTAAGAAACACAAAATCCACTGGACTTTCCCTAATCGTTCTCACTTTATTTCTTGCGCTTAAGAAACAAATAATCTACTGGACTTTCCCTAATCGTTCTCACTTTATTTCTTGCGCGTAAGAAACACAAAATCCACTGGACTTTCGCTAATCGTTCTCACCCTATTTCTTCCGCGTAAGAAACACAAAATCCACTGGATTTTCCCTAATCGTTCTCACTTTATTTCTTTCGCGTGATAAACACATAATCCACTTGACTTTCGCTAATCGTTCTCACTTTATTTCTTGCGCGTAAGAAACACAAAATCCACTGGACTTTCGCTAATCGTTCTCACTTTATTTCTTGCGCGTAAGAAACACATAATCCACTGGACTTTCCCTAATCGTTCTCACTTTATTTCTTGGGCGTAAGAAACACAAAATCCACTGGACTTTCGCTAATCGTTCTCACTTTATTTCTTGCGCGTAAGAAACACAAAACCCACTGGACTTTCGCTAATCGTTCTCACTTTATTTCTTGCGCCTAAGAAACACATAATCCACTGGACTTTCGCTAATCGTTCTCACTTTATTTCTTGCGCGTAAGAAACACAAAATCCAATGGACTTTCCCTAATCGTTCTCACTGTATTTCTTACGCGGAAGAAAAACAAAATCCACTGGACTTTCGCTAATCGTTCTCACCTTATTTCTTCGCGTAAGAAACACATAATCCACTGGACTTTCGCTAATCGTTCTCACTTTATTTCTTACGCGTAAGAAACACATTATGCACTAGAATTTCCCTAATCGTTCTCACTTTATTTCTTGCGCGTAAGAAACACATCATCCACTAGAGTTTCCCTAATCGTTCTCACTTTATTTCTTACCCGTAAGAAACACATCATCCACTGTACTTTCCGTAATCGGTCTTACTTTATTTCTCACCCGTAAGAAAGATATCATCCACTGGACTTTCCCTGATTGTTCTCACTTTATTTCTTACGCCTAAGAAACACGTAATCCACTGAACTTTCCCTAATCATTTTCACTTTATTATTCCTTGCGGGTAAGAAATACATAATCCAGTGGACTTTGCCTAATCGTTGTCACTTTATTTCTTACGTGAAAGAAACAAATCATCGCCTAGACTTTCCCTAATCGTTCTCACTTTATTTTTTCTTTCGCGTAAGAAGCACATAATCCACTAGACTTTCGCTAATCTTTCTCACTTTATTTCTTGCGCCTAAGAAACACATAATCCACTGGACTTTCCCTGATCGTTCTCACTCTATTTCTTGCGCGTAAGAAACACAAAATCCACTGGACTTTCCCTAATCGTTCTCACTTTATTTCTTGCGCGTAAGAAACACATAATCCACTGGACTTTCCCTAATCGTTCTCACTTTATTTCTTGGGCGTAAGAAACACAAAATCCACTGGACTTTCCCTAATCGTTCTCACTTTATTTCTTGCGCCTAAGAAACACAAAATCCACTGGACTTTCGCTAATCGTTCTCACTTTATTTCTTGCGCCTAAGAAACACATAATCCACTGGACTTTCGCTAATCGTTCTCACTTTATTTCTTGCGCGTAAGAAACACAAAATCCAATGGACTTTCCCTAATCGTTCTCACTGTATTTCTTACGCGGAAGAAAAACAAAATGCACTGGACTTTCACTAATCGTTTTCACTTTATTTCTTGCGCGTAAGAAACACATAATCCACTGCACTTTCCCTTATCTTTCTCACTTTATTTGTTGCGCGTAAGAAACACATAATCCACTGGACTTTCGCTAATCGTTCTCACTTTATTTCTTGGCTTAAGAAACACAAAATCCACTGGACTTTCGCTAATCGTTCTCACTTTATTTCTTACGCGTAAGAAACACATTATGCACTAGAATTTCCCTAATCGTTCTCACTTTATTTCTTGCGCGTAAGAAACACATCATCCACTAGAGTTTCCCTAATCGTTCTCACTTTATTTCTTACCCGTAAGAAACACATCATCCACTGTACTTTCCGTAATCGGTCTTACTTTATTTCTCACCCGTAAGAAAGATATCATCCACTGGACTTTCCCTGATTGTTCTCACTTTATTTCTTACGCCTAAGAAACACGTAATCCACTGGACTTTCCCTAATCATTCTCACTTTATTATTCCTTGCGGGTAAGAAATACATAATCCAGTGGACTTTGCCTAATCGTTGTCACTTTATTTCTTACGCGAAAGAAACAAATCATCGCCTAGACTTTCCCTAATCGTTCTCACTTTATTTTTTCTTTCGCGTAAGAAACACAAAATCCACTGGATTTTCGCTAATCGTTCTCACTTTATTTCTTGCACGTAAGAAACACATCATCCACTAGACTTTCCCTGATCGTTCTCACTTTATTTCTTGCGCGTAAGAAACACAAAATCCACTGGACTTTCCCTAATCGTTCTCACTTTATTTCTTGCGCGTAAGAAACACATAATCTACTGGACTTTCCCTAATCGTTCTCACTTTTTTTCTTGCGCGTAAGAAACACATAATCCACTGGACTTTCGCTACTCGTTCTCACTTTATTTCTTGCGCGTAAGAAACAAATCATCCACTAGACTTGCCCTAATCGTTCTCACTTTATTTCTTCGCGTAAGAAACACAAAATCCACTGGACTTTCGCTAATCGTTCTCACTTTATTTCTTGCGCGTAAGAAACAAATCATCCACTAGACTTGCCCTAATCGTTCTCACTTTATTTCTTCGCGTAAGAAACACAAAATCCACTGGACTTTCGCTAATCGTTCTCACTTTATTTCTTGCGCGTAAGAAACAAATCATCCACTAGACTTGCCCTAATCGTTCTCACTTTATTTCTTCGCGTAAGAAACACATAATCCACTGCACTTTCGCTAATCGTTCTCACTGTATTTCTTACGCGGAAGAAACACAAAATGCACTGGACTTTCACTAATCGTTTTCACTTTATTTCTTGCGCGTAAGAAACACATAATCCACTCGACTTTCCCTAATCGTTCTCACTGTATTTCGTGCGCGTAAGAAACACAAAATCCACTGGACTTTCCCTAAACGTTCTCACTCTATTTCTTGCGCGTAAGAAACACAAAATCCACTGGATTTTCGCTTATCGTTCTCACTTTATTTCTTGCGCGTAAGAAACACATCATCCACTAGACTTTCCCTGATCGTTCTCACTTTATTTCTTGCGCGTAAGAAACACAAAATCCACTGGACTTTCCCTAATCGTTCTCACTTTATTTCTTGCGCGTAAGAAACACATAATCTACTGGACTTTCCCTAATCGTTCTCACTTTATTTCTTGCGCGTAAGAAACACATAATCCACTGGACTTTCGTTAATCGTTCTCACTGTATTTCTTGCGCGTAAGAAACACATAATCCACTGGACTTTCACTAATCGTTTTCACTTTATTTCTTGGGCGTAAGAAACACATAATCCACTGGACTTTCCCTAATCGTTCTCACTGTATTTCTTGCGCGTAAGAAACACAAAATCCACTGGACTTTCCTTAAACGTTCTCACTCTATTTCTTGCGCGTAAGAAACAAAAAATCCACTGGATTTTCGCTTATCGTTCTCACTTTATTTCTTGCGCGTAAGAAACACAAAATCCACTGGACTTTCGCTTATCGTTCTCACTTTATTTCGTGCGCGTAAGAAACACATAATCCACTGGACTTTCCCTACTCGTTCTCACTTTATTTCTTGCGCTTAAGAAACAAATAATCTACTGGACTTTCCCTAATCGTTCTCACTTTATTTCTTGCGCGTAAGAAACACAAAATCCACTGGACTTTCCCTAATCGTTCTCACCCTATTTCTTGCGCGTAAGAAACACAAAATGCACTGGATTTTCCGTAATCGTTCTCACTTTATTTCTTGCGCGTGATAAACACATAATCCACTTGACTTTCGCTAATCGTTCTCACTTTATTTCTTGCGCGTAAGAAACACAAAATCCACTGGACTTTCGGTAATCGTTCTCACTTTATTTCTTGCGCCTAAGAAACACATAATCCACTGGACTTTCCCTAATCGTTCTCACTTTATTTCTTGCGCGTAAGAAACACAAAACCCACTGGACTTTCGCTAATCGTTCTCACTTTATTTCTTGCGCGTAAGAAACACATAATCCACTGGACTTTCCCTAATCGTTCTCACTTTATTTCTTGCGCGTAGGAAACACAAAATCCACTGGACTTTCCCTAATCGTTCTCACTTTATTTCTTGCGCGTAAGAAACACATAATCTACTGGACTTTCCCTAATCGTTCTCACTTTATTTCTTGCGCGTAAGAAACACATAATCCACTGGACTTTCGTTAATCGTTCTCACTGTATTTCTTGCGCGTAAGAAACACATAATCCACTGGACTTTCCCTAATCGTTCTCACTGTATTTCGTGCGCGTAAGAAACACAAAATCCACTGGACTTTCCTTAAACGTTCTCACTCTATTTCTTGCGCGTAAGAAACAAAAAATCCACTGGATTTTCGGTTATCGTTCTCACTTTATTTCTTGCGTGTAAGAAACACAAAATCCACTGGACTTTCGCTTATCGTTCTCACTTTATTTCGTGCGCGTAAGAAACACAAAATCCACTGGACTTTCCCTACTCGTTCTCACTTTATTTCTTGCGGTTAAGAAACAAATAATCTACTGGACTTTCCCTAATCGTTCTCACTTTATTTCTTGCGCGTAAGAAACACAAAATCCACTGGACTTTCCCTAATCGTTCTCACCCTATTTCTTGCGCGTAAGAAACACAAAATCCACTGGATTTTCCCTAATCGTTCTGACTTTATTTCTTGGCGTAAGAAACACAAAACCCACTGGACTTTTGCTAATCGTTCTCACTTTATTTCTGGCGCGTAAGAAACACATAATCCACTGGACTTTCCCTAATCGTTCTCACTTTATTTCTTGCGCGTAAGAAACACAAAATCCACTGGACTTTCGGTAATCGTTCTCACTTTATTTCTTGCGCGTAAGAAACACATAATCCACTGGACTTTCCCTAATCGTTCTCACTTTATTTCTTGGGCGTAAGAAACACAAAATCCACTGGACTTTCCCTAATCGTTCTCACTTTATTTCTTGGGCGTAAGAAACACAAAATCCACTGGACTTTCGCTAATCGTTCTCACTTTATTTCTTGCGCGTAAGAAACACAAAATCCACTGGACTTTCGCTAATCGTTCTCACTTTATTTCTTGCGCGTAAGAAACACAAAATCCACTGGACTTTCCCTAATCGTTCTCACTCTATTTCTTGCGCGTAAGAAACACATAATCCACTGGACTTTCGCTAATCGTTCTCACTTTATTTCTTACGCGTAAGAAACACATTATGCACTAGAATTTCCCTAATCGTTCTCACTTTATTTCTTGCGCGTAAGAAACACATCATCCACTAGAGTTTCCCTAATCGTTCTCACTTTATTTCTTACCCGTAAGAAACACATCATCCACTGTACTTTCCGTAATCGGTCTTACTTTATTTCTCACCCGTAAGAAAGATATCATCCACTGGACTTTCCCTGATTGTTCTCACTTTATTTCTTACGCCTAAGAAACACGTAATCCACTGGACTTTCCCTAATCATTCTCACTTTATTATTCCTTGCGGGTAAGAAATACATAATCCAGTGGACTTTGCCTAATCGTTGTCACTTTATTTCTTACGCGAAAGAAACAAATCATCGCCTAGACTTTCCCTAATCGTTCTCACTTTATTTTTTCTTTCGCGTAAGAAACACAAAATCCACTGGATTTTCGCTAATCGTTCTCACTGTATTTCTTGCGCGTAAGAAACACATCATCCACTGGACTTTCACTAATCGTTTTCACTTTATTTCTTGCGCGTAAGAAACACAAAATCCACTGGACTTTCGCTAATCGTTCTCACTTTATTTCTTGCGCCTAAGAAACACATAATCCACTGGACTTTCCCTAATCGTTCTCACTTTATTTCTTGCGCGTAAGAAACACAAAATCCACTGGACTTTCGCTAATCGTTCTCACTTTATTTCTTGCGCGTAAGAAACATAAAATCCACTGGACTTTCGCTAATCGTTCTCACTTTATTTCTTGCGCGTAAGAAACACATAATCCACTGCACTTTCCCTTATCGTTCTCACTTTATTTCTTGGGCGTAAGAAACACAAAATCCACTGGACTTTCCCTAATCGTTCTCACTCTATTTCTTGCCCGTAAGAAACACATAATCCACTGGACTTTCGCTAATCGTTCTCACTTTATTTCTTACGCGTAAGAAACACATTATGCACTAGAATTTCCCTAATCGTTCTCACTTTATTTCTTGCGCGTAAGAAACACATAATCCACTGGACTTTCACTAATCGTTGTCACTTTATTTCTTGCGCGTAAGAAACACAAAATCCACTGGACTTTCGCTTATCGTTCTCACTTTATTTCTTGCGCGTAAGAAACAAATAATCTACTGGACTTTCCCTAATCGTTCTCACTTTATTTCTTGCGCGTAAGAAACACAAAATCCACTGGACTTTCCCTAATCGTTCTCACCCTATTTCTTGCGCGTAAGAAACACAAAATCCACTGGATTTTCCCTAATCGTTCTCACTTTATTTCTTGCGCTTGATAAACACATAATCCACTTGACTTTCGCTAATCGTTCTCACTTTATTTCTTGCGCGTAAGAAACACAAAATCCACTGGACTTTCGCTAATCGTTCTCACTTTATTTCTGGCGCGTAAGAAACACATAATCCACTGGACTTTCCCTAATCGTTCTCACTTTATTTCTTGGGCGTAAGAAACACAAAATCCACTGGACTTTCGCTAATCGTTCTCACTTTATTTCTTGCGCGTAAGAAACACATAATCCACTGCACTTTCCCTTATCGTTCTCACTTTATTTCTTGGGCGTAAGAAACACAAAATCCACTGGACTTTCCCTAATCGTTCTCACTCTATTTCTTGCGCGTAAGAAACACATAATCCACTGGACTTTCGCTAATCGTTCTCACTTTATTTCTTACGCGTAAGAAACACATTATGCACTAGAATTTCCCTAATCGTTCTCACTTTATTTCTTGCGCGTAAGAAACACATCATCCACTAGAGTTTCCCTAATCGTTCTCACTTTATTTCTTACCCGTAAGAAACACATCATCCACTGTACTTTCCGTAATCGGTCTTACTTTATTTCTCACCCGTAAGAAAGATATCATCCACTGGACTTTCCCTGATTGTTCTCACTTTATTTCTTACGCCTAAGAAACACGTAATCCACTGGACTTTCCCTAATCATTCTCACTTTATTATTCCTTGCGGGTAAGAAATACATAATCCAGTGGACTTTGCCTAATCGTTGTCACTTTATTTCTTACGCGAAAGAAACAAATCATCGCCTAGACTTTCCCTAATCGTTCTCACTTTATTTTTTCTTTCGCGTAAGAAGCACATAATCCACTAGACTTTCCCTAATCTTTCTCACTTTATTTCTTGCGCGTAAGAAACACATAATCCACTGGACTTTCGCTAATCGTTCTGACTTTATTTCTTGCGCGTAAGAAACAAATCATCCACTAGACTTGCCCTAATCGTTCTCGCTTTATTTCTTACGCGTAAGAAACACATTATCCACTACACTTTCGCTAATCGTTTTCACTTTATTTCTTACGCGTTAAAATCACATCATCCACTGGACTTTCCCTAATCGTTCTCGCTTTATCATATCTTACGCGTAAGAAACACAAAATCCACTGGACTTTCCCTAATCGTTCTCAGTTTATTTCTTACGCGTAAGAAACACATCATCTACTGGAGTTTCCTTAATCGTTCTCACTTTATTTCCTATCCGTAAGAAACACATCATCCACTGGCCTCTGCCTAATCGTTCTCACTTTATTTCTTACGCCTAAGAAACACGTAATCCACTGGACTTTCCCTAATCATTCTCACTTTATTATTCCTTGCGGGTAAGAAATACATAATCCAGTGGACTTTGCCTAATCGTTGTCACTTTATTTCTTACGCGAAAGAAACAAATCATCGCCTAGACTTTCCCTAATCGGTCTCACTTTATTATTTCTTACGCGTAAGAAGCACATAATCCACTAGACTTTCTCTAATCTTTCTCACTTTATTTCTTAAGCGTAAGAAACGCATCATCTACTGGACTTTCCCTAATTGTTCTCACTTTATTTCTTGCGCGTAAGAAACACATAATCCACTGGACTTTCCCTAATCGTTTTTAGTTTATTTCTTACGCGTAAGAAACACATTCACCCTATTATTTCTAAAACCTTAGAAACGCATCGTTCTTATTCATCATATCTCTTCTCAAACTCTACTTTATTCGTTTGATGCTTCATATTTAGTTTATGTGGGACTATATACACCAACAAATAATATTCTAAACAATACGGACAGAACCAACGTGTAACTTCCATATATATTACTTTAATAATCGGTTCAGTTTATTCTAAAATGATTCTTTTTTGTAAACAAAGTAGAACCTTTTATTCGAAAATCTACTTGATACAAATGAGTATACTTCATACTTGTTCATACAATATTGGTACATAATTTTATCCATTCTATTAATATGAGTCAATCATGGGACACAAGTCAATCAAGCCAAAGTGTAAGCCAATCGAGCCAATCGAGTCAATCAAGTCAATCAAGCCAAAGTCAAACCCAGAGACTAAGTCAATCAAGCCAATCAAGTCAGAGTTCAATTTGGGATTCTCAACCTTCGGGTGAAGAATGGTTGCCATCAGACTACGAAGAAACTGATTCAGACTAAAAACATATGGAGAGAAAACAAGATATATTATTGGTGATGGAATTGAGTGAAACAAATAAGTTTAATTGTGGAAATGTTATCCACGAAGAAATGATCAAAATGGACTACATCAATTGTCCATTTTGCGATGAAGAATTACAACAGCCAACAATTAAAATAGTGTCATGTTGTGAAAAACAAGACATGATAAATAACAAGGGTACAAATGTATGCCGCAATTGTGGTACAGTAAGTGGTTCTGATACAGCCAGTGAGTACGTTGATTTTCATGAAAACAAGTACAAGATTGTCAAGAAATCGATTTAACAAAGAAAATATCATTTAGACAATGTGTTAAACGATATCACTAGTAAAAAATGGATGGCAATTATCAGTACACAATAAAAATAGAATACATGATATTTTCCGAAAAATAGACAGGATAATGCCACAAATTAATGGTGATCGTAAACGAATGATTAACATTAATTTTATTCTAAAAAAATTTTCGAATTTTTGGATTTACCGACTGATAATATACCAATAACGAGGTCCAAAAAACTTTGCTGATGTTGAATATTATTGGAGTAAAATAATTAATCTTATTCACTTGTGAACAATTTATTAAACTTATCCTCAAACTTGTCGTATAATGGACACATGTCTATTATGATAGTATTTCTACAAAGCTTTCAACTCTGATATCTCAGCTTCGGTTAAATTGTTATCGATATGATTGAAATTGAAAGCAGTCTTTGATGCTTTCATATATATGGTTTAGATATTATTTAATCCAATTCAAAATATGTCCCCAACTTTTTTTCTGCTGCTACCATAGCGTGAAAAGCATCTCCACCAATTGCATAAAGGTTTGTTGTGAACCCCATTCGATATGTATTTTTGAAGATGTAGGTTGAGGAAAAGAACGTGTTGTTGTTATTGTACCAGGCATTCCTGCAATTTCGGCATTTATATTTTCACCGTTTTTAACAACCCATATCATGAATTGTTTATTTTTGAAATTATTTGTTATATCGATAAATAGTTGTTCGTTACGATATTGAATGTGATTGTAAGTCGGTAAGTTCTACCACCACTACCACTACTGTCTAAACGATTCAGTATTCTTACATAGAATATGTCTCTCTGAGTATTTACAAACGCGCCAAAATTCTCTGAAAAATTAGTATCATGTTTGATAACGAAAAACATGGAGAAATCTTTCTGGACGTCGATATTGACATTCATTTCGCCATAGAAACCACGGAAACGGTAAGTTAAATTGAAAACAGAAAATGGTATACTACTTGGTGAACCAGTCCGAGTAGTCACTTTCAAATCGTCCAACGCAGTCACACTAGGACCACTTCTTTTGAACTCTTCTGGATCTAACAAGTCTGCGTAAAATTCGAATAATCTTTTTAACACCTCGTCGTGCAATGCCACTCGGGCTATTTGTTTTTCAGCAACGTATACTTTTGTTGTCAGTTCAGTGATGTTGTAGTTGAAAGGATCGATTTTGGTTTGCATTTCTCTTCTGAAAAATTTTACAAGATTATCTTCAAACTCATTCAACTGTTTGATATTCACAGTATCATTATTTTCGACACCGTCTTGGACATTTTTTATCTGATTTTTCATGTCAATATTTTCATTAAAGTTTGCCGTTTGAAATTCAACAGCAGTTTTGAATGTCAGTTTGCCATTTTCTAAATAATACAGCTCATCGAAGACATCTTAGCTCAGAGCGCTCTGTTTTCCCTCGATCCCATAAATAACCAAATGACCACGCCCCTGAGATGGACTGTTTGTAATACCCTGACATTTCAAGTCAACGTTGAATATGAACTCGCAGCGTGTTACACTACTTGTCCTCTTAGATTTAAGCGCTGCTTTTGACACCGTGGACCACGCGATTTTGCTAAAACGCTTGACCACTGATTTTGGTATAGGCGGGAAGGCTTTAGAGTGGTTCTCGTCGTATTTGTCGGGACGCAGCCAGCGTGTTTTGTTTGAGGGGGCTACATCTGGTAGCTTCGATCTGCGTTTTGGTGTCCCACAAGGCAGCTGTCTCGGCCCGCTTCTGTTTGTGGTTTACGCCTCCAAGTTCTTTGAGATAGTACAAGTCCACCTGCCGAATGCGCACTGCTTCGCTGACGACACGCAACTTTACTTGTCTTTTAATCCTAACAGGCCTATGGATCAAGTGAAGGCATTGGAAGCTATGGAGCGATGCATTAGTGACTTGCGTAAATGGATGTACCGGGACAAATTAAAGATCAACGATGATAAGACTGAATTTCTTGTTATCGGATCGAGACAACAGTTGCTGAAAATTAATCACAGTTCAGTCCGTGTTGGCATGATCGATATTAAGCCTGTTAAGGTAGTGCGTAATCTAGGCGCCTGGTTCGACTCGCATTTTTCTGTGAAGGTGTTTTATTAAAGCATCCTTCGGGGAGAATGAAAAAGTCATTTGGTGACAGATCCTTCACTGAGTGTGTCTGCGCCCACTCTGTGTAACGCTCTTCCTGTTAGCCTCCGCATGATCAAATGTATTTCCACGTTTAAGTCAAATCTTAAAACTTATCTTTTTAAATTAGCTTTTAATATTTCTTAAATATGTATATATAAATAAATGATGTAGTGTTTTTTTAATTATTTTTAAATTTTATTGTAGACTTTTAATACTTGTATAGTTTTAGGTTATTTATTGTTGTAATGCGCTTTTGATCAGCTGGTATGTTAAAAAGCGCACTATAAATGAATAAATTATTATTATTATTATTAACGTAATTGTATTCAGGTGTAGTTACATCGTACTTATGGAAGTGAATGATGAATCCACTATATTTCGAAAACAGCCTGATTGTTTGTTGACTGATACTCAGTTAGGAAGAAACAACTGACACTGTCACCTGATCCATAGCTGGTGGGAAGAATTCAATCACCAAAGTGAATTCACCCTCAGGAAGTAGATGCATGTTGAATCCCAGTCGAAATGCATACCAGTTTTGTGCGTCTTTTCCAATTCTGAAACTGTAAGCTTTTTTACTAATATCATGAGGTGAATCAGAAAAGTCTTCGATACCATCAACAATAATGTTACTCTCACGTGTTGATTGATTAACATCATCCATAAGATATTGGAAAACACTTTTTTTGTTTGTTGAGTCGCTGATATGTGAGTCATTTATTTTTTTTGTAAAACTATCAGTCAGCGTTATAATCATAGCTCCGTTGACTTGGTTTACGTACCTGATATTGGTGGCTGACAGCACGTTGTGGGAGTCAGTGGATAAGTTGATGATTTTGTTGTTACTCCTGTCTAAATCAGCAGCCATTTTATTTGAACCATCAAGTAAAAGCGTTTCATTTTCGTTTGCTTTGGTTGTTAACTGTTGATAATTGACTGCATCATTGTTGTCGCTGCCAGGTGTAATGTTTATTATTTTGTTGTTCCCCATATCTAAATCCACATATTCATGGAAGTTCCACCGTTAATATTCAATTTATGACCAGTCTGACAAAAAGATGATGACGATGATAAAAAAGATGGTGATGATGATCTTGATAAACATCCAATAATTTTAAAATTTCAGTACTCCACCTACAGAGTATTAATAAAATTGAAAACAGGCTACCAACTAGATCTCACCCAATCAAATTTTCACGAGCTCGTTGGCTTTCTTAAAGATGCTGAAAATTATGGGTCACGAATGCCTGATTTAAGTCAAGATACAGAAATGCTAAACATACACTGTGATTCACTGTGATTTGGTTAATATCAGCCTTGTTAATGGAGGAGATACAGATATAATTTAATCTTTCTCAACCAGTATCCTCAAACCGTCATTTAGTTTCACTATGAAACCGCAAAGAGTCACATTTAATCCTGTGAATAAGAACACCATTTCGAGAATGAGAATATATATAACCGATGGCAAAAGACGACAGATAAATCTTAATGGCGCAGATACAGCTTTTAGCTTACTGTTGAAAAGAATTGTCGAATTTATTTATATGAAATCGTATGAATTCAAAAGATTTTACCATCCTCAAATGGGTAAATTTGTGTAAAAACACAAACGAAACGGTTTGATTGTTGACAATATATTCAAACCGATAAGAAGTATAGCATCATCTGTATTCCAAAATGTTGCCAAACCAATCGCGAAAAAAGCAATAAGATCTGGCCGGAGTAGAACACGCTGGTGAGCGTTTGGGTAAAAAAAGCAGCAGAGAAATCAGGTGATCTGATGATGAAACGACTAAGAGGTGTGAAACAAAAAACAGCAACACTTCCAACGATAAAAGAAGAAAGTAGAGATATAATATTGAATCGTTTAATATCAGGAGAAGGTGTAAGGAAAAGGAAAGGAAAGGGACTACTGCTCGGAAAAACAGTCCATTCAACTCAATTCCAATACTTGGTCAAATATTATAAAACACGAATTTTTATCTAAACTAATAGTATAATGGCTTTTAGATCAAGTGAAATGTTACAACGAAATGAGTTTGTAAGATACCAGTCAGATGATGCAATCAGAGCACCAGCTAATGGTGAACACCAAGATAAAAATGGATACAAATTTACAATCAATGACAGATCAGCGTTTTACGATTGGTATAATGCTTATTTTAAAAATTCTGTTTCAAGTACCAAAACTCGCTGATGGAACAGCTTATGGTGGAGGTGATAGAATTACGGTCATCAATGGCTCACACTCTTTCATCAATCATCTGATGATCAAATCTGCTGGTAAAATCGTATATGATACAGATAAGGTCAGTTTTGTGAAGAATCTATTGGAGTATTCTGATGATTTCAGCAGATCAGTTGCAAAAAACGGTCTTTGGTATTTGGATACTAGCCATCAGATTGCTAATGCTAATCAGAATGCAGGATTTGAAGCAAGACGAAGGTTAACAGTGGGAAATGCTGATGTCAATGTTATTATTCCTGTCAATAGATATTCATTCTTCGAAGTGTTAGAAGATAAGATGCTAATACCAATGCAATTACAATTCAATATAACACTTCAGAATGATGATGAGCTAATTCAAAAAGCAGATGCTGCCGATGATGGAAGAGTCGCCATTAATCGTTTTCTATTATGGGTGCCCAATTTAATTCCAAAAGATAGTCTATATGACAATTTTGTCAGCTCATTTTTGAAAGAAACTAAATGGTCCTATCTGAGATCGTCTATCAAATGTCCGCTCCAGCACAAGCAAGTGGTTTTGATCAGATTTCAGCAACTGTGGATTATGTTAAACATATATTTGTATAACTCCAAAGAAATAAAACAAATTTCGTGGCAGAAAATCCTTACTTATTTGATACTTATAAATTGAATGCCGCTGATGCTAATAGTTATCTGACGACATGTACATTAGAATATGGAAGTGGAATATTTTATCCAGAAACTGAGTATGATACAGAAACTAAGGTGAGAATTTTTAACGATTTGTCTTATGCTGCAAGAAGAAATGATTTTAATACTGGTACACAACTGAATCTTGCAAATTTTAATGGTCTTTATGGTATGATATATTTTGATTTAACAAACCAAACAGAAAAAGTTACAAGGGATCCCAAACAGTTAATTTTCAGATACAAAATAAATGCTGCTTCAGCAGCTGCATTCAATGTTGACGCAATTGTCTTTTACGAAGAGATGCTGGTTGTGATTAACAAAATTGGTAATGAGTTAGTTATTGTGTAAATAAATAGAATAGCAAAGATAGAAGTTAGTTAGTTATTCCTCAATACGAGGATGTTTTTCAAAATACATATTTTATATAATCTATATAATATATGACGCAATTATTTGAAATAAGGGTGAAATTATCACCAAATCAGAAAAAGAATCTTGCTAGTGCATTTCATAAGCGTGAAACCATTGTTCTCAGGCTTTCAAAAGATGCACTAACTGGAAATGACGTTTTGTACGTTGCACAAAATGTGCCGAAACGATTGCACAAGAATAAACAGCTGAATAAAGGATTGGACATCAGACTTGCTAAGACTAATATCAGAAACGAGGTTCGAGGTAGTCTGTTGACAAGCATATTAAGTTTAGGTCGTACTTTTGCACCTACCATAGCAAAGAAAACCTTGCAAGCGATTGATTGGGGAATTAAGAAAGCAACTCCTGTTATTCAAAAAGTTGGATCTGAAGCAATTAATTAATTATCAACCAAAGTGAGACCAAATTACAAATATAAAACTGACAGAATGGATCTTGATGCTGACATGTACAAAGGAGGTGCAATTGATATCCAAAAAGCGATTGGCAAAATACCAAAACCAAAGGCTGGATGGACACCAGGAAAGTACAAATAAATGGGACCATATAATCCATTGAATAAGCAATTAGAATACAACCCATGCACCGGTGAGTTCTCAAATGGTACGTACAACCGTGTAATAAGGTGGATGAGATAGCTGCTGATCACGATATTTGTTATGATATGGGAAAAAAAAAACAAAGGTGATTGTGATTGGCAAATGGTTTCATCACTGGATGAAATACCATATGGTGAAATGCCAAAGAGGGGATCAACAGCAAGATTCTTGATTGATCGATAAAAAACAGAAACTGGGTCTTGGGGTATCAAAAAACGGAAGAATCCGTCGAGTGAAGTGAACTGGCAAGAAAAATTAGCTGATGAATTACACAAACCAGTAAAACGTAACTTTACTCGACGGCGTGTAACAGTCAATCATATCGATGAAATATGGTGTTCTGATTTAGTTGAAATGCAACAGTTCAGCAAGTGGAACAAGGGCTACAGATATCTTCTGATGGTTTTAGATGCGTTTAGTAAATACGGTTGGATTGTACCGTTGAAGGATAAAAAAGGTGAATCTGTAACTGAAGCATTCAAATCCATTATCAGAGAGGGAAGAAAACCTGAGTACTTATGGACTGATGAGGGTAAAGATTATTATAACAAGCATTTGAAGGACTTGTTGGATAAGAATAACATAACACTGTATTCCACGGTAAATGAAGAAAAATCATTGTGAAAGATGGAATAAAACAATAAAAACCAAAATGTGGAAGCAGTTTACTATTTGGGGTAATACAGTAATCAGTATTTGGATATTCTACCCAAAATATTAGAACAGTATAATAACACCAAACATGGTTCAATAAAAATGACACCTGTTGAAGCTAGTCAGGAAAAAATGAAGGAATTGTATACTTTAATCTGAATAGTAATACAGAACCATCATCAAAACCGAAGTTTAAAATCGGTGATAAGGTTAGAATAAGCAAAGGCAAGAGAAAAGTATTCGACAAAGGATATACCCCTAATTGGACTGAGGAAGTATTTACAATTGATAAGATCCAATATGCGAATCCAGTCACTTACAAATTAAAAGATCTCCACGGTGAAGAGATAACAGGCAGTTTTTATGACCCTGAGCTGTTAAAAGCCAAACAGGATATATTCAGAATTGAAAAAATCATAAGGAGAAATCATAAGAAGAAGCAAGCGTTAGTAAAGTGGAAGAGATACAGTGATGATTTCAACAGTTGGGTACCACTAAAGGATGTGCTGAAAATATAAACGTTCATCGAGTAATGTATATTAGCGACATTACTTGGTTGTGGTGAAAATAGTATAGCCTATATATACAGATAGATCGTCTATCAGATGTGTTATTTTTGCCATATCTGCTTTTGCTATTATGATAGCCAAAAATATTATTGTTTCTGGCTATATGTATATTTTATATAAAGCCATATATTCAAATGAATACTTGGAGCCGTCTAACTTTGAAAAGGCATATTTATAGCCATATTTTTTATCGCAAGTCATTTTCACTGAACCAGCACTAGCATGAAGCTTTTTTCCAGCACTGGATAAACTTTTGAAAATCATAATCGTCCCATCGGAGCGGTTTATTGATTTGACTTTTTTCTTATTCAAATGATTATACTTCACAAAAGAATAATCTCGATTTTTTGCTGCTTTCTTACTATTCTCACTTTGTGATAATAATTGTAAATTACACAGTCTATTATCAGTTTTCACATCATTAATATGCTCAATGACTTTATCACTCGGAGTTGAACCGTTGAGACATTCCCATATAAATCTGTGAGCTAGCATTGAGTTTTGTTTGAATCCCAGCCCGCTGACAGAACAACGATTATATCCACAATGATTTAAGCTGCACCCAACTATTTTCATTGTTCTGGTATTAATAACCTTGCCAAGATTCGACGCGGCATATTTATTATACAAAGGATGAACCTTATATATTTCAATTTCATTTTTCATACTCATACTACCAATATATCAATAACGTTTCTCTTTTATATCAAATTCAAAAGCTCTGTTTTGCCACTTGGTGAATAAGTTTTTGATTTGCAGAGGCCTGAGATAGCCTAATTTATGCTGTTTCTGGCTAAAGGAGTTTTTTGATTTCCAGAGGGGTGGCAAGAGTACTTTTTGGTCATGACCCGACTTCGCGAAGGGTTTCTAGTAGAAGGATTTTTTTTGATTTCTAGAGGGTTGGGAGACATGAAATTTGCCAATGAGAGGGCTTAGGACAAAACATACCCTAAGAGGCCTGAAAATGCATTTTTCGAGTTGAGGCCCGGCGAGGGTACTTTTTGGGTTTCTAGGGGAGTGGGTATGCCGTTTTTTACATAATGTCCTAGTACCGCCATTTACTATACTACTTTCGGTTTTCAAAAAAATCGCCAGAAGAAAAACGTTTTGAAAACTTATTTATGAGCAGTCTGGCCGAAATATTAACTCACTTAGTGACTATAACTAGAAAGTTGCCGAGACCGGGCTAGGCACAGCGTAATTTTGACCAACTTTGGGTCGATTTCCAGGAATTTCCCAGCCCTAAGGTCTCTAAGCTGATTGGAGAAGACTTTGGTTTTCAGTGAAATGGCCAGAAGAAAAATTTTTGAACGCTTACTTATGAGCAGTCTGGCTGAGATATTAAGTCACTTAGTGACTATGACTAGAAAGTCGCCGAGACCGGGCTACGCTGCAGCGAGATTTTGACCAACTTTGGGTGGATTTCCAGGAACTTGGGCGATATTTTCCAGTCGTAGGGACTCTAAACTAATTCGAGAAGACTTTGGTTTTCAGTGAAATGGCCAAAAGAAAAATTTTTGAACGCTTACTTATGAGCAGTCTGGCCGAAATATTAACTCACTTAGTGACTATCACCAGAAAGTCGCCGAGACTGGGCTAGGCGCAGCGCGGTTTCAGTTGACGAAATGTTAACTCACTTAGTGACTATGACTAGTAAGTCGCAAATACCTGGCTACGCACCGCGCGATTTTGACCAACTTTGGGTGGATTTCCAGGAACTTGGGCGATATTTCCCAGACCTAGGGACTCTAAACTAATTGGAGAAGACTTTGGTTTTCAGTGAAATGTCCAGAAGAAAAATTTTTGAACGCTTACTTATAAGCAGTCTGGCCGAAATATTAACTCACTTAGTGACTATGACCAGAAAGTCGCCGAGACCGGGCTACGCGCAGCGTGATTAAAGGGACCCTTGGGGAAATTAGCCGATCACCTCAATACTCTTTGTTTGGTTACTTCTCTTTTTATTTCCACTATTGATGACTTCATTAGAATACTGACAACGTTCCCCTACTGCCACTCTTGCCTGATTACAGCAATTACTACAACTCTGATGCGTAGGTTTGGCCCGCGCTCGTTTATCTGGATCACACCCGTGCTGTCAATCAGCTGTCTAATACGTCAAATTCGGAAATCAACGCTGATGTCAGTACATGCGCTGTGTTTTACTACCAAGAATTCGCAGAATTTACTTAGTGAAAAATCTTTTCATTTCTGAATTTTCACTATCAAGCATAGGGTGTATGATCCAAATAAATCAGCACGTTCAATATAACAATTATCAAGAATAAGTTTACAAATTAAAATCAAGGAAAAGTGCCAGGATCTCTAATAAAAGTTGTTGTTGAAAATTCTGTACGACTAAAGTGTTACAAGAAATAGGTATGCAAACTCCCAGCTTCGTGGGAGGGAGTTCCAGTTGAAGCCATCCATCTCATTAAGTGAACGTGCTCTTTTGGTACAAACATATCTTAACGAGGTGCCGCTGCTATTTTAAGGAATCTTTTCTTTATTTGGGTCGAAGTGTGAACGACAATCCTCGACAAAAGTCCTTGGCACACCTGGATCAGACAGCACGAAAATGCGTTGACAAGGTATTTTGGGGACAATACCTAATCACATCATTAGAAGGGGGAACCCCCTTCCCCCCCGACAATGTTGTAAGCGGGCAATGACCACTTCATCACGATTAACAAAATTGATTTGGGCGGAACGGGGCGAACTGATAAATTGCCCTGACAGATATTGCAAAAGTGGGAAGGTGTGCCAAGACTTTTGTCGGAGATTGTAGGAATAAAGTAATTAAACATCGCTATAAAACTCCCTGAACAGCTCAGTAAAAAGGGCAAGGTTTGACTGAAAAGTTGGACAGGAGACTAAAAATAAGTTAAGGAGTCTAACGCGACTAATTCCAAAAAGAGCGCTTCCAAAATCTAGATTTCAATTTTTATTTTGTTTTCTCGATCGACACCCGCGAGTAAACAAACGAGTTGCTGAACAACGCAGCTGACCCGAAAACATGTAGTATAGCAACGGTGCCCGCAGAACATGAATGTACCAAGGTATTTTACCAGGTCTAACAAGAATCAGTTAACAAATTATTTAAGTAAATACTACATTAAAAATAGTTAGATTACAGGGCACTATTTCCAGCGTAACAACAGTCAGGTAATTTACACATACGAAGAACTAGTTCCTAGGAAACGTAGCACCCGCGTATACAACAACAACGATAAGAAAGGCAACATTTGATCAGCTAGTCAAGGAGCAAGTCCGTAATGTCAATGTATCCCAAACACCTAAAGTATTCCAATATTATATTTCGAATGACCCAACACCTATTTCTTAAAACATTACCGTTGCCTTTTTACCCATTATTACAACGAATAAATATGGTTAAGAATTGATATCTTGTTTGCATTTTATTGTTTTACATATTCTCCACCCTTAGATTGAGCTAGTCCCTAGCTCACAGTGAGTTAATGGAATGCAAGCAAGATAACATGACAATACCATAACAAAAAAAATGGAGGCATATATATATATATACATATATATATCTTCACGAACTCAACACTAAAGCTGAACAATGTATAACCCACAAGTAAAAATTATGTGGACATACGGCATTAAAAGAAAATCGCATAAGCGAAGGGTTGATAGGAATAACAGTGTTCAAAAATGCTCACGTAAAATCTTAATTGTAATATAAAGTGTAAACAGAAGATTAAACCTAGTTGAGTTTCTTACTGCTGAGTTAACAGACAAAAATTTAGTAGTATTCGTGTCAAACCCCGCTTAGTAACTTCATGAAATACTTAACAAAATTGTTTGTTGTTTGTTTGTTTCAGTGTTTTTTTTTGGTTTAGTTTATGTTTCTTTGTTTTCGTGAATAATTGGTAGTTATAAATAACCAAAGCGTGTCAATGGCTCATTCTAATAATACAAGACGGAATTTCTGATTTATCGGGTGGTTTACGTTGTTTTGGCATGAAGAATTTGTAAGGAGGTGTATTGGCCTGACAAACAGTAACAATTGCTTCCTTTAGAGGGCTGTGCCTTGCAAAATCCAAAACTTTCCTTATTTCTTCCGTCATAGGAGTATTGGTCAGATATTCTGTTAAACTAGGAAAGGTTACTGCTTCTTCGTAAGTTGGCAATTTAGAAAAATCTTTAGCTGAGTCAACTGTTGTGCTTGTTTCATTATGTTTGGAGCTGGAAATTTGCTGTGTTTCACACGCGTTGTCGTGAACTAAGTCTTCTTGGCAGCTTGCTTGGCTGGGCAAGACAAAGAGACGAGAGTCAGTGGTAATTTCCTGTGAATACGAAAGAGTTTCGGTTTTCTTTGTGTGCACATTGGGTATGGCTTCCGAATCTAAATTCCTAGTCCTGAAAATACCTGAAGTGGTCTGACTGCGTAAGTCAGATTTTGGTAAAACCTGTTGTACAACTTGATCAGGGGTTTACAAGGGTTGTTTACTCACAATGCTTTGTTCATTTTCCTTTGGAGCGTCTTCCATTTCTGTGTGAAATATTTTCTCGTTAATCTCTTCTCTTAAAATTGGGTAACTTCTTTTCTGTTTTAATATTGGTTTTAATTTAACTGACGATATATTATGATTTCTTGTATCTATTTTTAACTTCTTCAATGCGTTTCCGTTTTCCTATGGCTTCGTCACTGTTTGTGGTGATAACATCTTTGAGATGTAATTCTTTCCTTTCTAGGTCATCTACGTAGGTACTATGATGTTTATCAATAATCACGGTAACGCCAGCGTTAATGTTTCCATCGGGACAAATTGACATGTTGTTAACACCTTGTGCGGCGTCATCGCTGAGTGAGAAAACTGTCTGATTTTGCGGTATTCTCTTGGTAATATTAATATGGACATAGCCAGTCTCCATTTTATTTTCAATTTCTGATAAATGATATTTGCGCACTTTCACTTGTGTATTTCTGTTAACCTTTCTTTTATTGCGTCTCGTATGTTGAGAACTCTGGTTCAATTTGGTAACTGTATTTAATTTTCTCAACATGTATTATCAAAAGTTACATTGTGATTACTATTTTTCGTCGCCGAAGAAAGCGGACATAAAGATTCCCTAGACTGTGTTCCAGACACGATATTTTTAGTAGGATATGGGTGTCCCGGGATTACCACGATATCCGAAATAGGCGAGTCAGAAAAACTGTCATCAAGGCGATTGTGACTATTTACAATTGGCGATTCCGTGCGAATATCATCAATACTATTTACACCTGTTTTACAAGTAGAAACATTATGTCGAGCAACCGAATGTCTTGGAGAGAATCTGCTATCTATAGTGGTAAAACAATTTCTGGGCTTATAACTAACTTGATTGTTGTTTCTAGTTGCTCTTCGAAAACCTTGTCTATAATATTTAAATAATTTTGTTCTGCCAAAACGGACTCTTGGGGTACCAACAAGAGTCCTTAGGCGTTTCCCTGGTTGGAATTTGGTGGTTCCTCTATGGCTAACATAGAACGTCGATTGTAGAAGGGGTGAATACGGAATTCATTACTATATTCATCATTCCAGCCTCTGTAAGATCGGTCATATGAGCGATTGGCGGAATGGCGCGGATTCTGATACCGCCTTAAAACACTCCCTAAATATGTTAACCGTCGCTGTAACTGGTCTAGTTGACTGTTTGGTCCCTGCCAATTACTAGGTTGAAAATGGCGCGATGTCCCAGGAGGCTGATCATCATAAGCAGCCATAGCATAAGTTGCGTTTATGTGCTGCTGCTGACGCTGTTGTTGTTTTTGGAGTGTTTTAATGTGATTGGACAATTCTTCCAGTTTCTTTTCAGCAGCTGAAGGACCTGGAGCTGGCGCAGCGGTGGCTATCACCGCATTGTTCAAGTACTTGAAGGTTGCTCCAGGAATTTAGTAAACGTGATTTGCATTTTCCTTAACACAGATTGAGTATCTGAAGCAGCCTGGCGGCGATTGACGATGTCCTTCATACGCTTGAGACTCGGCCTCCTGAAACGTCTTTGGCCTACCTA
The DNA here is from genome assembly GCF_042242905.1 of Orbicella faveolata. NCBI lineage: Eukaryota > Metazoa > Cnidaria > Anthozoa > Scleractinia > Merulinidae > Orbicella > Orbicella faveolata. The sequence goes on along the minus strand of NW_028301581.1, from coordinate 1,745,120 downwards.
TAGTGACACATAGGCTTGAAGGTCGCCCTGTAATACCTCAATAAAATATCTCACTGTTTCTACGTCAGACAATTTTAATCGTTTGCATAGGCGCGTAATATCAGTAATGTAATCGTCGATGGGCTCGTTTGGAGCGTGTTTACGCGCACTTAATTGTTGACTTAAAATCCAATCCTGTGGGCCAGAGCCAAAACGTGCGCGAAACGCATCAAAAAGAGCAGATAAAGTGCTGGTAGTTTCCTCAGCTAATGTGACAAAGCAGGCGTACGCAATGCCCCGCAAATAGAGTGAAAAAGCATTAGGTTGCAACTCCTCCGACCAATTATTTAATTTGGCTATGCCACGAAAATTCTCCAACCATACTGACGCGTCCGCTATAGGATTTCCATCAAAAATTTCTGGCTTCAAGCCGTGATCATGACTAGTTGCTTTTTGGTCAATCTTATTTTGTGGAGAATCTAATTGTGTGCGTGTCGTATGCGCTTCTTTTTCTAGATCGCCTTTTATTGTCGTCAGAAAAGAGGTAAAGAAGGCTTTAAATTCTTCTTTTTGGGCAGCGTTCATGATACCGGATACAGGACAAACACAAATATTACTTTCTCTGTGCGTTTCAATCAGCTGTGCCTGATGTATTTGAGAACGCGTAACGATCTTTTTAGAGGCTTTAGGCCTAGGTGGCATAAATTGCAACAACCACTATTCCTATCAATCCCAATTAAATGTCGGTGCAAACTTTTAACTAAAAGATAACAGAATTGGATCACCACAACGAACAGTAGCACAAGTACGTAAGTACTAACAAATATATTATTTAAAACTAACATAGGGTGCTAGAAAAGGTTACGAAAAAGGAATAATGAGTACGCAACATCAGTAGGCCTTACGCTCCATCTGGCGGGTTGATTTCCTGGCTTGCCCTGGTTTGACCTGGTTTGTGCTGGCTTGACTTGGCTTGACTTGGCTTGACTCAGCTTGTCCTGTTTCTCTTAGTTCTGCAAGTAACTCCGTAAAAGAAAGACACGCACGCGTCGGCTTCTACTTCTTGGAACTTAACCCTCAATGTTCAGTTCTGTTTATTTTTTGTCTCAGTTCCCTTTAGACAGCGAGTGTAAACGTTAATGTTGGCGTTTAATCCACCGTCTGCATATGATGATGATGTTAATTACAACATCCACGGTCGAGCAGTTGGTAACCGGAGTGGTCCGGTTAAAACATTACGGCCATAGCCACGTCTAGTCATCCACTGATCGGATTTTCGACACAAAGTCCGGGCCGTCGGGCACCGAAACCGGAACTCCACCAGCTTGTTAAAGCGACCTTGGGGAAATTAGCCGATCACTTAAACACTCTTTGTTTGGTTAGCTCGCTTTTTATTTCCACCATTGATGACTTCATTACAATACTGACAACGTTCCCCTACTGCCACTCTTGACTGATTACAGCAATTACTACAACTCTGATGCGTAGGTTTGGCCCGCGCTCTTTTATCTGGATCACACCCGTGCTGTCAATCAGCTGTCTAATTCGTCTAATTCGAAAATTAACGCTGATTTCAGTACATGCGCAGTGTTCTACTAGCATGAATTCGCAGAATTCACTTAGTGAAAAATCTTTTCATTTCTGAATTTCCACTATCAAGCATAGGGTGTATGATCCAAATAAATCAGCACGTTCAATATAACAATTATCAAGAATAAGTTTACAAATTAAAATCAAGGAAAAGTGCCAGGATCTCTAATAAAAGTTGTTGTTGAAAATTCTGAAAAATTGGACAGGAGACTAAAAATAAGTTAAGGATTGTAACGCGACTAATTCCAAAAAGAGCGCTTCCAAAATCTAGATTTCAATTTTTATTTTGTTTTCTCGATCGACACCCGCGAGTAAACAAACGAGTTGCTGAACAACGCAGCTGACCCGAAAACATGTAGTGTAGCAACGGTGCTCGCAGAAGTAGTAGTAGTAGTAGTAGTAGTAAGACTTTTTTTTACTAGGGTAGCATTTGACAGTAATAAAACTGATAACCTAATGGCCCTCAACATAAATGTACCAAAGTATTTTAACAGGTCTAACAAGAATCAGTTAACAAATTATTTAAGTAGATACTTTATTCAAAATAGTAAGATTACATGGCACTATTTCCAGTGTAACAACAGTCAAGTAATTTACACATACGAAGAACTAGTTCCTAGGAAACGCAGCACCTGCGTATACAACAACAACGATAAGAAAGGCAACATTTGATCAGCTAGTCAAGGAGCAAGTCCATAATGTCAATGTATCCCAAACACCTAAAATATTCCAATATTATATTTCGAATGACCCAACACCTATTTCTTAAAACATTACCATTATCTTTTTACCCATTATTACAACGAATAAATATGGTTGGGAATTTATATCTTGCTTGCATTTTTATTGTTTTACAATTTTGACCAACTTTGGGTGGAATTCTAGGAGCTTGGGCGATATTTCCCAGCCCTAGGGATTCTAAACTAATTTGAGAAGACTTTGGTTTTCAGTGAAATGGCCAGAAGGAAAATTTTTGAACGCTTACTTATGGGCAGTCTGGCCGACATATTAGCTCACTTAGTGACTATGACTGGAAAGTCGCCGAGAGCGGGCTACGCGCAGCGCTATTTTGACCAACTTTGGGTCAATTTAGAGGAACTTGGGTGATATTTCCCAGCACTAGGGACTTTAAACTAATTTTAGTAAGACCTTGGTTTCTAGAGAAATGGGCAGATAAGAATTTTTGACCACTTACTTAGTAGCAGTCTAGCAAAAATATTAACTCACCTAGCAACTATGACTAGAAAGTCGCCGAGATTGGGCTACCGGCAGCGCGATCTTGACCAACTTTGGGTGGATTTCCAACAACTTGGGCGATATTTCCCAGCGCTAGGGACTCTAAACTAATTCGAGAAGACTTTGGATTCTAGTGAAATGACCAGAAAAATATTTTTGAAGTTTTACTTATGGACAGTCTGGCCAAAATATTAACTTACTTAATGACTAGGACTAGAAAGTCGCCGAGACCGGGCTACGCGCAGCGCGATTTATACCAAGTTTGGGTCGATATCCAGGAACTTGGGCGATATTTTCCAGTCCTAGGGACTCGAAACTAATTCCAGAAGACCTTGGTTTTCAGTGAAATGGCGAGAAAAGGTGTTTTGAACGCTTACTTATGAGCAGTCTGGCCGAAATATTAACACACTTAGTGACTATGACTAGAAAGTCGCCGAAACCGAGCTACGCGCAGCGCGATTTATACCAACTTTGGGTCGATTACCAGGGACTTGGGCGATATTTCCCAGCCCTAAGGAGTCTAAACTAATATGAGAAGACATTGGTTTTCAGGAAAATTGCCAGACGAAAAATTTTTGGACGCTTACTTATCAGCAGTCTGGCCAAAATAATAACTCACTTAGTGACTATGACTAGACCGGGCTACGCGCAGCGTGATTTTGACCAGAAGAAAAATCGACCAGAGGAAATCGACTAAAAGTTGGTCAAAATCGCGTTGCGCGTAGCCCGGTCGCGGCGACTTTCTGGTCATAGTCACTAAGGGAGTTATTATTTCGGCCAGACTGCTCATAAGAAAGCGTTCAAAACTTTTTCTTCTGGCCATTTTATTGAAAACCAAAGTCTTCTCGAATTTGTTTAGAGTCTTTAGGGCTGGGAAATATCGCCCAAGTGTTTGGAAATCGACCCAAAGTTGGTTGATTGGTTGATTGTTGAGTTGTTGAGTTTTTTTCCATAAATAACCAGAAGAAATGTGTGAAATTCATTACAAAACTGATTGGGGGCGAGGTCTATAATCACGGTGAAAAATGGTTAAGGGCTCTTTTTATGACTGGATATGTTGTATGCAAGCTCACTAACAAGATTCAACATCTGAGACGTTGTCAGATGTGATACTGTCAAGCAAACCCAACTCTTTAAACAATGTGTGGCCATAAATTTACTTTGACTTTTATCCAGAATGCCTGGGATTTAATGGGCCGGACGTCCATAAATTTCTACAAGTTATTAGGCAACAAGAATTGCAAGCTTGGTTAATAAGGGATTTATTACGCAACTGAAAATGTTCAGAAAAATGCCACGATCACAAACTGGAGAAACATTGCAAACTTCAAACGCGCAATTCTGGTTGAAAGCCGACTAGTCGCATACTCGCGCCTGATGTTAAACAAAACAGAAGGGAAAAAGAGTTGGAAAGAAAACAAAACGAGTGTTTCGTGTGATCAAAGCAAGCTCTTTCAGAAACGCCATAACACTAACGAAAATCTTTAACAGTGATCGTGGGGGATCATTCTGGACAGTGCCCGGTCCAATACTTAGGGAATACTGTGCCAGCAATGAAACAATTTGATTGGTTAATCTGAGTTCTTAACCCTCTGAACTAACTTAGTGATGAAATATAAACTAGTTATGTAACGTTTTCTCTTGGTATACATTGGAATATCCCACTTGTATTCACTTGGTATATACAAAGAAAATACAAGTGACACAAGAGAAAGCGCTGCATAAGCGTTGCGTGCGAAAGGATACCCCCTATTCCCTCCCCGTTTACACCTGCTATGCAGGATGTATACATGGCTTATCATTATAAAAATAACAAAAATATCATTACAGCCGTAAAATAATGTTTTCAGTGACACGGCTGCAAAGGTAACAGAAAAGAAATACCACAATGTACAGCAAACACAAATTAATTTTTATTCCTAAAACATTCCAAAGCAAACAGAGGATAGTAATATTATCTAAAAAAAAGCTGGAAACACATCCATATCTACGAAGAGGAAAACAAAGGGAGCAATGTCAATAACAGGCCAAAATATTCAATACTTCTCATGAACACTACTATTAAGCTGCATTTAGCCAAGTCTTGCCATCACCTCGAGTATTCGTTTTTTTTTTTCAATAAAAGGTCATTTACAATGCGAAACAGCATCTCGATAATCGATCAACAGATTATTACAAACAATTCCTGCTCTAGCCAGTGCCAGAACCTAAGGATTAATTCACCATGCATATGGAATGTCATTCATTTTTATCTTGTTCAGTGTCAACTAAACTGCAATATTAATTCTCAATACTGATGTTCATTCAGCTCCATCTTGCTCATTTCAGAACTAAGATAGTAATTCTCCACATTAATTGTCATTCAGTTTTATCTTGCCCAGTGTCAGAACTTAAATAGTAAATCTCCATACTGAATGTCGTTCAGTTTTATCTTGTCCGTCGGCAGAACTGATATTGCAATACTCCATACTGATTGCTGTTCAGTTTTATCTTGTCCAATGTCAGAATTGATATTGCAATTCTCCATACTGATTACTGTTCAGTTTTATCTTGTCCAGTGTCAGAACTGATATTGTTGTAATTCTCCATAATGATTGTCGTTCAGTTTTATCTTGTCCATTGTCAGAACTGATATTGTTGTAATTCTCCATACTGATTGTCGTTCAGTTCTATGTTGTCCAGAGTCAGAACTGATATTGTTGTAATTTTCCATGTTGATTGTCGTTCAGTTTTATCTTGCCCATTTTCAGAAGTAATGTGGTTGTAACTCTCCACCCTGACTGCTGTTCAGTTTTATCTTGTTTAGTGTCAGAACTGATATTGTTATAATTCTACACACTGACTGCCCTTCAGTTTGATCTTTTTCAGTGCCACAACTGATATTGTTGTAATTCTCATTACGAATTGTCATTCAGTTTTATTTTTTGCAGTGTCAGATCTGAAAATGTTGTAATTTACCATGCTGATTGTCACTTGTTATCTTGTCTACTGTCAGAACTGATAATGATGTAATTCTCCACACTGACTGCCGTTCAGTTTTATCTTGTTCAGTGTCAGAACTGGTATTGTTTAATTCTCCAAACTGACTGTCATTCAGTTTTATCTTTTGCAGTGTCAGAACTGATGTGGTTGTAATGATCTATACTGACCACCGCTCAGTTTTATCGTGTCCGTTATCAGAACTGATATTGTTGTAATTCTCCACACTGACTGCCATTCAGTCTTATCTTGTCCATTGTCAGAACTATTGATGTAATTCTCCATTTTACCTGTCGTTCAGTTTTATCTTGTCCAGAGTCAAAATTGATATTGTTGTAATTCTCCCTACGGTTGTCGTTCAGTTTTATCTTGTCCTGTGTCAGAACTGATATTGTTGTAATTCTCCATACTGATACTGGTTAAGTTTTATTTTGTCCAGTGTCAGAACTGATATTGTTGTAATTCTCCTTACAGATTATTTTGTCCAGTGTCCAAACTGATATTGTTTTAATTCTCCACACTGACTCTCATTTAGTTTTATCTTGTCCAGAGTCAAAATTGATATTGTTGTAATTCTCCCTACGGTTGTCGTTCAGTTTTATCTTGTCCTGTGTCAGAACTGATATTGTTGTAATTCTCCATACTGATACTGGTTAAGTTTTATTTTGTCCAGTGTCAGAACTGATATTGTTGTAATTCTCCTTACATATTATCTTGTCCAGTGTCAAAACTGATATTGTTTTAATTCTCCACACTGACTCTCATTTAGTTTTATCTTGTGCAGTGTCAAAACTGATGTTGTTGTAATTCTCCATACTGACTACCGTTCAGTTTTATCTTTTCCGTTAATAGAACTATTGTTGTAATTGTCCATACTGACTGCTGTTCAGTTTTATCTTGTCCGTTGTCAGAACTATTGTTGTAATTCCCCATACTGACTGCCGTGTAATTTTATCTTGTCCTTTTCAGAACTATTTTTGTAATTCTCCATACTGACTGCCATTCAAATTTCTCTTGTCCATTGTCAGAACTATTGTTGTAATTCTCCATACTGATTGTCGTTCAGTTTCATCTTGTCCAGTGTCAAAATTGATATTGCAATTCTCCATACAGTTTGTCGTTCAGTTTTATCTTGTCCAGTATCAGAACTGATATTGTTGTAATTTACCACACTGAATGTCACTCATTTTTATCTTGTCCGGTGTCAGAACTGATATTGTTCTAATTCTTCACATTGACTGCCATTCAGTTTTATCTTCTTTAGTGTCAGTACTGACATTGTTGTAATTCTCCACACTAACTGCCGTTAAGTTTTGCCTTTTGCAGTGTCAGAACTAATATTGTTGTAACTGTCCATACTGAATGCCATTCAGTTTTATTTTCTCCATTTTCAGAACTATTGTTGCAATTCTCCATACTGACTGTCGTTCAGTATTATCTTGTCCAGTGTCACAATTGATATTGCAATTCTCCATACTGATTGCTGTTCAGCTTTATCTTGTCCAGTGTCAGAACTGATATTGTTGTAATTCTCCACACTGACTGCCGTTCAGTTTTATCTTGCTTAGTGTCAGAACTGATATTGTTGTAATTCTTCATACTGATTGTCATTCAGTTTTATCTTGTCCAGTGTCAGAACTGATTTTGCTGTAATTCTCCATACTGACTGCCGTTCAGTTTTATTTTCTTCGTTGTCAGAACTATTTTTTTTAATTCTCCATACTGATTGTCGTTTAGTTTTATCTTGTAAAGTGTCAGAATTGATATTGCAATTCTCCATAGAGATTGTCGTTCAGTTTTATCTTGTCCAGTATCAGAACTGATATTCTTGTAATTCACCAAACTGATTGTCATTCATTTTTATCTTGTCCAGTATCAGAAATGATGTTGTAATTCTCTACACTAACTCCTGTTCGGTTTCATCTTGTCCTCTGTCAGAACTAATATTGTTCTAATTCTCCACGCTGACTGCGGTTGACTTTTATCTTGTCCATCACCAGAACGATTGTTTCAATTCTCCATAGTAATTGTCATTTAGTTTTATCTTGTCCAGTGTCAGAGCTGGTATTGTAGTAATTTTCCATACTGATCGTCATTCAGTTTTATCTTGTCCAGTGTCAAAACTGATATTGTTGTAATTCTCCATCCTGACTGTCGTTCAGTTTTACCCTGCCCATTGCCAACACTGATAGTGTTCTAATTCTCCATACCGATTGTCAGTCATTTTTATCTTGTCCAGTGTCAGAACTGGTATTGCTATTCTCCATAGTGACTGTCCTCCTTTTTTATCTTGTCCAGTGTCAGAACTGATATTGTTGTAATTCTCCATGTTGATTATCGTTCACTTTTATGTTGTCCGGTGTCAGAACTGATATTGCTGTAGTTCTCCCTACTGATTATGATTCATTTTCATTTTGTCCTGTGTCAGAACTAATATTGTTGTAATCCTCCACACTGACTGCCGTTCATTTTTATCTTGTTCAGTGTCAGAACTGATATTGTTGTAATTCTCCACACTGACTGCCCTTCAGATTTCCCTTGTCCGTTGTCAGAATGATTGTTGTAATTCTCCATACTGCTTGTATTTCAGTTTTATCTTGTCAAGTGTCAGAATTAATATTGCAGTTCTCGATATAGGTTGCCGTTCAGTTTTATCTTGTCCAGTATCAGAACTGATATTGATGTAATTCACCATACTGATTGTCATTTAATCTTATCTTGTCCAGTGTCAGAACTGATATTGTTGTAATTCGCCACACTGACTGCCATTTAATTTTTTCTTGTCCAGTGTCAAAAACTCATATTGATGTAATTCTCCACACTGACTGCCATTTCTCTTTATCTTGTTCAGTGTCAAAACTGATATTGTTTAATTCTCCATACTGATTGTCATTCAGTTTTTTCTTTTGCAGAGTCAGATGTGATATTGTTGTAATTCACCATGCTGATTGTCATTCATTTTTATCTTGTCCAGTATCAGAAATGATGTTGTTGTAATTCTCTACACTAACTCCTGTTCGGTTTCATCTTGTCTTTTGTCAGAACTAATATTGTTCTAATTCTCCACGCTGACTGCGGTTGAGTTTTATCTTGTCCATCACCAGAACGATTGTTTTAATTCTCCATAGTAATTGTCATTTAGTTTTATCTTGTCCAGTGTCAGAGCTGGTATTGTAGTAATTTTCCATACTGATCGTCATTCAGTTTTATCTTGTCCAGTGTCAAAACTGATATTGTTGTAATTCTCCACACTGACTGCCCTTCAGATTTCTCTTGTCCGTTGTCAAAATGATTGTTGTAATTCTCCATACTGCTTGTATTTCAGTTTTATCTTGTCAAGTGTCAGAATTAATATTGCAGTTCTCGATATAGGTTGCCGTTCAGTTTTATCTTGTCCAGTATCAGAACTGATATTGATGTAATTCACCATACTGATTGTCATTTAATCTTATCTTGTCCAGTGTCAGAACTGATATTGTTGTAATTCGCCACACTGACTGCCATTTAATTTTTTCTTGTCCAGTGTCAAAAACTCATATTGATGTAATTCTCCACACTGACTGCCGTTTCTCTTTATCTTGTTCAGTGTCAAAACTGATATTGTTTAATTCTCCATACTGATTGTCATTCAGTTTTTTCTTTTGCAGAGTCAGATGTGATATTGTTGTAATTCACCATGCTGATTGTCATTTATTTTTATCTTGTCCAGTGGCAAAACTGATATTGATGTAATTCTCCACACTGACTGCCGTTTACTTTTATCTTCTTTAGTGTCAGAACTGATATTGTTCAATTCTCCATATTGATTGTCATTCAGTTTTATCTTTTGCAGTGTCAGAACTGATATTGTTGTAATTCTCTATACTGACTGCCATTTAGTTTTATCTTGTCCATTGTCAGAACTATTCATGTAATTCTTCATACTGCATGTCGTTCAGTTTTAACTTGTCCAGAGTTAGAATTGATATTGTTGTACATGTAATTCTCCCTACTGGTTGTCGTTCATTTTTATCTTGTCCAGTGTCAGAACTGATATTGTTGTAATTCTCCACACTGTCTCCCCTTCAGTTTTATTTTAATCAGTGTCAGAACTGATATTGCTGTAATTCTCCATACTGATAGTTGTTCAGTTTTATGTTGTCCAAGTTGGAACTGATAGTGCTGTAATTAACTTTCTTATATCTCTTAGTTAGTACACGTGCTGTGATTGGTCAATTTATCAGGCCGTACTCTCCTGTATGGCACACTAAAATTTAAAGCTGGTTTTGTTGAAAAACTGTTTTGTGATTTATCGCCAAGTGTTCCTAACTTTTATAGCAAGTAAACATTTAAGACTTTTTTTACTCTAAATTGTGTATTAAAGCATGCTAACAACTTAAAAACAATTTCAAATTGACTTGTTTTGATTTTGAGGTGCATCAGAAATTTGAAGGCATTCCGCTTAAATAGAAATCGTTCCTGAGCCCGTCATACACACAATAGAGATATAATAAATATCTTACTAACCTTGTTTTCTCGGTCTGTACCGTAAGTTACGGATCCTCGTTTTTTCCCCTTCGATTTATGGCCTGCGTGCTTTGCCCTTGAGCCATAAATTAAAGGGGAAAAAAACTCGGTCCGTAACTTATGGTACGGCCCTCAAACTCGGTTAGTAAGAGGTATATACCGATTGTCATTCATTTTGTATTTTGTCCAGTGTCAGAACTGACATTGTTCTAATTTTTCACACTGACTGCCGCTCAGTTTTATCTTGTTCAGTGTCAGAACTGATATTGTTGTAATTCTCTATACTGATTTTTATCCAGTTTTATCTTTTGCAGTGTCAGAGCTGATATTGTTGAAATTCACCATACTAATTGTCCTTCATTTTTATCTTGTCCAGTGTCAGAACTGATATAGTTGTAATTCTCCACATTGACTCCAGTTCAGTTTTATCTTGTGCCGAGTCAGAACTGATAATGTTGTAATTCTGCGTACTGACTGCCGTTCAGTTTTATCTTGTCTGTTGTCAGAACTTTTGTTGTAATTTTCCATACTGATTGTTGTTCAGTTCTATCTTCTCCAGTGTCAGAATTAATATTCCAATTCTCCATACTCATTATCCTTCATTTTTGTCTTGTCCATTGTCAGAACTAATATTGTTGTAATTCTCCGTACTGACTACCGTTCAATTTTACCTTGCTCGTTGTCAGAAATCATATTGTTCTAATTCTCCACAATGACTGCCATTCAGTTTTCTCTTGTCTGTTATCAGAACTATTGTTGTAATTCTCCATACTGATTGTCGTTCTGTTCTGTCTTGTCCAGTGTCAGAATTAATATTGCAATTTTCCACACTCATCCTTCATTTTTATCTTGTCTATTGTCAGAACTGATAATGTTGTAATTCTTCATACTGATTGTCATTCAGGTCTATGTTGTCGAGAGTCAGAATTAATATTGCAATTCTTTATACTGATTGCCCTTTGTTTTTATCTTGTCCAGTGTCAGAACTGATATTGTTGTAATTTTCCCTACTGATTCTCATTCATTTTTATCTTGTCCAGTGTCAGAGTTGATATTGCAATTTTCCATACTGATTGTCCTTTAGTTTTGTCTTGTCCAGAGTGAGAACTGATATTGTTGTAATTCTCCATACTGATTGTGTTGTTCAGTTTTATCTTGTCCATTGTCAGAACTCATATTGTTGTAATTCTCCATACCGATAGTCATTCATTTTTTATCCAGTGTCAGAACTGATATTGTCCGGTGTGAGAACTGATGTTGTTGTAATTCTCCATGTTGATTGTCATTCAGTTTTATGTTGTCCAGTGTCAGAACTGATAATGTTGTACTTCTCCACACTGACTGCCATTCAGTTTTATCTTGTCTGTGTTCAGAAGAATTGTTGTAATTCTTCATACTGATTGTCCTCCAGTTTTATCTTGTCAAGTGTGAGAATAAATATTGCAATTCTCCATACAGGTTGTCGTTCAGTTTTATCTTGTCCAGTATCAGAACTAATATCGTTGAATTCACCATCCAAATTGTCATTCAATTTTATCTCGTCCAGTGTCAGAACTGAGATTGTTGTAATTCTCCTCACTGACTGCCATTCAGTCTTACCTTGTTCCTTGGTTAATCATTTTAACCTTAGTTGGAAGTAGATTTTTAATCCTAGTTCTATTTTAAAACCTTAGTTTTAGTCTCACGTTTTTATTTTTTATTACTTCTGTATTTTAGACATTAATTTTAATGTATATTTTAGACTTGTATTTTTTAGAGGACCCTCCTGGAAACCACCTTTAGGTGATTGGAGGCCTCCTTTTAAAATATCAGTTTATTATTATTTTTTTATTATTATCATTAAATCCTATACATCGTATTGATCACAGTTTCAGGAATATTAATAACATATCCAAATTAGGGAACTCTTTCCTCAATACCAGTGCTTTCCTTATCACCACAAATGTTCCCAAAGTAAGATTTGCAATGCTGTCAGATAAATGTCACATAGCAGATAGCAGTGGCTTCATTCATTTCTACCCATTCATTAAACTTAAAATTTTCAACAGATTTTCCTTCTTTATTAAGGAAAAAACAAAGTTGAGATAACAGTGACCCAAAATGTTCTCCAGCTTTTACAGGTATTAAACCAGTTGTGCTGAATATTTTCCTTGACTCTTCTTCAAAATGCCAATTTTCCCTAAATTAACAAAAAATTCATTGACCTTAGAAGAATTTTTTCCTGACCATTTCCTGACCTGGTGTGGGACCCCTGTTTTAACTATTACACAGAAAGCTAAACCATAAAATTTATCGAGAAATGAGGCTCCCAACCATCACCCAATTCACAGATTCTGACATCAGACTTATTACCTTAGAAAAACCACTTCACTAACAACTGGTTCAAGTTCAGCAGTAACTTTCCTTGAAACCCTCAACAACTACCATCCCTCTATCAAATTCACCATAGAAGTGGACACCAATACAGTTGACTCGTTATAGTGCACATCCTTGAGATCGTCATTTGTTGCCGTTATAGCAGGGCTGCCTGCAGTAGAGGGGTGAGATGAAAATGACTCAATACAAGTCATATAAACCCACATGCAGTGCACATACTGCTTTGTGCTTTTAAGCAAAAAATTGTAATATATGTAGTATAGGTCAAAATAGTGTACAAACTACCAGTAGTAAATACTCCAAGACAACAGAACAATGACAAATCACTCAATACATTCAAGGTGTCCCTCGTAACGATTGAGAAACACTAAAAGAATCAGTGTGGGATCATATGAAGTGTTCACAATTTTGCAATAGGGATAGGATAATAGCCATAAATCAATGGCTGCTCCATCATTCAACTCTCTGCCAGACAGTGTCAGAAAATTGACAGATTAATTTTCATTCATTAAGGCCATAAGACACCGTCTGTTTCAGAAAGATTTATTATTAAGATTTAATAATAAATGCTATTTTCATTCTAACACTTAGTAGTTTGTAGTCCATTGTATTAGTTTTAATATTAGCTTTAATGTTTCAGTTTTAATATCCTATTATATTTTTTTTCTGAGATTTTTACAGTTGGTGTGATATCACAGGATTTTTACCGACTTAACTAAGTGCAGATGTAGTTATATTCTATTTTGCCAATTTTGACATCTAAATTATGGTTTTTCATATATAGCCTCTATCAGTAACATCAGGCTGTCCATAATAGCAGGGGGTCTGCAAGGCAAGAGTTGTCTGTAGTGTGCTACCAGTTATTGCAAAAGAAAGGCTGCAAACTAGAAAGGAAAGATCTCTCGCCTTATTGTAAAAGCCTTGCCAACTTATTACCACTAAGGCAATGGATCAACACCGTATGCTACACAAAATGACAGCAGCTGCCAATAATTTTTCTCTTAAAAACATGAAAGATGACTGATTGATACTTTCAGCAGGGCTCGACTTTCAGGAAAAAACCTTGGGGCCAGCTGGCCCCTTAGTTTTCATATTAATTTTAGTCACCAGCAAAAGTATTTCAGTCAGCAAAAAGCATGGAAAGGTAGTTGCCAGTGAAAAAATTGGGTTGCATTGGTGACCCCAGCAGTCACAACGTTGAGCTCTGATCAGCTTACAAGCACCAATCCTCGCCCATGCCGAAATCTGGGGAAGTTCTCTCTCTGATGTTGCTGAGGAAGGAAGGTTTCAAGAGCTAATCAGAGAAACTTCTCCAAGCTAAATGCAATGCCACATGGCCAGGGCAAAGGCCACAAAAAGACTGCAAGTCAGATGAAAATGATGACCAGTCTCCACAATGCCCTGTACCCTACAGGGCATGATGAGTCCATTGTTGCTAAGACATGTTTTCTTTGTTTCTTCTTTTAGTCTTCGACCACAATTTTGATGCATTTTGTGTTTAAAAAAAATCAGTTCATAGGCCATCATCCTGTTCAATATAACTAAACAAAATCCAGTAACAAAATTAATTAAGGACCATGGCACAGGTGTAGCTTATTCATCTTTTTTATTTAAGTTTGCAATAAATTATTTTCATTTGCATGAAAATAATTGAGTGATGTTTCTTCTATGCACCTTTCATTATTATATACCAGTAATTTGTCATCATATCATTATTGTGGAAATTATTTCATTTCATTTTAATTGTTTTGTGTACCGGTTTGTACCAACCGATTCCTATAAATGGCTTGTTCTTTTCAGGGTGTTTTCACGAAAGCTGTGAAACAAACTATTTCTTGATGAATATAACATAATATTGTCTACTGCATACAATATTTCATAAAGACAACTATTTCAGTTTAATTATTACTTTAGCATATTTAGCTTTGTATCATCTCATTACACCAGGATCTCTCATTGCCAACAACAATTGTAATCTATTGGCAGTGTTTAAAACAGCTATTTCATCTACCAAAGGCAGCCCTAAAAGCTGATTACTGAATAACATTCCCTAACAGTCCCTGGTGCAGTTGCAATTTTAAGATCCACTGGACAACGTTTTATGTCCAAAGTCAAGCTGGCTTCACCTCTTGACTGCAAGAGAGGAATTATGCACACATTAGTGCAACAGACCTTTGACTTGGGCATGGCTGAAAAAGCTGAGGGTGGGCTGATCGCAGGAGATAGATAAATCAGGTACATAAATGATGGACCTGAAGGGGAAAAAAATTGTATGTTCCAATCAAGCAGCCATGTAAGGTGCAAGACTTAGCCAAAGTTTCTGTCAACATCAGCCTGTTGAGAAATATTTTTCACACTTGATTTGCAAAAAAAATGTGACTGTATGTTTCAGCATGCTGCAGTTTGTTGTTTTCTGTTGAAGTCATCTCAACTCAAACGATGTTTTTGAATTAAAGTCAACAAAAGCAAATCATTCTGTAAAAGCTGAACGTTGAGGGCAGGAAGGTTAATGTATATAATATTACTCGGCATTCTTTACCAGGATAATTGAGTCATAGAACGACCAACCACTTGTCGTTATAGCAGGCAATTTGTCAGCTTTCAAAAATGAACTTGAAGTTCATTTAGGTATTTATATAATTTTACTTTTGCAAAACGCTTGCATATGATTTTTACTATCTTACTATTATATTGGTGTTGCTTTTCTTCCCTTCATTCATGTTTGTAATTTCAAGGAAGTTTTCAATTATGGCCAACCTTACTTACTTCCTTGCAGGGTGCCTATTTACTTCTGTTTGTGACTAATCATTTGTCATTGCTTTGTTTTACTCTTTCATCTTGTTACTTCTATTAATTTGTATATTTGTATTGTACTTTCTAGTGTTACACGAACCCTTTAATTGGTGCAAAGTTTACAGATCTAGAACAAGAAGAAGTCCTAGGTCCACAACCTACAATTACAAAATAAATGTCAAAGAGTTACCTCCAACAGTAATAATAATAGTAATAATCATAATGTCTTTATTCATTTGATAAAAATGCATATCAAGTGTTACAATTAATAAAAGATAAAATGATTAAAAAGATATCTAAAAAGCAGTTTTGCCTCCAGCAATGTCCCCAACAATATATGCTCTCTTTCCATGGTCTTCATGAAGCAACCGACTGTTGACATACTACCCACAGTAATCCTGTGCCTGTGCTGCTCTCCTCCAAACCCCAAGCTTCTCAGCTAAACACCCTGGGTAATCCAACACAGGAGAGCATAACAGAAACAGCCCCTGAACCAATGGCAGCACCATCTCAAAATATATCAGACTGTCCAGTCGACCAACCAAGTCCAATGTTATATAGTAAAGGGAAAGTGACTTGCCCTCAGTCTGGATCAAATACCCAATAAGGCATGAAACAAAACAACCTAACTGAGATTAGATCAGGCTGTATGTCCAAACCACTTGTGTGCATAGACCTGTGCACTACCATTTCAGCCATCAGTATGGGGGCATGAAATGGTGACATCCCAACATTACAATGGACACGGTGTGCAGTATGCATAGTGGTGAGGCAGAGACTGGCCGTTCTCTTAATACTGGAATCTTGAAAGCCAATAACTAATATCTCATGATTAAACTTTCACACAGGTCCTCAAATTCACAGGATTCTGCCAGCTGGCCCACTCACATCATAATCAATCAATAACCTCATGTTCAGCTTGATTGTTGAATTCATCAAAACTTCAGGACAACTCGGATTAATATTAATCCATGGATTATAATAATAATAGATTATTATAATTCAGTAATAGATTAAGGCAAGGCAAAAAAATTGGAAGGATTAGATTATTAATATCATTTGGATTAATATTAATCTCAGAAATTAAAAAGTTGCGACAG
This sequence comes from Orbicella faveolata, assembly GCF_042242905.1. Classification (NCBI taxonomy): domain Eukaryota; kingdom Metazoa; phylum Cnidaria; class Anthozoa; order Scleractinia; family Merulinidae; genus Orbicella; species Orbicella faveolata. Next base: position 1,728,561 of record NW_028301581.1, on the reverse strand, counting down.
GCCTGCACAACTCCCATTGTACCCAAATGCGTATTTTTTGCCTTTAGCGTTTGTCATGTACTTACGCATTGTTTAGACTCATTTTTATTGCAAGATTTGTTTGAAGTCTCTACATGTTTGCTTTCAAGGGACAAAATACGAAGCTTTCCGTGAACATTTTACTTACTTGCATTATATATTATGATGCCGGGCCAGGCTGTGATAAGAACTGTTTGCAAGCAGTAGGTAATCCTTATCACAGAAATCATACTATTTGTCCTCGAATGGTTTTCTTCGGAGATGCTGTAGCTTTACTTCAAGAAAGCTATATGTTTCTCTAGATACAAATTTTATGGATTGTTGAAGCAGTTGAACAGTTGGCATCATTGTCCCAGGTTAGAAGTGGCAACATTCTCATTACAGTGAATAACAAGACATGTATAAAGTATCATTATCAATGCATACAGCATATATTATCAGCAAGGTCACTTGCCAACATAATGCTAGGGTTCTTCTGTACAGCTGAGATTGGCAGCAGCTCTTCAGTAAGTCAGGCGCCCTCGTGGACCTCACCAGCTAACCAACCAGCAACAATAGCCCCTTCTATGACATCAATCCTGAAACCCTCTCCTTCATCACAAACTCCTACTCTAAGTCCAGTATATACGTAGACGGTCCATTTTATGAAATGCTCCCAAGGAAATGGCAATCTCTATGGATCCAACTCAGAAAGGCTAAGTCTTTCAGCAATAACTGGAAGGGATTCACAGATTTCCCTTGATGACGTGCGTACTGACATCCATTTCACTTTGTTATTTTTTAAGTTACTCAAGATCTTTATTCTATTCTACATTAAGAATTTTCATGGCCCTGCAAAAAAGTCAGTTGCAACTGTACTGTATTACCAGCAGAGCTGACACAACTGCCAACTTCTGCTACTAAAATATCATAACCATTAATAAAGATTGCAAAAGTTGACTGAGTGTAACAACATAAAAGAGTTTTCTTCACAAACTACTAGCACAAGAAGCATATCCATTGTGGTTGGAATAGAATATTTTCTTTATTGACAGACTTGTACAAATTTGTGCTGCCAAGTCTGTGTCATATGAACGAAATATTTCCACAACTTATATAGTTATGTAAAGCGATTGATACCATTATTTAACAAATTGCCAAGAGATAGTGATAAGGATGCCTTAGATTGTTAAATGATGTCAATCTTCAGAAGCTTTGGTCAAAGATTAATCCTAGGTAGGAATAATATTAATGCCACAAAGGATTAATAGGAATCCTATGTGGGATTGATATTTATCAGATTAATATTAATCTTACATAAGATTAATATTAATCCTGATTAATTAAGGCATGGCTCGAACCTCAGTAAAGGATTATAATAATCTATTACTGGATTATAATGATCTATTACTGGATTATAATAATCCATTGCTGGATTATAATAATCATTAGGATTAACATTAATTCGATCGATATTAATGCGAGTTGTTCTGAAACTTGACCCCTTAAAATAACATGTTTCTGTGGCATAAAATGGTTGCTTAACTGAGGAATACAGAATCTTTTCAGGGTGTTCCTGATCTGCATCAGTTAAGATAGCAATATTCATAACTTCAAATTCACAGTTCTGGTGCTTTTGAAGGCAAAAATTCCTTGATCACACTGCTACTAATACACAAATTTGCTGCCTCTCGTCCCTTCTGACACCAGATTGAAGCTTGACATATTCAAGAGGTGAGTGACACTAACAAAAATAAAACCCAGGAAGCCATAGATATAATTCTGCCCTTTGTTATAGATCCTTTGGGTTAAACATGCGATGCTTTATAATCTTCTTTAATGAAAAGTTGTTGAGACCATAGGATTTGCATAAGAGGGGAGCTGGAGGTCTGCTCATCTACCATGACTAATCTTCAGTAGAATTTTGTTCTTGCAGAGTAATTTTCAAATTCTTTTTGTCTCAAAATTTCTTTTGAGACGAAAAGGCATGATGTAAGATTGCTGTTTTTCCACTTAGTTGAAACATACCATTTCTTATATTGAGGCCTTACATTCATGCATTCAAGCATACAATGTGTGGTTATGTGTACATGTACATCTGCGCACCCTGTGTGATCCCTGCCTTGCAGAGGACTTTTCACAGCTTTAGACTATTTGGTCTAACCATCCCTGATTGCTCAGAGCGTGAAATGTTAAACTGGATGATAGAGTATATTATTTTCAAATCAATACTCTATCGTCTCTCTATAAAAATTAAAATAAAAAAAAAGATTATGGGGAATTTTTATCATCTAATCCTTACAAAGACACTTGTAAACAGCTGTTTCTGCCTTTTTAAAGCAACAGTTAGCTTTTTGCTGCATGATCAAGTAAAGGGGAAAATTTTAGCACCTGGTGCACTGCAGGTGTTGAAATAAACCCCTTAAACCTTCTTACCAAAGAATAAGCAAATGAACAAGACTGACAACATTAACTTCATCATACAATGCATTTTGAATGTACTGTAATCTACCTCAAGCAACTTAAACCAAACCAAGTATTCACACTCTGCATTCCGACAACACGCAGGGCTGGTGATTCATTTTGCATCAACTTGACGCTGTTGTGCTGTCCTGAAACTCCGCAAGCTCCATCGCCAGTTGCAGTTTTCTAATAACATCATCACTGATCCCATCCTATGCAGTTGAATTTCTCAAGTAGTTTCCCATATAGTTGTCATGAATCATGCCTGTTTTAAAATACCTCCAAGAATATTTCATATTAAGTTTCATGTTCCATACTAAAAATGCAAAGTACATTAACATTTGTCACAATCACAAATATATTCTGCAATAAAATTAGAGCAGAGGAAGGGGAAGGTGGGGTTATCCATCCTGACTTCTTTCCTGACTTTTTTCATTTCAAAGCTGGACCTAAACAGGTTGAAAGGCTGGCCATTTTCTTTCGCATGTGTTGGAAGATTAGACACTGACAAAATATGTTGACTTCGACATCTTGCTTTTGAGTCTTGCAAAATTCTGGTTGGTATTAAATTACAAGTCATGAGAGTTACATGAGCTCTTTAAGATCCAGTCACTACAGACCTTCGATTTCATATTAAACTCCTCACTCTTATCACCATTTTAGATGATCAATCTGATCAAGAACAGACTTAAAATTAATTATGAGCGAAGTATCCACCATACCAATACATGCCAATCTGGATGCACAACTTCAAGTTTTACTAATTTAGAGGTTTTCTGTTTCTCATTGCTATCCCAAACTTAAATCCACCCAATGAAGGAAAGTTTGCTTAAAAGTTATTTATAATATAAAATTTTAGGTTTGACCAGCAAAGCTGCTTGGAGACTCTTTATTATCTATGGACGTTCCCTTAAAATAGCCTGTGGCAGTCTGGCCAACTTATAAATTTTGTCTTTTCCATATCCATTAATACTTCCCAAGCCAAAGTCCCATTATAAGGTATAAACTGTACCAGACAAATTAACTGGAAAAGGTGGGAAAGGACTATACTTAAGCGTTACCTACCAGTAAGTCCTAAGTCAATTCATTGCCAGCTGCTAGCATCAGTCAACTACATGTACATGTATCTAGCCAGCTTAAATTTGGCTGCTCGAATATCCAAATTGATGCATGGTCTGCCTTTGAGATGTTGAATCAGAATTCTTCATGATTTAAAGTTGACATCACAAGTGTGCACTGTTGACAATAACTTTTTTGCCAATGTTGGGAAGGGTTAGTGGGAGGTTGTGCGGGGGTAGGAGCTGATGGCCTAATGGTAAATCAGTTGGACTCTGGATCAATAGGTCCAAAATGGAGCCCAAGCCAGAGTTGCTGTGTCATGTTCTCGAGCAAGACACTTGACTCTCCCAGTACCTCTCCCCTCCAAGGAGTGAAAATGGTACTGACCGATTGTAGGAGCAACCTGACAAAAACAAGGGGTAACCTGTGATAGACTAGAATCCCATCCAGAAAGAGAGTGGCAATACCCCTGGGCATTTCATGTTGCAGAGACCAAAGGTAAGCACCAGCACTGATGAGCCATCTGGCTCATCCATATCCCGAAGGGGTGGAACAGAGTTCCCTGCCCTGCAGCCGGTGAAATAATCACTAGAGTGTTCTCATTCTGAGCCGCAAAGACCAGACGAGGGATTTGATTTCCTGTTTAAAGCAAACCTTTTCCCATAAAAGTTTAACCCCCTTGACTGGATGTACCAACAAAACGTTCAAGTGAGGGAGGGAAAAGGACATTGGTTAATATGCATTTCAAACAGACAGCTACACTGCAGACGGCTGGAAATGTAAAATGACAGCTTGGGACCAGGGTAATGGTGGATCATGGAATGAGGAGAGGACATCGGAGAGTGATGCTCCTCGAGTGCGGCTGTACAGGCAAGTTGATTCAAGAACCCACAATGAAGGATGATCCCCCAGTGGTGATGTGGTTGGCATGTGGTGTTGTGGTAACCAAGGCCACTATTCAGATTTCTGAAGGAGCCATTTCTTATTATAGAAAAAAGACAGGCAGCCTTTGTAACAACAGTTATTCCTTTTGATATTTAAATGCCACATCTGATAGGGATGAAACCCAGCTTTTGATATTTGTTGAAAATTGGGAGAATAATGCATTCCATGCCCAGTAGAAATAATGTTACATGTTCCAAGCCATAATGGCAGTAGGTGGGGTGGAGAGTGAGACATGGTGGCGGATCTTTCCTTCATGTCAGTGACATTTCTGTCCTTCAGGCATTCAGTTCAAGATGCTCAAGTGTATATCTTGCAGGAACTACAGTGCAAGGATTTTCTGGCTGTGATGAAGCAAAATCATCCATGCATTCAGAAAAAGTACCACGTGATGAAATGACACATCTTGATGAAGAGGTGGCTAACAGCAATCGCATGAACTGAGGAGGATTCAGGTTATCTGCCCAAAGGTGTCACAGCAACAAAGATGCTGCACATGCACCCCTGCCCACGCGCGCCAAACTTTGCCTCCAACCATGCGCTCCAGTGCCGCGCCATCACCACATCTGCATTGCCTCCACCTTTGCTGCTGTAACACCTTTGTGCAAAAGCATGGTGAATCCTCCCCACCTCATGTGACTGATGTAAGCTACTTCTTTGTCGAGGTGTGTCACTTCATTGCTTGAGACTTCTCCTAAATACATGGAAGATAATGCTTCATCACAACTAGAAAATCCCTGCACTGTAGTTCCTGCAAGAACACACTCAAACATCTTGAGCTAAATGCCAAAAGGATGGAGACGTCTCTGAAATGATAAAAGGATCACCAACCATGACTTTCTTTCCACCCCATCTGCTGCTCTGTTATAGTATAAAACATGTGACATCATCCCAACCAAGCATGCAATACATCATTTTCCCAATTTTCAACAGCCAATCAGAAGCTGCGCATCATCCAAATAAGGTGTGTCATCTGAATATCAAGCACGAATAACTGTTGTTTTATAACCTATCTTTTTCCTATAACAAAAAGACTCATTCAGAGGTCTGAATTCTAACCTTGGTGACCACAATAACATGTGCTAACCAAATCACTACTGAGGAATTCTCCTTCACTGTGGACTCCTGAATCAACCTGTCTGTACCACCAGACTCAAGGGGTACCATTCCCTGATTTCCCACCCCATTACACAATCCACAACTGCCCTGGTCCCAATCTGCCATTTCACATTTCCAGTCGTCTGTTGCATAACTGCTTGCTAAAAGTGCATGTTAACAAATGCCCTTTCCCTCCCTCACTTAAACGTTTCATTGTATATCCAGTAAAGGGTGTTGGACTTAAATGGTGAAAGGTTTGTTTCAAACAGGACACCAGATCCCCCTGCCAGTCTTTGTGGCTAAGAATGGGTACATTCCAGTGATGTCTTCCCTGGCTACAGGGCACGAAAGTCTGTTCCATTCCCAAGGGAACAGAGAAGCCAGATGGATCATCAGCACGAGTGCTCCCCTCCAGTTTCTGTAACATGAAGTGTCTAGGAGTGTTGCTTCTCCCCTTGGATGGGATGCTAGTCCATTGCAGGTGACCCCCAGCAATTGTCAGGTTGCCCTAACAAATTGGCCAGTACCATTACACTCTTGGGTGGAGAAAGGCATTGCAAGGGTAAGGTGTCGTGCCTGAGAACATGACACAGCAACCCCAGCTTGGGCTCCATGTTGGACGTATTGATCCAAAGTCCAACTAACTAACCATTAGGCCATCAACTCACCACCCCAACCTACAACCCCCGGCCGGCCCACCACCCCTTCCCAACATTGCCAAAAAGTAATTGCTGACAGTGCACACTTGCGATAACACCTTTAACTTGAGAAGAATTCTGACAAAACATCTCAGTGACATGCCATATATTAAATTTGATATTCAAGTAGCCAAATTTAGCCTGCCTTGATACATGTAGTTGATTATTAGAAGCAGTGAGCAAAGTTAGGGCTTACCAGTAAGCAATGTATATAGACTACAATTGTTTCTCTTTTTGCTGCCTGGCTCATTCTCAGTAGAGTAACCAGTGAACTCTTAATGTATTCTCTTCCTATGGTTAGACGTTTGTTTTGCTTTATCCTGTTAATTTGGTCAGGGCTCGACACTAATGGTAGCCAACTTGCCACAGGCTAGAGTAGGAATTAAGTTTTGGCTACAGAGCTGGGCGCTATTTTTTCAACTTACTGGCCTGGTGGCTAGTGACAACTTATATGTCACTAAACAAAAAAAAAATTGCTAGCCAAGTGTTGATGTTGACTGGGTGCAATAACAGCAGAATCACTAGCAAGACTTGAAAACACAATGCAAGCGACTCTCTTTAATACATTATGGAATTAATTTTAAAGGAAAAAATACACAATGCAATTTTGCATCTGAAACCTCTTGACCAGTTGACATACAGTTGGCACACCTTCTGTCACGCTTGACTGGTAATATTAAACACAAGGGCGAACCAATTTATGACCGAATTGCACTGGTTTTAATTTTGTTCAATGGCCTCATGTTTTCCTCACATCAAATCTCTCAAGCCAACAGATCACAAAGAAAAATCCAGTGATTTTCCTGAAAAGACTTTAAGGACTCTTTGATACCTCCTTGTAAAAATATCCAGACCCCAAGACGTCATTGTAAAAACTGTCGAGACTTCTTCAGTCTCTTCACAGACAGGAGCTGTAGAATTCAAACTGTTTCAAAGGCAGCATTAGCAAAATTTGACTGCTAATAAAGGTCAAAGGAAATAAATCTTTCTCACATAATTATTTCTGCAGTGGTAAGTTCTGTCAGTATGGAAACAACAACAAATCACCTGTATGTTGTTACGCTAAATGAAATGTTATCCCTTTACAGTTCTGCACGATTTTGTACATGATTTTATCAGGGTGCTCATGTTTTGTGCTACTAATTTGTAACAAGAAAAGAACATCGATGTATGCTTTCAGAAAATGCTGTCTTGTTTGTCAAATATTTCTTTCAACATAATAACATGCTCAGTTTTTATACCCTTTCAAGTACCAAACAACGAAAAGTAAACATGATAACACCACAATGAAATTCTTACCTTGTTTCCGAGAAAAGTGTTAGTGTTTGTCTTCATTGAGGAAGACAGCAACTAGTTTGGCCAATTTCATTTTGTTTACTAGCTAAAGTGGCTAGTGGAAATCAGAAACCTACTGGCCAAAACAAAATGTCTCCTAGTCTGTGGCGAGGTGTCTACCATTAATGTCAAGCCCTGTGGCTAGTAGGTTTCTGATTTCCACTAGCTGCTTTGGGTTAGTCTCAAGCAATGAACTGACACACCTCGACAAAGAAGTAGCTTACACCAGTGACATGAGGTGGAGAGGATTCACCATGCTTTTGCACAAAGGTGTTACAGCAGCAAACGTGGAGGCAATGCAGCTGTGGTGATGGTGCAACACTGGAGTGCATGGTTGGAGACAAAGGTTGGCGTGTGTGGGCAGGGGTGCATGTGTAGCATCTTTGTTGCTGTGACACCTTTGGGCAGACAACCTGAATCCTCCTCAGTTCACGCAATTGCTGTTAGCCACCTCTTCATCAAGATGTGTCATTTCATCACCTGGTACTTTTCCTCAATGCATGGATGATTTTCCTTCATCACAGCCAGAAAATCCTTGCACTGTAGTTCCTGCAAGAGATACACTTGAGCATCTTGAACTGAGAAAATCATGCACAAAATCATACAGAACTGCAAAGGGATAACATTTTATTTAGCATAACAACATAAGTGATTTGTCATTGTGTCCATACTGACAAAACTTACTACTGCAGAAATAATTACATGAGAAAGATTTATTTCCTTTGACATTTATTATTAGTCAAATTCCACTAATGCTGCTTTTGAAACAGTTTGAATTCTACAGCTCCTGTCTGTGAAGAGAGTGAGGAGGCCTTGACAGTTTTTACAATGACGTCTTGGGATATCGATATTTTTTACAAGGAAGTCTCAAAGAAAAACAGAGTTCTGAAAGTCTTTTATTGGAACTGGTTTAGTAGTAGTATTGGCATTATTGGACAATCTAGTCCATAATTTTAGCATGTTAGTAATTGTACATTTCCTTAAACATTTTCTGAGATGGCTTTGGAGTCCGATTCGTGATCGGCGGATGCAATGACAAGAACCACAGACATAAGTGGAATCAGTGGATGGAGCAAGGGCCCTGGCCTTCTGACGTTCTCTCCTGGTATCCGCTGTGATGTGCAGAAGCTTTTCTCCCTCTCGTAGGGCTTTGGTGCAATTTGTTTTCCACGCACTCCTGTCACTGGCAAGAGTCTCCCATGAATCGATTGGAGCTGGTTTACACACAAAGTAATTACCAACAATAGGTATTAAAGAGAGTCGCTTGCATTGTGCTTTCAAGTCTTACTAGTAATTCTGCTGTTGTTTTACCCAGCCAATGTCAACACTTGGCTAGTTAATTATTTTTATTTGACTAGTAACATAAGGTGTCACTAGCCACTAAGCTAGTAAGTTGAAAATCTAGTGTAGAGCAACCTCGTTCCCAGGGTCTCTAATCTTACCGCCCTCTGGAGCGAGCGACGAGAGACCCTGGCTGGGTCTGGTCACATCCCACTTTGACAATTGAGAACATCAGGGAGGGGTCCTCTGTAATCAGCAATTTATTGCGTTGAGCTTTGTCGAATTCAAAGTATTGCCCTGCGACTGCCATTATCTACGGCGTTTATCAATACTTAGCTTTCAGGCTGAAATTTCCAATAATATCTACTCCAACGTTTACCTAAAGGTTAAGCAAGTCTGTCTCAGGCAATTTAGTGGTCGTGATTTTCAGTGTGGCCGTCTTACCCACTGGATTTATGGAAAGTCACTCATATTTCAACTGTGGGCGTCGAGCAGCACAATTTCATCCCGTAGTAATTGTTGTTTCTCCTCTGAATGCACACGATCAAATTGGTGCAAAAAACATAAGAATGTCTCCAGGAAAACGTATAACTTTCCCAAAGTAAAGCTACGACAGTCTCTGAAGAAAAGCTGGACGAAGATAAATATGATATTCGTGCAACGCACTTTGCAAACAGTTCTAATCAAATAGCCAGGCCCGGCGTCACCTGCGGTGTCACAATATCGAGTGCAAGTAAGCAATATCTTCGTGGAATATTTTAATCTTTGTCCCTGGAGAGCCAATACTTAGAGCCTTAAAACATATCTTGCAGTAGAAACGAACCTAAACAAAGTATAAGCACGGCATGGCAAATTACAGAGGTGTCAAACTCTGAGAAGCGACGTGCACTTAACAGCGGAAACCATGCAGACCTGTGACCTCTAAAAATGCTGTAACATAATCAAACGACTCCGCTCAACTGATAATTTCCATTTCTTCTTGCAACATGGCCAACCAGGGTCTCTCTTCACTCACTCCAGGGAGCGGTAAGATGAGAGACCCTGGGAACGAGGTTGAGTGTAGAGCCCTGTTGGTAATTTTTTTCATTCTTTTTCAGAACAAGAGCAAGACAACAAAACACAATTTTGCTATTCCATTTTTGGGGGCTATTTAATTTCCTTTCTTCTGCTAACCCTCTTCATTGACCTTCACCTATCTCTTTTGTGACTAGGTGTCACACAACGCCTCACCCCTCTTTATTGCTGTATCTTATCCACAAAAAATTATTCTGTTCCACGACATATGGTTCTATACATGCTAACTTACAGGCAGCATCCACTACCTGTTAAGTACACTAATATAATGCAATATCAAACAATCTAACTATCAGTGAGCAATGGACAATAAACACACTCGAGGCAGGAAAGAATATTTTGCAAATCCACCAAAATGCGAGCAACAGCGATGAAATGCTGCAAGAGAACAAGGAACTTTGGGAAAAAAATCAAGAACCGACCAAACAAATATCTACTTTCCATTGAGGTATGATGGATACTTCACTAAGACTAAATTTATAGTTTGTAGTTCGCTCAAGTATATACCGAAGGGCCTATCTCACAAGTTGATCTTGTCACCATAATTTTCAGTGGAATGAAGCACTGCTCATAAAGCCCATATCCAGATTTTACTTGTTCATAACCATAACCTGCACAATTAAAAACATTTTGTGATCTTACCGTAAAATAGCATGCACAACTTGGGCCTTTCAATTCAAGCTAGGGTTGTAAAGCAGCGACAGCTACTGTAGTGACCTGGTTAAACATAGATATCAAAGCTAGACTTCCTTCAAATGACCGTAAACTAAACATGAGCAACATCTTTGGTCAAAAGCACGATGAAATAACTGCAGCTTACTTGATTTAAAAACTCCCGCGTCTTCCCCAAATTGAATATTTGAACACATTCGGACTAACCTCCTCAGGAGTAGGCCTACACCGAGTGGTTGCGAGTACAGTCTCGTTTGACAGCGGTTTCTGACAATGGAAAGGGACGTACTAGAAATCTGACCAATCCTCGTTTAGCTTAAAATTTCCCAATCTAAATCCAACATGGCGGACGAATTTCTACTCATGGGGTAGTTTGTTCCCCTAATCCTGAAGCGTTGAAAGGCTGTTTCTTTCAAAGCTACTTTCCTTGACAGAAGGGGTTCAAGAAGGCAAGCTATTTCTTTGTCCTTAGGCCGTCAGAGTAGTGGAGGAGCGTTTACTACTCATGAAAATCGCCGAATACAGCAAGAGATAAAGTGAACTAAGATCAGAGATCGCCTTGGTTATGTTGCCATTGAGAAATCTTCCCTTCCAACTGGGGCAGTTTGTATTTGGTGCCTGAAAACTTCAACTGCAATAAGATGCCGTTACTGTGGGCCTCAAACGTTTTTGTGTCGCGAATGGGCTAGGAAACTTCATTCCAGTATCACCACATACCATGTTTTAGAGTTGTAGAAGGTACAGCAATGACCTGATCATCTCTTTATTTAAAAAAATTGACTCACTTTACTTAAATGTACATTTATACGTACATGTAGTTGTTGCAAACTATTAGCTTTAATATATAAGCTTACACCGTGTGTAAAACATCTGTGTAGTAAAATACGTTTTATCCAAGAACAATCACACAGAAATTAATCTTAACCCCACCTAGTTCAGAAGTAACCTTATCTGCCAACACTATTAATTCAAACTTCAGTCTGCTATCTGCTAATGACTGGCAGCGATGTAGCAGGATACATCCTGCTACATCGTGATAGTTTACGTGTAAGCTGGTTTAAGGCCGTTGACCGTACATGTTACCCAATGTTATAAAACTAACAAATTGTACTAGTGTACTAATTATAGCTAGAAACAACCAGAAACAACAGATCAGTTATAATTGCTAGCACTATATTTTATACATTGCCACTAAAACTTTTGAATGTTTCATCATAATCTATTTACCCTTGTTTAATCATATGTATTTTTATTTAGCCTAGTATATTACTTACTTCCAATATAGTTGTATGCACTTAGGAGCCTGCCTGATTTCTTGCTAGGTTAGTTAGGTACCCCAAATTACAGTGCAGCTCAGATATATGCAAACTACGCATACGCATTTTATACGACCATATTTTGCATATACTCGTACATCAATACGCGCACATATGTGCGTGTATATGCCCACATATACAGGTATATATGTGCATATATGTCTCTTTGTTATGCATTCCCATAGGTTTCTTTATGTGAAGCATTGTTAGTCAAACAAAGGACATTATATTTCTGGGAATGAAAATGCTTCAAAGCGAAATTTGCATATGGTTAAAACATCGTGCCAATCAATGAAAGCTATTATATTTTGAGTTTTCAATCACTTCGCAAATTCACTGACAAACTACCGTTTATTAACACTTGCTTGATCTTTAGCTACCAAAAATGGGAAGAAAATTGAAGCAGTCTCTTGAACTCCCTATTTTAACACGTGAACTCTATGTTTTTACAAGTAAAGATCTATGTTTCAGCACGTGTCGGCAAGTTGTTTGCAAATGTTTCTTTGTCTGAATTAAGCGTTCTGAAGATCCTAGTCAAAAAAATAAAATCTCTGGTTATATTTGACACAGATCATTTATTCAAATGGTAAAATACTCTTTCCTTGACGAAAAAATTGTTTATCCAAGTTTCTATGGTGCGCTGCTCATGTTTAGTTATTTTTTCTGCAAGAAAAAGTTCTGTGTTTCGACATGCATTGGCAAGTCATTTGCAAAATGTTTATTGTCTGAACCGTTCTGAGGATCCTTTTTGAAAAAATGATATCTCTGGTTCATTTAAACTGTGAAATAATCCTTCTTTAGCCAAAGAATTGTTTACCAAAGTTGCTATGGCGTGCTGCTCACATCTAGTTATTTTTTTTCTTCAGGGAAAAGTTCTGTGTTTCAGCATGCGTCGGCAAGTCGCTTGCGAGATGTTTACTGTTTGAAGGCTACTTTGAAGTATTCCGAAGACCTTGTGGAAAAATGATATCTCCCATTATACATGTACATGTATCTGACACAAACCGTTCATTCAAATGGTAAAATACTCGAAGTTTCTATGGTGCGCTGCTCACATTTTGTTATTTTTAATTTTCTTCAAGGAAAAGTTGGGTGTTTCAGCACACGTCTCCAAGTTGCTTGCTTGGACCCGTGTTCACTTTGCGTCAAAAAAATGTTATCTTTCGGTTGTGTTTGCTCCATGAAGATGAAATTGCTGAAGCGTGTATCCCCAGTTCTATTTGACAAAAAACAGTAAATTTATGATTTAATGGCAAAATACTCTCTCTTTTAATTAATATTCAGTCAGTTAATTTTGTGTCAAGTGCCCAATTGCAAAATGTTAGTTTCAGCTTACATTTTGCTAATAAGTCGTCTGAAGGCATATGTGCATATACTGTATACATGTGTTCAAAATAAAGAAAACTCTTTCTTGCTCTGGGGCAAGCTGTCAAGCCATTGAAAACAACAATGACCTGTTACGAAAAGAAAAAAACAATAGGTTAGCTCATACATACATGTACTAATCAGGCATATGCGTATATACTGTATAATTATGTGTATATGCATACGCGTATGTGCGTATATATGTATGTATACGCACATACGCATATTGGGCTGACGCGAATTACGCGTATTTTTTGGTTCGGATATATCTGAGCTGCACTGTAGTAGTACTGCAGCCAGTTAGAATGTGATTGTTATTATTATGATTTTGCACAGGATGGAATGTTTGTTCCTCTTTTTCTAAATCATTTCATTTTGAAAAAATTTAATCACCACTGCTTGTCTGTGGAGATTCAGAGTATCACCTGTATAGATGAATACGGTAAGATATTTTTTGGTATAAATTTGTATATATGATTACAAGTTTTGTTATTAGTATGTTAAAGTTGCATAACTGCAACATGGATAATTATTTACCAGTTTATCAATTACACGGTTTTGCATATAGGTAACCATCATTCCAAGAGAATTGCATTCTCAGTTTCAGGTGTAGTGCATCAAGTATTTTGTACTTGTAATTGATTGTTTCTTTTTGAAATGTGCATTCCAGGGTTTTTTCAAGAATAGCAGTTATTCCTATCAGTAAAGTTGGTGGGAAACAAAGGTTGGAACACTGCCTTAGTTTAAAAGCTGAATTACAGCCAGTCCTTGAAAGGACATTTCTCAGTGTAGGGACACTGATAGAGCTGGGATCCTCCTTTGCAACAATGAGAGAAGATGACCTTTTTAAAGAGATGTATGTAACATCATGGGAGAAACAAGACTGGATATGAGGAGCCAAATGAATTATGCTCTTGTTTTGTTTGCAACTGGAAAGGTAAGTATATAGGCAGGTAATGCAACAAAATTCTGACAATCTTGATTTTGTTTTCGGTTCTCTGAAAATACTTTAGAGAATCAGTAAGAGAAATTTCCTTTTTTTTTTCAGAGTTTGATCTGTACTCCAATTTTCAATTTAGTTGAACCTAAGGAGTAGAGTTTATTGTCTGTGTTATCAAAATGTCAGTAATATTATAGAAGTGGAAGTTATTTGAATTCTGGTTTCCATGCCAGGGCAAAGTATGTGAATCCATACCATACTTTTAAAAATATGTGATATTTATGAATGTGGGTCTTATAAAAGTTGTGAAATTTAACAAATTGACACTGGTTTTTTAAGTATCTGTCCTCTTATTAATGGTAAATTGCATCATAAAGTTCATTGTCAAAGTAGTCTGCAGATCCACTTGCCTTCATCCATACAACTTTGACAATGTAATATTTATGACCAAATTTATCATCAATAAGAACACAGATGCATAAGAATCTGCTTGCTGTGTTTTTTATTTTCATTACAGTGAAACCTGTATTAGGCAGACACCCTTCTAGTGATTGCTAGGCAGACACCCTTACTAGTGTCTGCTTAACACAGGCTGTCTGCTCAAAACAGGTTCTAGTATGTTGTGCAATAATAGTCAATTATTAACCGTTTTGTAACACAACTTAGCATGTAACATCAAAGAATAGCGAAGACTGCTCATAGCACAATGTCCAGTTGATCACTGCATCAATCTGGAATAATCACTCAGCTTAAAAACGATATTGCTGAACAATGTACAGGAGTCTCAGCTGAACGTTTAGAAGTAAAATGAGCCCTTTAAGTGTCCGCTTACTGCAGGTTTTGTGCAACAAAATGTCTTAATATTGGTGTCTGCATCTGTTTAATTAAGAGGTGTCTGCTGAATGCCGGTTGATTTTTAATTACTGTAAATGTGGGAAAAAAATTTTGGGACTTATTAAAGCTGTTGTCCACTTAAAAGAGGGTGTCTGCTTAATATGGGGTCTGCGTAATACAGGTTTCACTGTTAACAAAATCCAAAATTGTCAAATGGAGGCTTCACTAGAGGAAAACACCGGTTAAAAGCTAAATTGAATTAAGCCAAAATGATCCATAGAATCACGGCCTTTATTCCACTGGGAAATTCCTGAAAACATACTGAATTATTCCCAAGTTTAGTTTATTTTCATCAAATACTCGAACACAGCAAAAAAAGGGTTCTACTGTATTGCGGTAAATTTTCATGCCAAACTACAATAATTTACCCAATCTTTTTCACTTCACAGTTGAATTCATTATATTCACAAGCTGATCTTCAGGTTAGCTATCTGTTAATCCTGTTTAGATGCAATTTTTGGCTATATTGAGAAAGCAAAATCATATGCTAAATGTCGCTGAAACCGTTCACGATGATGTCAGCTGTGAGTCTGTACTCCTACTGATGAGAAAAATACATGTAAGCCAGTGATCGTGCAAGAAAGTAGGCAGTCATTGTGAACAATTAAATGTACTTGTAAAATTGAGTCTCTCTATAACCACTGACAACAGATGAAGATGGGCTACAAACACAAGACTATATATTTTTGATTGTGACTTGATCTTTGTACAGACAGTTTTGTTGAGCAGACATACATTGCTATGGAGATTAAGAATGAGATCAATGGTAGTAATATAGAATGAAATTTATGAAACCTGGGTTTCAAAACTCCCTAGACTGTTAGATGGGAAACAGTTATATATTACGGATGTGGTCATGGCATTTAAGAATTGAGTCATAGAGGGTTATTCATTAACAGTAAGAAAATAAAAAAATCTTACAACATGTACTTTTGGCAAATTATTTGTAATAGCTTTACCTTAGACTGACATCAATAAAATACCGCAAGGGAGCTTAATTTTGAAATTTGTTTCCTTGTAGATACTAGGGAAACTCCAATTGAAAGAAGCCTATCTTAATATAGTAGAGAGCCTCTTCTCTGAGAAAGTAGTGCCCAGGCACATGCAGCTTCTGGATCAAGATGAAGGGAGGGCAGACAGTGCTGTTGATTATAATGAGGAGGAAGTGGCAGAGATGACGGCAGTGGTCAACAGGATTGTTCAAAGCTGTTCCGTTGTTCCTGAAAAGGTCTTGCTTAATTTGGTTTTGGTTTATTATATACTTTTGGATAACATGTCAAATGCAATAACTTATAATTTGCTTGAGTGAAAAATAATGTACAAATGACACAATCCTGAGTTACATGTAAGTCAGGCTGCAGGAATTAATCACACATACATGTAAGACACATTGCTCATTATAGCCTAATACTGTTTAACCAATCTCATTTTGACTATGTAATTGTATATTTTTTTTCAGACAAAGCATTTCTTTATCCCAAAAACATCTTTAACCAAATGGAAGTGTGGCGATGTCTTAGGATTTAAAGTACTTGTAGATGAAGCACTTGTTTTCACTGGGAAGAGGATGTGTGGGATGACTGACTTTGCCAGGAAGAGGACAGTTGTCAGGATGCTTGCACGTTCAAAGGCGCCTTTATTTCAACCGAGATACTAATCAACAATGATGAAGGTATATGCGTATAGAGAAGACTTGTGACATTCTTTTAACAGTATTTTTTGATGGTGATAGTAAACAACACACCAAAGGTGTCCAGGGCTAGGAACTGAGGATATATGATGTCACAGGTCAATGAGTGACTGCCACTGTGACTAGCATTTACTGTTCCCCTGGTTCCATTTGACTGTTATTAGTTATGCAGCCAAGACAGTGATGTGTTGGACAACTATAATGATAATCTCATGACAATCTGCATGCGTGCATTCACTTTGTCTATAGCTGTCAGAGCTAACTAAATATGATCATGTTGAATTCCAACTTGAAAATTTACAAATTTACCATTGATAGTGATTCCGTTTTCCTCAAACAGTATGCAGAATTTTATTATTCCAAGTTGTTGTTTTGTACAATGCAGATTGATTTAAGAAATGTACCAAGATTGATAACTCAGATGCAGAGCCCTTATACAGCTTGTTGAATCTTTTGTTTGGTGGCATTCGTGTTTCTGTCATGGTGGTGGTTGCATTAGCCCCCTGAGTAATAAGTTTAAACTGTTGTTAAAGTTACTAGATAACATTATCTGTCAAAAATATATTTTCTTTGATGTTTTTGTATTATCATTGTTTTTACCTCCTTGTCATGTTTAAAGCCTTTTTTGAGATAACAATAACAGACACCATGAAATAATTTTTTGGCTTTTTTGAAATGTGGTCTATATACCAACTTGGGAATAAAGTCAATGTACAGAACTCACTTTTTCTGTTTTGTTTTCAAACATTCGTTCAGCATATGAAGAAACCAGAGAATCAAGTTTTTGGGGATGTCCTCAAAGAGGTAAAATAATTAAAATTGATCAAGTTATAACTTACTAACAGTTAGTAATAATCTTAACAACAAACGAATGTAGTTCCCATTAACAGCTGTGCTGTCTGTCTTTATAAAGTACTGCCAATTAAAAATTAATTTTTAATCCTTCTCTTTTGCCATATTGTGAGACATTAGCTTCTCACTTTAACCCATTGACTCCTAATTTTTATATTCTAGAACAGGGAAGTGGATGGTTTATTCACTGTTGAAATGACGTAACTACACAATGTTTCATTTATGCACACAACCTTAACTTGTTAAAGATGTATGATTTTAACAATTTTTCTGGGGGCCCACATGGGCATTTGTAGGTATTTTGAACTTTTCTTAAATTCACAAAACTAAAAATGCAGCAGGACTTGTAAACATAATTTTTGAAAATAGTTTTCCAAAGGGTCTTTCAGGTAAAATAAAATAAATTATAAAATTTCACTCCTGCATGTTGCATGATTCTTCATATTTACAGGCAAGAGCACAAAAGTAATTATATTGAGTATTAATGAATTTTTTATAATCAATTTCTGTAATATGTTAATAAAGTAAGTTCTAGATTATTGTTTTTATAGGTATCAACCCCTTTGGAGACTGTTGTTGATGATGACGAAATTTTACTTCAGAATGTTCGCCAAATACTGAAAATACCTTTTTGGAACAATATTATGCCCTTTTATCGTGACAAAGTTAGAGCAAATTATGTCCTAAAAAGGACTTGACTGTCTATCAAAATTAATGCTATAAATAACAGTTCTCTTTGTAATACGCTTTGTATGTTCAAACCATGACAAATGGTTATAATTGACTGTGGTCTTTTCATCTTTGATACCTGCAGAAATGGAATCTCATAGGTCTAAAGGGCCAGAAACTGGAAAGGAAGAAGGTGATGAATTATAAATTTTATTTGGCAGTATAAATGCACTTTAGAAATGCAATAGTTGCGCTACTTTCTGATGGCAATGATATATCTCTAAGTTATAATAATTAAAATTAAAATATTTATTTCATGATATTTTTATTGAAATGAGAGGTACTGAAAGAAACTATACAGAATTCTATACAAATGTCCAACTAGTGGCTCAAACAACTAAGTATTCTGTCTCAATTTTGTTGATTTCTATATATTTAGGTACCAACAGTAATGCCAGAATGGACCAGGATGATGTGGACAAATTGGTAAATCTGTTTATTGGGATTAGCTGTGTATTAAAGCACTACAGTACTGACGTTTTTTCAGTTACCACAATGTTTTACACAAAAGGTTTAAGTAAATGCTCAGACAGGCATGTTGGAAAGTAATTCCTTGCAGAAGTTTGTAATCAAATGATGTAATTTGGCAATAAGGTGGATGAAAAGGAATGAAAACTTCTCTTCTAAAAAATGGAAAAACAATACAACGCTTTGTTAGATGGCTTGTGTTTGTAGCCTTTAGAATGCGAGCTCTGATTAGCTTATTATACGGCATTATTCTCCCGTAATGCCCACGGGTCGATTACGGGCCTGCTAAACTAAAGCAAAAAGCCATATAATAAACAACTTATTAACCTCGAACATTCAGTCCATAAGGAAAAATCTCAAGCCACGGCCTTGCCGTATTGACTTTGCTATTAGGGAGTTTAAGAAGCTACGACGACGACGCCGAGGAAAACGTCGATTAAAAAATGAATTTATATGTTACCTACGAATCTCGTGATACTCTTAAGTCATTTACTTTGTTTATGACTGTCAAAAGTATGACGAAACTGAATCTGGGACACAGAGATAAATTTGAAATAGAAATTTCAAACCTTAGCTGTTGTGGTTTACGTTGTTCAGACAACGCGGAATTTGGCCATTTCACGTTCTTGTTTTGCAGGGGACGGCAAAGAAATGTACCAAGAATCATAACGCGCGTGCACAGTCATTGTTCTGCTCATTAAACCTTTTGTTTAGCGACGTTGCCGTTGCCGTCGTGGCTTTCTTAAACTCTCTATTGCTCGGTTAATGCGGCATGGTCCCGGTTTGAGATTTTCCCGTAAAGACCTCACTCTCGGTTAATTAGTGGTAAATATTACCATCCGAATGCGAAATTCATCAAATGTGACTGACTGATCACATGTGATGAGTTTTTAGAATCATTTAATACAAGTGAAAACTTAAGTATGAACTCGGCCTAGTAAAATATCAGTTGCTTTAGTTTCACAGTACTTGTTCATGATTCTTATATCAACATCTGATCAACAGGCTTTGGATGAAGAGTTCACAAAGGCTGCCCTGGTTAGAAAAGGTAAATGTCATAATATTTATTTATTTCTTAATGTATTAATTTAGTCAGTAAGTCAGTCAGTCAGTCAGTCAGTCAGTCAGTCAGTCAGTAAATCAGTCTGTCAGTCTTTCAGTTACTGATTTATTAAGGTTAGGCTGCGTTAAAAGGCAACAAAATAAGCAATATATTGCAAAATTACCATTTATGTTGTGGTGCACATAAAGTAAAAACACCAAAAGCAGCCTCCATGAAGCATTTTCATTGGTTATTTTTAAGGTGGCTCCCTAGGGTAATTACGAACACCCTCCCTATAGAGCGCGAGTTAGAAAACGAAACTTAGTTAATTTCTCTTAAAGTTTTACCCGAAGAGATTTACCAGTATGGGTACTGTTAAAATAAGGCTTATGTTTTGGTTGTCAACTTTTGGATTAACGCCGTTACTATGGCAAAATCTAATCTAATGACAGGCAGATGTATTCCTCATTTTGACCTAAACTCCTTAATATTTATACTTTCCTTTGGTGAAATTGTTTCATACTTCTCCACATCATGGAAACGATACTGGCTGACACTTTGAATTGGTAAAAAGTCAAGGTTGTTCAGACGGTTTTTCCAATAATCTGTAATTTGTCATTATTCTAAATATATTAGATTAGCTCTGAGAGATTTTCACAAAAATAGGGTATTTTATTGGAATTGTTTGTGGTTAGAACTGAGCCAAATTAAAGAAAAATTCACCCAAGGGAACGCGAGAAAATTAGCATTTATTTGGTCACGCTGACGCCAAAAAAATCAGGAAAACACGCGTGGTGTCACGCGTGGTTATTTATTTAAGTGCGCGCTCATGAATGAATGAAGGATGGACTTGATTGAGATTGTGCTGTACGGCATGCGCAACGGCGTGTGCGGCCTCTACGAGTCTTAACAAAAATGGCTTCGTTCACCAAAACCAGGGAATTTATTCTATTCTACCACATAGGCTTGATTAATGACGAGGATTTCTTTCTCCTGCATCCATTTTACATCTGCGAGACCTATGTGGATTTGCCTCTCAGGCTTAATTTCAACCACAAAACAAGATAATACTGATAAAAAGCTCGATTACAGCAGGATCATGGTGTTTGTACAACGTGATCAGCAAGAAAAAAAGTTTGATCCTAATAAAATACATTTTGAACAGCAAAAAACAGTTATAGCTCAGCTCAGTACATACGGAGCTCGTCATCTGCGACTGTTCGGCCCGGTACAAATACGACTGTCGCTCACGGTAGATGGTTAAATCGTTTAAATTTTCTGCAGAAATGACAAAGAAACATTTATTTTGGACGGAATTTTATGATTCCATACTTTATCTTCGAACTAGGCTGTTTAAACAGTGAAAAAAGCGTTAAAATGAGGATTAAACAGCTGGCTTACACGAGGGAAAAGCAAGGCCGGAAAGTCGTACTGGAACGCGCGTCATGACGTCAATGGAATTGATATTTACTATTTGCCGCCTTTCTTGTCCCTAATTTATAATTGCTCATCAGGCATTTTGGATGATAGTATCAAAGAAGTAAATTATTCAAAGTGAAAGCATGATGTTCGGACTCCAAAAGGTAGTCGTTGGTCACATGATTTAAAGGAAAATGCATATTTCATTACGCACATCAGTACTGCTATCATAATTAGAATCTACCCTGGTACACATGTTATACGACCCCATTTTTGTTTCTCCTCTGTGGTCGTTGTAAAGGGGTTACATTTTATGGTTTTTAATAACAGTAACAGTAATAGTGATTTAAATTGACTCAGTTCTTTGTTGTTTTAGGTGCTGACAAGCAGTTAGTAGATGGCCTACACCAAGGTCTTACAACAGGTATTTTTACATCAAAGTAAATGTGGAAAAATGAACTGAACAAAATGGCACCAATAGAAAATGAATGGTACTGCAGGGCAGGAAAACAATGAAATCCTGTTGCTCAGTGGGCCAGTACATTTCAGTTTTCAGTTGCCCCTACTAAAATATTAATTGCCCAATAAGTCTGCTTTGTTCATTCCTTATCAACTAAAGGCCGCCGCACACTAGCCGATTTTTTGTCGGCCGACAAAAAATCGGCTAGTGTGCGGCGGCCTTAACAAGACTGCTGAGGCTAATTTCACTTGCCCACCGGACTATCAATCTTCCATTTTCACTAGCCCAAGAGCAAAATTTACTTGCCCTGGGCAATCGCAAGTGGTGTTTTTTTCCTGCCTTGTACTGAAGCTATCAGCAAGGCTACCTAAAGCAGCTTTCTCCAAAGACAAACGCACTTGGGATTGTTTTAAAAGTATAACGTTTCCAGCAATTTGCAAACTCAACCCAGGAAACACCAAACATAAACTCTTTGATAGGCTGCCCTCCCTCTCCTCTTCCAATGCTGTAGCAACACAAAACAATTCCATGTGGGTAATTTTGCAGTAAGCTCAACATTTAAAGGGGTGGAGCAGAGCAAAACTAATTACTTTTTAAATACATAAATTGTCTCTAGCTGTAGAAAGGAGTGGAACTAGTATGGGCACAATGAAGCATTTTGAATTCCAGTATACAGAGATCAGCTCAACAGGCCGTTAATTACATGTTAAGACAGGAATAGAACTTAAGTGGACGGTTTGGAGGGCACTGAAATAGAGCTTTGCAAATATTTCAAAATGAAGCCCTCGACCCATTTCTGACCTGCATGGAATTTGGCCACTTCGAAGAAAAATGACCAATCGGAACCAGGGAAGGTGATCTTTTTCGTATACAGACCAGTGTCGTTTAGGAGTCCAGAAAATTTGAAACCAATTGAGAACGAACACAGTTGAATTTGTGAAGCACCGAAACCTCTATGCTGCCTACTCTACGGATCCCATATTTCCTGGCCAACTATGATTCATAATTACATATTATACACAGTATTTTAACTTGAAAGAGCCAAAGAAAAGACACTTAACCTTTAACGTTCTTGATCCATTTACGAGGATGGTTCCCCTTATTCTCAATAAGCGTCTTCATTGGATACTTTTCTTCAAAGTTGCTAGGATCAAGTAGTCAACAGACACAACAAATAAGAACAAAGGCACTCACCTTTTATAATTTATTATCTTCTAGGCAAGAGGAACCGTAAAGGAAAAAGTTGGAAGAAACACCTTGAAGAGGATTACTCTTTTTCTCTGACAATTCAGTTCTGGGAACTGTAAATCATTCATCCAACTGACTTTGTCTCGTAATTGTACTAACGAAAGGCCTTGCGGAGGATGCAATTAAGGTGGCTACGACTGCATGGTCAAACAAGATTGATAATCATATCTTCCTTCGAATAGCTAAATAATGTCGAAATGCTCTTTTCATCAATTTTAACCATCGTTCCCGTTCCCGTTCCTGACAAATGTAGATCGATTTTTACTTTTTTCAGGTGTGGTTTAACATGAAATTGGATTTTTTTACAGTACTGAGAAAAGCGTTAAGTCAGTGATTTATATTAAAACACTAATATTACTGGTTTACTTAAAATCGAATATAAATAGGGCTTATTTTACAACTCCTGGCAAATGTTTTTCAAGAACAGTGCGAATGAGGGATATTGGCTGTTATCGCATTATTCAGCTTGTACTCAATAGTGTTTGTAAGTAAGAGCATTGCACATTCTGAAGAATTTCACACTACCACGGTCTCTGTAAATTTCTCTATTTTGTTATAATAAAGCTTCCCACAATGCCACCTTATTTTAGTGTTGTATTTCCCCAAACTCTTTTCACATAATCAGTATTTAAGGTGGCTCCCTATAGTTTTACGATCGCACGCGCACTGAGGACGAAAAGTCGAGTAATCCGCGCGCGCTGAAAGGAGAACGTCAGTGTTTTTGGATATTTTATGAAGTCAACATGAGCACAAAAAGCAAAACTGACAGTGAATGTTTTCTTTTGGTATCAAACATGTGGGACGGCATGGCAATCATTTACTCTTCAGCCGTAAAGCATGTCTTGTCCCCCTCTCCGCCGAAAAGTAGTGCTTTTCCATAGTGAGCCACCCTCCTCCATGTGGACTCGAAATCTCCTATTACAGAATTTTTTTGTTAGAACTTTCAAATTTTAGCTTCAAATTTCGTACTTGAAACCACCAGAGATTGGTGCACCTCCGGTTGGTGTCCAGTGTAATTAACACATGCGGACTTACAGTTAACTGCAAATAGCCTGTTCCAGGCGTTTGGTTAGTGAGGAACGGCGGAATGAAAACATGAGAAATATTCGTTGGTGTTTTATTAATCGACCATCGAGCGGGGAAGCCGCGAATTAATCTAGAACCCAGATCTTCCAAGACCAAGCAGAAGGGAGATTTCACTTCTCAGGGTCAAACAGAGTGAAATCTGGGTATGAGATTAGCCGCGAGCCACTCGAGTTTAATTCTATCATGAAATCTGATTGGCCAACAGAAAACAAAAGTTGCTATGTCACAGAACCGTTTTCTGGCTCGAGTTCGCTGACGTTATTTTTGGGTGTAGACAAGCGACAGGCGGAAATACGTCTGCATTCGCAGGCTGTAGAGCACTTTAAAATAATAAACACTGTAGGCTTCCCAAATACCGAAAGGGGGTGCAGTATTCCTTGGAATCATTGGCAGGCGCGTGCCTGCCAGTTCTGTAAATCCTGACCCCATTTCAGACCAATAAATGTCACTTTTCATACCCTTTTCTAGGCTTGACCTCTAAAATGCTGTTTTCAAATATGCATGACCGTTCAGTGTATTCTGCGAGGCAAATCGCGCTTTATCGTGGTATTAAAATTGATTCCTCTCGTTTTTGTTTGAAGATGATAAACTCGACAAAAAGAGACATAAATTTCAAGTAATGTCTATATTATGGTTTATTTCAAATTAAGCCATACTTTCGCGGACCAAACCGGCGAAATCATTCTACCCATTTTCAAACCAAAACGGTTGACAAGCCATAGCCTTCAAAAAGGCGGCACATACCTTATATAGGGTAGAAACCCCTCTCCCCACGCCCTGAATTAGCTTCTTCTCAGTAACAACAGCTGGAAAGTAAGGAACGCATCTTTAGTAATCAACGAATTAACAGTACGCAAAAACATCTCGATCGAGATAGCGAAAAGTCTCAAGTATGTACAGTGAAACCTGTATTAAGCGGACCCCGTATTAAGCGGACACACTCTATTAAATGGACACCTGCTCAAGTCCCACCTTTTT
Organism: Orbicella faveolata; assembly: GCF_042242905.1. NCBI lineage: Eukaryota > Metazoa > Cnidaria > Anthozoa > Scleractinia > Merulinidae > Orbicella > Orbicella faveolata. The sequence goes on along the minus strand of NW_028301581.1, from coordinate 1,703,455 downwards.
TTCTTACATTTACTCCAAAATAAACGTGCATTCAGCGGACACCTCAGTTAAGCGGACACGGACACCAATATTAACCCATTTTGTTGCACAAAACCTGTAATAAGCAGACACTTCAAGGGCTTTTTAATTCTGAAAGCCCAGCTCAGACTCCGTCAACCTTAAGTAGGTTCCATTCGCGTTGTTCCTTTACGGGAAGCCATTTGAGTTTCGTAAGGATGTCTTCGGATGACACAAGTCTACCAAGCACAAAACTAGCTGTAGCCTTTTGTACTCTCTGGAGACGTTTCATTAAATAATCTGGGAGTGAGTGGTATACTATGTCATTATAATATAGCTTGCTTAGAACCAATGCCTGTGCCAAATTCTTTTTGATATGGAAAGGCAGGATGTTCTTTAACTTCCTTAGGGTTGTTAGAGTAGCATAGCAGGACGCTGCTACTTGTCTGACATTTCCTTCCCAGTTCAGATGCTCATGGATGTGAGACCCCAATAATTTAGTGGTGGTCACTCGTTCCAAGGGGATGCTGTTGATTGTGATGTCGAACTTTTCAGTGTTTAAATGATGGACCTTTGATAACTGCGGAGTAGATAATAACATCAGCTTAGTCTTGGAAGGATTAATGACTAAGTTTGCTTCACGTGACCACGCTTCCAATTTGCCTATACTTGCAGAAAGTTCAGTTAGAGTTGATTGAAGATCTGCTGGTTTGCACTGTGTGTACAATGTGGTATCATCAGCATATTGATGACATTTAACTCCGCGTACATATGACTGAAGGTCAGCCACGTAGAGATTGAAAATGAGTGGCCCCATGATAGAACCTTGAGGTACGCCGAAACTCACCCTACAAAGCTCTGACGTTTTGTCGTCGACTTGCACAAAGTGTTTCCTTCCTGTAAGATATTGGATCGTCCATTTAAGATATTCCTTGGAAAAGCCCAACAGGCTGAGCTTTTCAAGAACAGTCTTGTACTTGATGGTATCAAACGCCTTAGAGAAATCGGCTAGTACCATGAGGGTAACTTCTCCTCGCTTCATGGCGCGAATAATGTCATCTCTGATCCCTAATAGAACAGTAGTCGTTGAGTGTCCTTTCCTGAAGCCTGAGATATTCTCTTTTAACAGGCAGTGAGAATCAATGTAATCGATGACTTGGTGGTGTACGAGTCTTTCAAAAACTTTTGAAAGGACCGGAAGTATTGATATCGGTCTCATGTCTGATACACTGAAGGTAGAGCCACTGGTCTTAGGGATTGGGGTTATCCTCGCGACTTTCCAAGCGTCGGGAAATGTTGATATGGCAATACAGGAATTTATCACGTCTGTCAAAGGTCCTGCAATCAGGTCGGCTACAGGCTTTAGGAACTTAGCTGGTATTTGGTCAGGTCCTGTCGATGTATCGGAACGAATTAATTTGATTTCCTTGAGGACCTCTTCATATTTAACGTGGCGCAAAGTGAATGATCTTTCCCCCATCAGGCATGGCTGCAAGCTATCAACAAAGTCAAGTTTCACCTGTATTAACGTACACCAAGCAAGTAAAGAACAGCAAGCAAGTTAAGTACACCAAGCAAGTAAAGTACACCGAGCAAGTACGGTAAGCCAAGCAAGGAAAGTACATCAAGCAAGTAAAGTACACCAAGCAAGTAAAGTACACCAAGCAATTGAAGTAAATCAAGCAAGTAAAGTACATCAAGCAAGTAGAGTAAATCAAGCAAGTAGAGTACAACAAGCAAGTAAAGTACATCAAGCAAGTAAAGTACATCAAGCAAGTAAAGTACACCAAGCAAGTAAAGTACATCAAGCAGGTAAAGTACACCAAGCAATTAAAGTTAATCAAGCAAGTAAAGTACATCAAGCAAGTAAAGTACATCAAGCAAGTAAACTACATCAAGCAAGTAAAGTACATCAAGCAAGTAAAGTACATCACGCAAGTAAAGTACACCAAGCAAGTAAAGTACATCAAGCAGGTAAAGTACACCAAGCAATTAATGTACATCAAGCAAGTAAAGTACACCAAGCAAATAAACTACATTAAGGAATTAAAGTACATCAAGCAATTAAAGTACACAAAGCAAGTAAAGTACACCAAGCAATTAAAGTACACAAAGTAATTAAAGTACACCAAGCACGTAAAGTACACCAAGCAAGTAAAGTACACCCAGCAATTAAAGTACATCAACCAACTAAAGTAAATCAAGCAAGTAAAGTACAACAAGGAAGTAAAGTACACCAAGCAATTAAAGTAAATCAAGCAAGTAAAGTACATCAAGCAAGTAAAGTACATCAAGCAAGTAAAGTACACCAAGCAAGTAAAGTACATCAAGCAGGTAAAGTACATCAAGCAATTAATGTACATCAAGCAAGTAAAGTACATCAAGCAAGTAAAGTACATCAAGCAAGTAAAGTACACCAAGCAAGTAAAGTACAACAAGGAAGTAAAGTACAACAAGGAAGTAAAGTACACCAAGCAAGTAAAGTACACCAAACAAGTAAAGTACACCAAGCAATTAAAGTACACAAAGCAAGTAAAGTACAACAAGGAAGTAAAGTACACCAAGCAATTAAAGTACACAAAGTAATTAAAGTAAATCAAGCAAGTAAAGTACATCAAGCAAGTAAAGTACACAAAGCAAGTAAAGTACACCAAGCAAGTAAAGTACACCAAGCAATTAAAGTACACCAAGCAATTAAAGTACACAAAGTAATTAAAGTAAATCAAGCAAGTAAAGTACATCAAGCAAGTAAAGTACATCAAGCAAGTAAAGTACACCAAGCAAGTAAAGTACATCAAGCAGGTAAAGTACATCAAGCAATTAATGTACATCAAGCAAGTAAAGTACACCAAGCAATTAAAGTACACAAAGTAATTAAAGTAAATCAAGCAAGTAAAGTACATCAAGCAAGTAAAGTACATCAAGCAAGTAAAGTACATCAAGCAAGTAAAGTACACCAAGCAAGTAAAGTACATCAAGCAGGTAAAGTACATCAAGCAATTAATGTACATCAAGCAAGTAAAGTACACCAAGCAAATAAACTACATTAAGGAATTAAGGTACATCAAGCAAGTAAAGTACACCAAGCAAGTAAAGTACATCAAGCAGGTAAAGTACACCAAGCAATTAATGTACATCAAGCAAGTAAAGTACACCAAGCAAATAAACTACATTAAGGAATTAAGGTACATCAAGCAAGTAAAGTACACCAAGCAAGTAAAGTACACCAAGCAAGTAAAGTACATCAAGGAGGTAAAGTACACCAAGCAATTAATGTACATCAAGCAAGTAAAGTACACCAAGCAAGTAAAGTACATCAAGCAGGTAAAGTACACCAAGCAATTAATGTACATCAAGCAAGTAAAGTACACCAAGCAAATAAACTACATTAAGGAATTAAGGTACATCAAGCAAGTAAAGTACACCAAGCAATTAAAGTACATCAAGCAAGTAAAGTACACCAAGCAATTAATGTACATCAAGCAAGTAAAGTACACCAAGCAAATAAACTACATTAAGGAATTAAGGTACATCAAGCAAGTAAAGTACACAAAGCAAGTAAAGTACACCAAGCAGTTAAAGTAAATCAAGCAAGTAAAGTACATCAAGCAAGTAAAGTACATCAAGCAAGTAAAGTACATCAAGCTAGTAAAGTACATCAAGCAAGTAAAGTACATCAAGCAAGTAAAGTACATCAAGCAAGTAAAGTACACCAAGCAAGTAAAGTACATCAAGCAAGTAAAGTACACCAAGCAAGTAAAGTACATCAAGCAGGTAAAGTACACCAAGCAATTAAAGTACATCAAGCAAGTAAAGTACACCAAGCAAGTAAAGTACGGAATTAAGGTACATCAAGCAAGTAAAGTACACCAAGCAATTAAAGTACATCAAGCAATTAAAGTACACAAAGCAAGTAAAGTACATCAAGCAAGTAAAGTACACCAGGCAATTAAAGTACATCAAGCAAGTAAAGTACACCAAGCATGTAAAGTACACCAAGCATTTAAACTTAAGTTCCAGAGAATCGACCCAACGTTGGGTCAAACTCACGCTGCGCGTGAGCCGGTCTAGGCTACTTTTTCAGTCATGAAATGAAGTGGGGCTCTATTTTGGCCTAGAAGCTCGAAACTGAGCGTGCGATCCCTTTGCGTCTGTCAATTTTACCGAAAACCAAGCCCATTACGAGTTAGGTAAGAGTCCCTGGGTCTGGAAAATTTCCCTCAAGTTGCTGAAAATCGACCGCTGAGACCGCCTTACGCGCATCGTGATTTTGTCCAACTTTGCCGGAACTTCGGGGATATTTTCCAGTCCCAGGGACTCTAAACTAACTCGTGATGGCCTTGGTTTACAGTGAAAGGGAGAAAGGAAAAATATTTAAAGGCTCAGTTTCGAGCTTCTACGCCGAAATATAGCCCCACTTCATGTTAAGACTGATAGAGTAGCCGAGACCGCCTCACGCGCATCGTGATTTTGACCAACTTTGGCTTGATTTGCCTGTACTTGGGAGATATTTTCCAGTCCCAGGGACTCTAAACTAACTCGTGATGGTCTTGGTTTTCAGTGAAATGGACAGAGAAAAAATATTTGAACGCTCCGTTTCGAGCTTCTAGAGCGAACTATAGCCCCTTTTTATTTTAATACTGATAGAGTAGCAAGACCGCCCTACGCGAATCTTGATTTTGAGCAAATTTGGCTCCATTTGCCGGAACTTGGGAGATATTTTCCAGTCCGAGGGACTCTAAACTAACTGGTGATGGCCTTGGTTTTCAGTGAAATGGACAGAGGAAAAATATTTGAACGCTCGGTTTTGAGCTTCTAAATCAAAATATAGCCCCACTTTATTTTAAGACTTATAGAGTAGCCGAGACCGCCTTGCGCGCATCGTGATTTTGACCAAATTTGGCTCGATTTGGCGGAACTTAAGGAATATTTTCCAGTCTCAGGGACTCTAACCTAAGTGGCGATGTCCTTGGTTTTCAGTGAAATGGACAGAGGAAAAATATTTGAACGCTTGGTTTCGAGCTTCTAGGCCGAAATATAGCGCCACTTCATTTTAAAACTGATAGAGTAGCCGAGATCGGCTTACGCGCATCGTGATTTTGATTAACTTTGGCTCGATTTGCGGGAACTTGGGGGATATTTCCAATCCCAGGAGCTCTAAACTAACTGGTGATGGCCTTGGTTTTCAGTGAAATGGAGACAGGAAAAATTATTGAACGCTCGGTTTTGAACTTCTAGGCCGAAATATAGCCCCACATCATTTTCAGAATGATAGAGTAGCCAAAACCACCTTCCGTGCATAGTGATTTTGATCAATTGTGGCTCGATTTCTCGGAACTTGGAGGATATTTTCCAGTCCCGGGAACTCTTAACTAACTCCTGATGGTCTTGGTCTGCAGAGAAATGGACACAGATAAAACGTTCGCACGATCGGTTTCGAGGTTTTCGGCCGAAATATAGCGCCACTTCATTTCAAGACTGATATAGTAGCCGAGACCGCCTTCTACGCATCGTGATCTTGACCAAGTTTGCCTCGATTTGGCGGAACTTGGGGGATATTTTCCAGTCCCGCGGACCCTAAACTAACCCCTCATGGCCTTGGTTTGCAGAGAAATGGACACATGTAAAACTATCGCACGCTCGATTTCGAGCTTTTAGGCCGAAATATAACCCTACTTCAATTGAAGACTAAAAGAGTAGCCGAGACCTCCTAACGCGCATTAAGATTTTGACCAACTTTGCCTCGATTTGCTGGACTTTTTACGCATCGAGATCTTGACCAACTTTGGCTCGATTTGCCGGAACTTGGGGGATATTTTTCACTCCCGGATTTTCTAAAGTAACTTCTGATGCCTTTGGTTTGCAGAGAAATAGACACATGTAAAACGATCGCTCGCTCGGTTTCGAGCTTTTAGGCCGAAATATAGCCCCACTTCGTTTTAAGCCTGGAAGAGTAGACAAAACCGCCTTGCGCGCATCGTGATCTTGACCAACTTTGGCTTGCTTTCCCGGAACTTGTGGGATATTTTCCATTCCCGGAGACTCTAACCTAACTATTGATGGCCTTGGTTTGCAGAGAAATGGACACAGGTAAGAGGATCGCACGCTCGAACTCGAGCTTTTAGGCCAAAACATAGCCCCACTTCATTTTAAGCCTGAGAGAGTAGCCGAGACCGCCTTACGTGCATCCTGATCTTGACCAACTTTGACTTGATTTTCTGGAACATGCGGGGTATTTTCCAGTCCCGGGGACTCAAAACTAACTCCTGATGGCTTTGGTTTGCAGAGAAATGGACACAGGTAAAACGAACGCACGCTCGGTTTCCAGCTTTTACGCAGAAATATAGCCCCACTTCATTTTAACACTGAAAGAGTAGCCGAGACCACCTTACACGCATTGTGACTTTGACCAAATTTGGCTCGATTTCCAAAAACTTGGGGGATATTTTCCAGTCCCAAGGACTCTATACTAACTCCTGATGGGCTTGGTTTGCAGAGAAATGGACACAAGTAAAACGATCCCTTGCTTGATTACGAACTTTTAGGCCGAAATATAGCCCCACCTAATTTTAAGACCGAAAGAGTAGCCGAGACCGCCTTGCGCGGATCGTGACCTTGACCAAGTTTGGCTCGATTTCCTGGAACTTGGGGGATATTTTCCAGTCCCGGAGACTCTAAACTAACTCCTGATGGCCTTGGTTTGCAGAGGGATGGACACAGGTAAAAAGATCACACGCTCGGTTTCGAGGTTTTAGGGCGAAATATAGCCCCACTTTATTTTAAGACTAAAAGAGTAGCACAGACCAACTTTGGCTCGCTTTCCTTTCGATTTGCTAGATTTCGGCCTAAAAGCTCGAGACCGAGCAAAGATCGTTTTACCTGTGTCCATTTCTCTGCAAACCAAGGCAATCAAGAGTTAGTTTAGAGTCCCTGGGTTTGGAAAATATCCCGCAAGTTCCGGCCAATCGAGCCAAAGTAGGTCAAGATTACGATGCGCGCAAGGCGTTTTCCGCTACTCTTTCAGTCTTAAAATGAAGCGGGGCGATATTTCGGCCTAAAAGCTCAAACCTGAGCGTGCGATCGTTTTACCTGTGTTTATTTCTGCGTAAACAAAGGTCATCAGGAGTTATTTTAGAGTCCCCCGAGACTGGAAAATATATCCCAAGTTCCGGCAACTCGATCCAGAGTTTGTCAAGAATACGATGCGCGTTAGGCGGTGTCGGCTACTCTTTCAGTCTTAAAATAAAGTGGGGCTATATTGGCGCCTAAAAGCTCGAAACCGAGCATGCGATCATTTTAGCTGTGTCTATTTCTCTGCAAACCAAGCCCATCAAGAGTTCGTTTAGAATCCCCGGGACTGGAAAATATCCCCCAAGTTTCGGCAAATTGAGCAAAAGCCGACACCGCCTTAAGCGCATCGTGATTTTGAAAATCTTTGGCTCGATTTGACGGAACTTGGGTGATATTTTCCAGTCTCAGGGACTCTAAACTAACTCGTGATGGCCTTGGTTTTTAGTGAAATGGACAGAGGAAAAATATTTGAACGCTCGGTTTGGAGCTTCTAGGCCAAAATATAGCCCCACTTCACTTTAAGAGTGAGATAAGGTAGCCGAGACCGCCTTACGCGCAGGGCGATTTTTACCAACTTTCGGTCGATTTCCAGGAGCTTGCGTTATATTTTCGAGTCCTGGGGAATCTAAACTAACTCGTGATGGCCTTGGTTTTCAGTGAAGTGGACAGAGGAAAAATAGTTGAACGCTCTGTTTGGCTCGGTTTCGGGCTTCTAGGCCGAAATATAGCCCCACTTCACTTTAAGAGTGAGAAAAGGTAGGCGAGATCGCCATACGAGCAGGGCGATTTTCACCAACTTTGGGTCGATTTCCAGGAAGTTACGGAATATTTTCCAGTCCCGGGGTCTCTAAGCTAACTCTTGATGGCCTTGGTTATTAGAGAAATTGACAGAGAAACAATATTTGAGCGCTCGGTTTCGATCTTCTAGGCCGAAGTATAGCTACACTTTAATTTAAGAGTAAGAAACGGTAGCCGAGATCGCCTTACGCGCAGGGCGATTTTCACCAACTTTGGGTCGATTTCCAAGAATTTCGGGGATATTTTCCAGTCTCGGGGACTCTAAACTAACTCGTGATTGCCGTGGTCTTCAGTGAAATGGACAGAGGAAATACATTTGAACACTTGATATTGAGGTTCTAGGCCAAATTATTGCACCACTTCACTTTAAGAGTAAGAAAAGGTAGCCGAAAGCGCCCTATGCGCAGGGCGATTTTCACCAAATTTAGGTCGATTTCCAGGAACTTGCAGGATATTTTAAAGTCCCGGGGAATATAAAGTAACTCGTGATGGCCTTGGTTTTCAGTAAAATGGACAGAGGTAAAATATTTGAACGCTCCGTTTAGGAGCTTCTAGGCCGAGTATAGCCCCACTTTACTTTAAGAGTAAGAAAAGGTAGCCGATACCGCCTTACGCGCAAAGCGATTTTCACCAACTTTGTGTGGACTTCCAGGAACTTGCAGGATGTTTTCCAGTCCCGGGAACTCCAAGCTAACTCGTGACGGGCTTGGTTTTAAGTGAAATGGACAGAGGAGAAATATTTGAACGCACGGTTTAGAGCTTCTAGGCCGAAATATAGACCCACTTCACTTTAAGGGTGAGAAAAGGTAGCCGAGACCGCCTTACGCCTAGGGCGATTTTAAGCAACTTTGGATCGATTTCCAGGAACTTGCGGGATATTTCCTGTCCCGGGAGTTCTAAACTAACACGTGATGGGCTAGGTTTTCAGTAAAATGGACAGAGGTAAAATATTTCAACGCTCGCTTTAGGAGCTTCAACGCCGAAATATAGCCCGACTTTACTTTAAGGGTAAGAAAAGGTAGCCGACACCGCCTTACGCGCAGGGCGATTTTCACCAACTTTGGATCGATTTCCAGGAACTTCCGGGATATATTCCAGTCCTGGAGATTCCGAAGTAACTCGTAATGCCCTTGGTTTTCAGCGAAATGGACAGAGGAAAAATATTTGAACGCTCGGTTTCGAGCTTCTAGGCCGAAATATAGCCCCACTTCATATCAAGAGTGAGAAAAGGTTGCCAAGACCGCCTTACGCGTGGAGCGTTTTGCACCAACTTTAGCTCGATTTCCTGGAACTTGCGGGGATATTTTCCAGTGCTGGGGACTCTAAACTAACTCGTGATAGCCTTGGTTCTCAGTGAAATGGACAGAGGAAAAATATTTGAACGCGCGGTTTCGAGCTTCTAGGCCGAAATATAGTCCCACTTCACTTTAAAGAAAAGGTAGCCGAGACCGCGTGACGCGCAGGGCGATTTTCACCAACTTTGGGTCGATTTCCAGGAGCTTGCGTTATATTTTTCAGTCCTGGGGACTCTAAACTAACTCGTGATGTACTTTGTTTTCAGTGAAATGGACAGAGGAAGAATATTTGAACGCTCGGTTTCGAGCTTCTAGGCTGAAATATAGCCTCACTTCATTTTGAGACGGATAGAGTAGCAGAGACCGCCTAACGCCCTTGGTGATTTTGAGCAACTTTGGCCCGATTTTCCGGAACTTGGGGGATATTTTCAGTTCTACAGCTTCTAAACTAACTCTTGATGGCCTTGGTTTTCATTAAAATGCACACAGGTAATACGATCGCACGCTTGCTTTTGAGCTTTTAGGCCGAAAAATAGCCCCACTTCATTTTAAGACTGAAAGAGCAGCCAAGAACGCCTTACGCGCATCGTCGTCTTGACCAACTTTGGCTGCATTTCCTGCAACTTGGGGGATATTTTTCAGTCGCAGGAACTCTAAACTAACTCCTGATGGTCATGGTTTGCAGAGAAATGGACACATGTAAAACGATCGCACACTCGGTTTCGAGCTTTTAGGCCAAAATATAGTCCCACTTCATTTTAAGAGTGTAAGAGTAGCCGAGACCGTTTTACGCGCATCGTGATCTTGACCAACTTTGGCTCCATTTCCCGGAACTTGAAGGATATTTTTCAGTCCCAGGGAGTGTAAACTAACTCCTGTTTCCCTTGGTTTGCAGAGAAATGAACACAGGTAAAGCGGTCGCACGCTTGGTTTCGAGCTTTGAGGTCGAAATATAGCCCCACTTCATTTTAAGACTAATAGAGTAGCCGAGACCGCCTTGTGCGCGTCGTGATTTTAACAACCTTTGGCTTGCTTTCCCGGAATTTATGGGATATGTTCCAGTCCCGGGTCCCTAAAGTAACTCCTGATGGCCGTGGTTTCCAGAGAAATAGACACAGGTAAAACGATCGCACGCTCAGTTTCGAGCTTTTAGGCCGTAATATAGCCCCACTTCATTTTAAAACTGAAAGAGTAGCCGAGACCGCCTTGCGCACATCCCGATCTTGAGCAACCTTGGCTCGATTTCCTTTCGATTTGCTATATTTCGGCATAAAAGCTCGAAACCGAGGAAAGATCGTTTTACTTGTGTCCATTTCTCTGCAAATTAAACCAAGGCCATCAAGAGTTAATTTAGAGTCCCTGGGTTTAAAAAATATCCTTCAAGTTTCGGGAAATCGAGCCTAAGTTGGTCAAAATGACGACGCGCGTAAGGCGATCTCGGCTACTCTTTCAGTCTTAAAATAAAGTGAGGCTTTATGTCGGGCTAAAAGCTCGAAACCGAGCATGCGATCCTTTTGCCTGCGTCCATTTCTCTGCTAACCAAGGCCATCAGGACTTAGTTTAGAGTCCCTGGGACTAGAAAATATCCCCCAATTTCCGGAAAAACGAGCCAAAGTTGGTCAAGATCACGACGCGCATAAGGCGGTCTGGGCAACTCCTTAAGTCTTAAAATAAAGTGGGGCTATATTTCGGCCGTAAAGCTCAAAACCGAGCGTGCCATCGTTTTACCTGTGTCCATTTCTCTGCAAACCAAGGCTATCAGGAGTTAGTTTACAGTCCCCGGGACTGGGAGATATTTTCCAAACTAACTCCTGATGGCCTTGGTTTGCAGAGAAATGGACACAGGTAAAATGCTCGCACGCTCGGTTTCAAGCTTTTAGGCCGAAATATAGCCCAACTTTATTTTAAGACTGAAAGAATAGGCGAGACCGCTTTGCGCGCATCGTGATCTTGACCAACTTTGGCTTAATTTCCAGGAACTTGGGGGATATGTTCCAGTCCCGGGGACTCTAAGCTAACTCCTGATGGCCTTGGTTTGAAGAGAAATGAACACAGGTAAGAGTATCGGGGGCTCGAATTCGAGCATTTAGGCCAAAATATAGCCCAACTTCATTTTAAGCCTGAAAGAGTAGCCGAGACCGCCTTACGTGCATCGTGATCTTGACCAACTTTGGCTTGATTTTCCGGAACTTAGGGAATATTTTCCAGTCCCGGGTATTCTAAACTAACTCCTGATGGCCTTGGTTTGCAGAGAAATGGACACAGGTAAAACGATCGCACGCTCGGTTTTAAGCTTTTAGGTGGAAGTATAGCACAAGTTCATTTTAAGACTGAAAGAGTAGCCTAGACCGCCTTACGATCATTGTGATCTTGACCAACTTTGGCTCGATTTCCCGGAACTTCGGGGATATTTTCCAATCCCGGGAACTCTAAACTAACTCCTGATGGCCTTGGTTTCCAGAGTACTGGACACAGGTAAATTAATCGCACGCTTGGTTTCGAGCTTGTAGGCCAAAATATAGCCCCACTTCATTTTAAGACTGAAAGAGTAGCTGAGACCGCCTTACGCGCATCGTGATCTTGACCAACTTCGGCTCGATTTCCCGGAACTTGCGGATTATTTTCCAGTCCCAGGAACTCTAAACTAACTCCTGATGGCCTTAGTTTGCAGAGAAATGGGCACAGGGAAAACCATCGCACGCTCGGTTTCAAAGCTTAAGCCGAAATATAGCCCCACTTCATTTTTAGACTAAAACAGTAGCCAAGACCGCCTTGCGCGCATCGTGATCTTGACCAAATTTGGCTGGATTTCCCGTAAATTGGGGGTTATTTTCCAGTTTCGGGGACTCTAATTTTTTGATGGCCTTGGTTTACTGAGAAATGGACACATGTAAGACAATCGCACGCTCGGTTTCGAGCTTTGAGGCCGAAAGATAGCCCAACTTCAGTTTAAGACTGATAGAGTAGCCGAGACCGCCTTGCGCGCATTGTAAACTTGACCAACTTTGGCTCGATTTCCCGGAACTTGGGATATATTTTCCAGTCTCGGGGACTCTAAACTAACTCCTGGTAGCCTTGGTTTGCAGAGAAATGGACAGGTAAAACGATCGCACGCTCGGTTTCGAGGTTTTAGGCCGAAATATAGCCCCACTTCATTTTAACACTGAAAGAGTAGCCGTGACTGCCTTACGGGCATCGTGACCTTGACCAACTATGGCTCGATTTCCCGGAACTTGGGGGATACTTTCCAGACCCGGAGACTCTAAACTAACTCCTGACGACATTGGTTTGCAGAGAAATGGACACAGCTAAAACGATGGCACTCTTGGTTTCGAGCTTTTAGGCCGAAATATAACCCCATTTCATTTTAAGACTGAAAGAGTAGGCGAGACCACTTTACGCGCATCGTGATCTTGACCAACTTTGGCTCGATTTGCCGGAACTTGGGGCAAAATTTTCCTGTTCTAGGGCTTCTGAACTAACTTCTGATGGTCTTGGTTTGCAGAGAAATGGACACAGCTAAAACGATCGCACGCTTGCTTTTAGGCCGGAAAATAGGCCCACTTCATTTTAAGACTGAAAGAGTAGCCAAAAACGCGTTGCGCGCATCGTGATTTTGACCAACTTTGGCTTGATTTGCCGAACTTGGGGGATGTTTTTCGAGTCCCGGGGACTCTAAACTAACTCCTGATGGCCTTGGTGTGTAACGAAATGGACACAGGTAAAACCATCGCACGCTCGGTTTCGAGCTTTTAGACCGAAATATAGCCCCAATTCATTTTAAGACTGAAGTAGCAGCCAAGACCGCCTTGCGCGCATCGTGATCTTGACCAACTTTGGCTCGATTTCCCGGAACTTGGGGGATATTTTTCAGTCCCGGGGACTCTAGAGTAACTCCTGATGGCCTTGGTTTCCAGAGAAATGGACACAGGTAAAACGATCGCACTCTCGGTTTGCAGCTTTTAGCCCGTAATCTAGCCCCACTTCATTTTTTAAGACTGAAAGAGTAGCCAAAACCGCCTTAAGCGCATCGTGATCTTCACCAACTTTGGCTCCTTTTCCCGGAACTTCAGGAAGAATTTTAAATCCTAGGGACTCTAACCTAACTCTTGGCCGCCTTGCTTGGCAGAGAAATGGACACAAGTAAGAGGATTGCACACTCGGTTTCAAGCTTTTAGGCCGAAATATAGTCCCACTTCGTTTTAACACTGAAAGAGTAGCCGAGACCGTCTTACGCGAAACGCAATCTTGACCAACTTTGGCTCGATTTCCCGGAGGTTGCGGGATATATTCCAGTCTCGGGGACTCTAAACTAACTCCTGATGACCTTGGTTTGCAGAGAAATGGACACAGGTAAAACGATGGCACGCTCGCTTTCGAGCTTTTAGAGCGAAATATAGCCCCACTTTTATTTAAAACTAAAAGAGTATTCAAGACCGCCTTGCCCGCATCGTGATCTTGACCAACTTTGGCTCGATTTCCTGGAACTTGGGGGATATTTTCCATTCCGGGGGACACTAAACTAACTTCTGATAACCTTGGTTTGCAGAGGAAAGGACACTGGTAAAACGATCGCACGCTCGGTTTGAAGCTTTTAGGCCAAAATGTAGCCCCACTTCATTTTAAGACTTGAAAGAGTAGCCGAGACCGCCTTGCGCGCATCGCGATCATCACCAACTTTTACTCGATTTCCCTGAACTGGGGGGATATTTTCCAGTCCCGGGGACCCTAAACTAACTGCTGATGGCCTTGGTTTCCAGACAAATGGACACAGGTGAAAGTATGGCACGCTCGGTTTTGAGCTTTTAGGGCGAAATGTAGCCCCACTTTATTTTAAGACTGAAAGAGTAGCCGAGACCGCCTTGCGCGCGTCGTGATCTTGAACAACTTTGGCTCCATTTCCTGCAACTTGAGGGATATTTTCTAGACCGAGGGATTCTAAACTAACTCCTGATGGCCCTTGTTTGCAGAGAAATGGACACAGGGAAAACGATCGCACGCTCGATTTCGAGCTTTTAGGCCGAAATATAGCCCCAAGAGTAGCCGAGACCGCCTTGCGCACATCGCGATCTTAAGCAACATCTGCTCGATTTCCTTTCGATTTGCTATATTTCGGCCTAAAAGCTCAAAACTGAGCAAAGATCGTTTTACCTGTGTCCATTTGTCTGCAAACCAAGGTCATCAAGAGTTGGTTTAGAGTCTCTGGGTTTAAAAAATATCCCTCAAGTTTCGGGAAATCGAGCCAAAGCTGGTCAAAATTACGATACGCTTAAGGCGATCTAAGCTACTCTTTCAGTCTTAAAATGAAGTGAGGCTATATTTCGGCCTAAAAGCTCGAAACCGAGCGTGCGATCGTTTTACCTGTGTCCATTTCTCTGCAAACCAAGACCATCAGGAGTTAGTTTAGAGTCCCCGGGACTGGAATAGATCTCCGAAGTTCCGGGAAATCGAGTCAAAGTTGGTCAAGATCACGATGCGCTTTAGGCGGTCTCGGCTACTGTTTGAGGTTTAAAAGGAAGTGGGGCTATATTTGTGCCTTGAAGCTCGAAACCGAGCGTTCAAATTTTTTTCTGGTCATTTCACCGGAAACCAAGGCCACATCAATTTAGTTCAGGGTCCCTGGGAGTGGAAAATATCCTCCAAGTTACTGGAACTCCACCCAAAGTTGGTCAAAATTACGCTTTGCACAAGGCGGTTTGGGCTGCTTTTTAGTCTTAAAATGTAATGGGGCTATATTTCGGCTTAAAAGCTCGAAACCGAGCGTTAAATTATTTTTATTTCTGTCCACTTCAACGAAAACCAAGGCCGTCACAAGTTAGTTTAGAGTTCCTGGGACTGGAAAATATCACCCAAGTTGATGGAAATCGGCCCAAAATTGGTAAAAATCACGCTGCGCGTAAGGCGGTTTTGGCTACTTTTTCAGTCTTTAAATGAAGTGGGTCTTTATTTCGGCCTAGAAGCTCGAAGTCGAGCGTTCAAATATTTTTCCTTTTTTCTTTTTACCGAAAACCAAGGCAATCACGAGTTAGTTTAGAGTCCCCGGGACTGAAAAATATCCCCCAACTTGCTCGAAATCGAGCCAAAGTTGGGCAAAATCACGTTGCACGTAAGGCGGTGTCGGGTACTTTTTCAGTCTTAAAATGAAGTGGGCTATATTTTGTCCTAGAAGCTTGAAACCGAGCGTTTAATTAGTTTTCCTTTGTCCATTTCACTAAAAACCAAGGCCATTACGAGTTAGCTTAGGGTCTCTGGGACTGAAAAATATCCCCCAAGCTGCTGGAAATGGACCCAAAGTTGGTTAAAATCACCCTGCGCGTAAAGCGGTCCTGGCTGCTGTTTCAGTCTTAAAATAAAGTGGGGCTATATTTCCGCCTAGACGCTCGAAAGCGAGCGTGCCATCGTTTTACCTCTCTCCATTTCACCGAAAACCAAGGCCATCACGGGTTAGTTTAGAGTCCCCAGGACGGGAAAATATCCCCTAAGATGCTGGAAATCGACTCAAAGTTGGTCAAAATCACGCTACGCGTAAGGCGGTCTGGGCTACTTTTTAAGTCTGAAAATAAAGTGGGGCTATATTTCGGGACTAGAAGCTCGAAACCGAGCGTGGAACTGTTTTTGCGTTATGTTTGGCAAAATGCACCAAACTTGGAAAAATGCGCCACACTTGGAAAACTGCGCCACGCTTCCAAAATTGTGCCACACTTGGAAAAATGTGGCACACTTAAAAAAATGCGGTTCAGTTGGTAAAATGCGGCAACCTTGGAAAAATGCTCTACACTTGGAAAAATATGCCACACTTGGAAAAAAGCGCCACACTTGGAAAACTGCGCCACACTTAGAAAAATGCGCCACACTTGAAAAAATGTGCCACACTTGGAAAACTGGGCAACACTTGAAAAAATGCGGCACAGTTGGAAAAATGCGCCACACTTGGAAAACTGCGCCACACTTAGAAAAATGCGCAACCCTTTCAAAAAATGTGCCACACTTGGAAAACTGGGCAACACTTGTAAACAAATGTAAAACAGTTGGTAATATGCGCAGCACTTGGAAAATTGCTCAACGTTTGTTAAAATGCACCACACTTGGAAAAATGCGCCACGCTTGGAAAATTGCGCAATTTTTGGAAAAAATGCGCGACAATTGGAAAACTGCGCAATTTTTGGAAAAATGCGCCAGACTTGGAAAAATGTGCGACACTTAGAAAAATGGGCAACACTCGGAAAAATGTGCCACACTTGAAAAAATGCGACACAGTTGGTAAAATGAAGCAACCTTGGAAAAATGCGCTACACTTAGAAAAATATGCCCAACTTGAAAAAATGCATCACACTTGGAAAACTACGCCACACTTAGAAAAATGCGCTAAAGTTGCCATAATGTGCCAAACTTGGAAAGTTGAGTAACACTTGGAAACATGTGCTACACTTCAAAAAACGCGGCAAAGTTGTCAAAATGCGCAACCTTAAAAAAAAAACGGGCCACACTTGGCAAAATGCGCCGCACTTGCAAAAATGCCACCAAGCAATTAAAGTACATCAAGCAAGTTAAGTACACCAAGCGAGTAAAGTACACCAAGCAATTAAAGTACATGAAGTAAGTAAAGTGCATCAAGCAAGTAAAGGACACCAAGCAAGTAAGGTACATCAGGCAAGTAAAGTACACCAAGCAAGTAAAGGACACCAAGCAAGTCAAGTACATCAAGCTAGTAAAGTACACCAAGCAAGAAAAGTATACCAAGCAAGTAAAGTACATGAAGTAAGTAAAGTGCATCAAGCAAGTAAAGGACACCAAGCAAGTCAAGTACATCAAGCAAGTAAAGTACACCAAGCAAGAAAAGTATACCAAGCAAGTAAAGTATATCAAGCAAGTAAAGTACATGAAGTAAGTAAAGGACACCAAGCAAGTGAGGTACATCAGGCAAGTAAAGTACATCAAGCAAGTAAAGTACACCAAGCAAGTAAAGTACATCAAGAAAGTAAAGTACACCAAGCAAGTAAAGGACACCAAGCAAGTAAAGGACACCAAGCAAGTAAAGTATATCAAGCAAGTAAAGTAAATCAAGAAAGTAAAGGTCACCAAGCAAGCAGAGTAGATCAAGCGAGTTAAGTATACGAAGTGAGTAAAGTACAGGAAGCTCGTACAGTAACTGGGGACATAATATGTTGCTGTACACCAAGTACTCACTATTACATGTAACTATACGCGGATGCATATATGGTATTCTGCCATGAAGTATATACCATTGCTGGGGATGTTTTGGGCTTGCTGAGATGACCGCAGTCCCCTGGGAGGTCGTTAGCGATGACCAGTAGTCCCGTCCAATCATTATGACTAGAGTGTCGCCGAGAGCGGGCTACGTGCAGCGCGATTTTGACCAACTTTGGGTCGATTTCCAGGAACTTGGGCGATATTTTTTCAGCCCTAGGGACTCTAAACTAATTCAAGAAGACTTTGATAGTAGTATAGTAAACGGCGGTACTAGGACATTATGCCA
This sequence comes from Orbicella faveolata, assembly GCF_042242905.1. Classification (NCBI taxonomy): domain Eukaryota; kingdom Metazoa; phylum Cnidaria; class Anthozoa; order Scleractinia; family Merulinidae; genus Orbicella; species Orbicella faveolata. Next base: position 1,685,797 of record NW_028301581.1, on the reverse strand, counting down.
AAAAGCGGCCTTCTTACTTCCCTAGAAACCAAAAAATACCTTCGCCGGGCCTCAACTCGAAAAATGCATTTTCAGGCCTCTAAGAGTATGTTCCGTCCTAAGCCCTCTCATGAGGAAATTTCATGTCTCCCAACCCTCTAGAAATCAAACAATTCTTCTGCTAGAAACACTGTGCGGAATCGGCTCATTACCAAAAAATACTCTTGCCACCCCTCTAGAAATCATAAAAATCCTTCTGCCAGAAACAGCATAAATTGGGCTGTCCCGGGTCTCCGCAAATCCAAAAATGGCTCACCAAGTGGCAAAACAGAGCTTTTGATTGACACTTAAAGAGAAATCGACAATTATACAGTGGCAATGATGAGTAAGAAAAATAGAAATTATGAACATAAAAAATTATCCAACTATAATATAGATGAATAAATCAGAATTGAATAATTTATCAAAGAAACAATTAGTTGATCTATTGTTGAAAGATCAACAAAAATCAAAACAACCTATTCCAGCACCTCGGAAAACTGTAAAACAAATGATACAAGATTATGAGGAAAATATTATTGCACCACCTCTGGAATTTAGACATAAACCAATTCCTAAACCTCGTATTAAATCCAAAAAACCACCTTTTCCAAAACCTAGAACAAAGTAGTAGAATTATCTATTGGAGCTATGTTGAAGATAGAGAAACCAATCCCTAAACCTCGTATCAAATCTAAAAAACCAATACCAGCTCCAAGAACTAGAATAACGCTGGTTAAACTAGCTCTGAAAGATGCTGTTAAAACTTATAAGATTAATTTGAAAAATAAAAGTGATCCGTTGGTTCAATTACAAACAACCAGACAAGCAATTGGTCATCATTTTAATAAATCTCACTTGGAAAAAAGTAAGAATTTCAAATTTTATGAAACTATGAGAGTAACTTTCATCAAAGAAGTTCCTAGTAATGAGAAAAGGGATGATATCGAGGTTGAAATTGATAATATGGGTGGTAAGCATTGTTTGAAACGAAAAATTGCTCATTTCAATAGTAAAGCCAAGACTGTCACAAATATCATTGATTTAAATCAACAATTGAAAATTTCTCAGGAAGAGATTCTGAAAAAGATTGCACAATGGCTATCAGAGGGTAGTGGTTGGATAATCGATAAAATTGATAACCATTATCTGAATATTGTCAAATATGTTCCACTGTCAGCCAAGTCATATATCCAACTTCCGAAAGAGTTGAGAAACCCAACAAAACGCCTGATCAATGTGAAAAATAAGGACAATCGGAATGTTTCAGATGGTGTCATATCAGGTATTTGAATCCACAAGAGATTCATCCGGAGAGAATCAAGAAATCAGACAGATCACTTATTAATAAGTTAGATTATTCTAATGTTGAATTTCCGGTTAAAGTCACTAGTTTCAATAAAATTGAGAAACAGAACAGTATCAGAATTAATGTTTTCGGTTATGAAAATAAACAAGCATATCCAATGTATGTCTCCAAAGAACGATTTGATGATCATTTGAATCTTCTATTAATAACCAATGAGGACAAACAACACTATTTGTTGATCAAAGACTTTGATAGATTCATGTACAATCAAACCAAACATGAGCATAGAAAACACTCTTGTATGTATTGTCTACAGTGTTTGTCATCTGAAGATCTTCTTAGTAAACACAAGACTGAGTGTATTGTTATTAACGGTGAACAAGCAATAAAAATGCCTGAGAAGGGTGAGAAAATTAAGTTTCAAAATCACAGCCCACAGTTACAAGCACCATTTGTGATTCATGCTGATTTCGAAGCAGTTACAGAAAAAGTAGATTCTTGTAAACCAAATGATAATGATTCATATACTGAAGCTTATCAAAAACATACTGATTGTGGATTCAGTTATAAAGTCGTCTGCTGTTATGATGATAAGTATTCCAAACCAGCTCAAATTTACCGAGGTGAAAATGCGGTTTGCAAATTCATGGAAAAAATAATAGATGAAGTGAAATACTGCAGAAATACTATCAAATACAAGTTCAATAAACCAATCAAGATGACTCCTGCTGACGAAGAGACTTTCAAACAAGCAACAGAGTGCCATATTTGTGGCAAGAAGTATAACAACAAGGACAAAAGAGTCAGAGATCATTGTCACGTGACAGGTAAATACAGAGGGTCTGCTCATGAAGCTTGCAACCTCAATTTTCAACTAACAGATAAGATACCAGTCATATTTCATCATCTTAGAGGTTATGACAGCCATTTTATAACGCAGCAGATTGGTCAAATAGCTAAGAATAACACCTATACCAATAAGAAAGGTGAGGAGCAAGAAATGAAGATTAATTGCATCCCGAATAGTATGGAGAAATATATGGCATTCATGTTAGGCCACAATTTGGTATTTATTGATAGTTTCCAGTTCATGAGTTTGGATAAACTAGTCGATAATCTGCCCAAGGAATCATTAAAATACACATCTGAAGTTTTCCAAGGAAAAGCACTTGAATTGATGTCAAAGAAAGGTGTTTATCCATACGACTATATGGAGTCATTTGAAAAGTTCAATGAAACCAAGCTACCAACAAAAGATTAATTCTACAGTATTCTAAATGATGAACATATCTCTGATGATGACTATAAACATGCCAAGCGTGTTTGGAAAGGATTTGAGCTCAAGAATATGGGTGAGTATCATGATCTATATTTGATGTCAGATATTCTGTTGATTTGAAAATTTCAGGAAACCATGCCTTGAATACTATAAGCTCGATCCAGCTCATTATTTCACGAGTCCAGGTTTATCTCGGGATGCCATGCTTAAGATGACAAAGATTGAACTTGAATTAATGAGTGATATTGATATGTTTCAATTTATTGAGAAGGGTATGCGTGGAGGAACAAGCTATATCGCCAACAGATTTGGTGGGGCTAATAACAAGTACATGAAATCATATGACAAGACCAAACCGTCAAAGTACATCACTTATCTTGATGCTAATAACCTATATGGTTGGGCTATGAGTCAGTATCTTCTAATTGGTAAATTCAGATGGATGACAGACAAACAGGCCAATAAAGTAGATCTCAGTAAATACACAGATGATGGCAAAACAGGATTGATTTTATAAGTGGAACTGGTATACCCTCATGAATTGCACGATCTACACAATGATTTTCTTCTTGCTCCTGAACAGGTAAAAGTCACCGAAAATATGCTTTCAGAATATTGCCGGCAAATAAAAGACAAATTTAATATCTCAATAGTGCAGGTTCATAAATTGATCCCCACATTAAGCAACAAACAAAAATATGTTCTCCACTATAGGAATCTACAATTGTATCTCTCCTTGGGATTGAAGCTGACCAAAATCCATCGTGTTTTAAAATTCAATCAATCACCCTGGTTGAAGAGCTACATTGATTTCAACTCACAGAAAACAACTAATGCTAAAAACTCGTTTGAAAAAGACTTCTTCAAACCGATGAATAATGCAGTGTTTGGTAAGACAGTGGAGAATGTTCGTAAGTGAGTTGATGTGAAGCTTGTTACTTGTTAAGCCAACTTATGTTTCATCCAAAACTTTCGATAAAAATTTAGTAGCTAGACTGTTCGCAGTCCCTATTTTTCCGTAAGATCGTAGATGTCGATCGTTGAGTTTGACGGGCCGCCATCTTGGTCTCTTGATGCGAGCGAAACTGGGGAGAGTACAAAATGCCCGTGGGTACTGGCGGTGGAGGGCACGGCGGGAGGGAAAAAATAGGGAGACTGTAACAGCTTCAATGTGTCTCGTGTTCAAGGGACGCGGCCGAATTTTGGCGCCTCTGTTAATCACATCAATTAACAATCTCCTCCCCTGAGAAAAAAACCTGTCAAATCAGGGAAATATGATATTACATGTTACTGTGTTGTGAATTTCGAAACATTTTGAACGTTTACTAAGTTGAGTCGAATGAATGCGGGACAGAAGAACTCTTCTCTGACTCCAAAAAAAGCGGCAAAGCCCGCAGAGAATTCCAATTATTCAGTTGCGTGCCGTCTTTGCGGCATTAATTGTAAAATTTCAGTGGGTGAGTTCGGGGGAAAGAAGAGTACATTTCGACCGAAAATTTATTAAAGATCCCTGAAAGGGTTGGAGTTGACAAAATTCCCTTGCGAGATCTTTTGAAAATACATCTTGATGTTGAAGTCAACAAGATGAGAAATCTCTCGTGTTTGCGCGAAGTGCGCATTAAAGATTCGCAATGCAAGTACCTTGATCGAGTTCATCAGGACAGCTCTTAATCGCGAAAACACCGACGCGGAAAGTCAAGGTGAACAGCGTTTGAAAAGAACGAACATCGTTTCACCGCAATGAAACATCAAAAAACCTCAGAAACCTGATCTGCTCCTTAATGATGCTACGTAGCGGCACAATTACAAGGCAGGAAGGTCTGCCTGAAGAACAACCAACGGAGCTTTCAGCCATTTCCTTCGCCAAAACGAAACTTTGATACTAGTATATTCGAAACTCTTGCCAAAACCAGTTGAAAGAACCGCCAAAACATCTTTTCCTTTCGAGTAAACGAGAAACAGCTTCCTTTTGCTCGCACTTTAACACCAATCCTCCAAGACAAGAAGCAGACAGACGATCAAAATCAAAACATTCTCCAGCAAATTCTCTTGAAACTGACGCCATTTTGGCCTGAGCCGCGAAGTGATGAATGTCACTTTCTGTTTAGACTACGAGTAGTCCCTCTTTCGCTTAGTCCGTCGTGCGTGACGCGAAAGAAATTCGCGAGAAAAAAATGGCCCCGCGAAATCCTGGGGGCGAGGAGCGCGCGAAAGGAGGGACTACCTCCTAAGCCCAAGAGTTTGCCCTTTCACGGTCGAGTGATTTTTCGGTGTAGGATTTCTCATCTTGACGTCTTCTTATTATCGCCTGTTATCAATAGCCCCAGGAGATCTGAATAAAATTGCTCTACTCTACTCTTCAAGTAGCCAGGCAAAAACATATGCCGTGAGAAGTATATCTGCGTTCAGTGTTCATTCAGCGAAACTGCCAAAGAAGTTTTAAAAAGAGGTCGGCGAAAGAGGCCTCTTGTAACGATTTTCGCTGCGTCTAAAAGTTATTGCGAAAATTTCAACAGAGTTTCAACCGAGAATTTATTTACATTATACATTATATATTATACATTATACATTATACATAGGAGATCATCCAACTGCGGTGAAATGTTTGCCGATAGCAGCGGAAAATTTCTGGTGAATGTTCGGTTTCAAGTAAGAAGCCGGTTCAATCTTTCAAATGGACGGCAGAAAAAGGCCAAGCTCAGTGAATTTATAGTCGTTGCTGACTTAGACGATGCTGTTGAGCGGCGAAATCACTAACACGCTCGCAGTCGAGTTGGAGGCAGAAAGCTTTGCCAAACATAAGAAATTCAAACAAAAGATGTGTATAAGGATTTCTTCAAAAATAAAGACAAATTTGATAACAGTGATTATCCAGAAATCAGTAAATTTTACGATAAATCCAATAAGAAAGTAATCGGCAAATTCAAGGATGAAGCTGCTGGAGAAATAATTATAACAGAATTCATTGGTCTTCGAAGTAAGATGTATTCTGACACCAAGGACAACGGTGAAAATGGTAAAACCGCCAAGGGCATCAAAAAAATCATAATCAAAAAGAGAATCAATCATGCAGACTACAGTAAACGGCATGTAATGCTTACTTGTTCCCTTTGTTCCATTGTTCCTCTTTGAGCTGATTAATACAATTCACCTTTCTCCCTTCTGTTTACTTTTCAAATTATGACCGGCAGTGAGACTTATGAAATAAAACAATGTAAAAGAATAATGTGATAGATCCCCAAGAGAAATCCAGTGGCGGATCAAGACTTTCACCAATACAGTTTATTTCAGTTCAAAGACAAGCATAGTTCAGATATTCCAGTGCTAATACACTGCTCTGACAGTGCTCATTCAATTGAATTCACCTCAAGACAGCAAAAAGTCCGGGCTAAACAGCGCTCACCAATACGTAAATTTAATGTTGACCCTTGACCTATCGCGTGTGCAACTTGCTTGTAGATCTAAAGTTGTATGTATAGACGATGTGTTCGTATTATCAGTTTGCCGGTGAGCGCAAATTTATCCGACTTTGCATAAAGCACAATCCACAATAAAAATCTTCTTTTAAATGCTGATATTAAAGACACTACGCGGATCCTACAAACTGCAAAAGACAGCCGCAAAGGACAAGTTCCTAGTTCCCCGAAAGGCGAATAAACTCTTTCTGCTGATCCTAGAAGCTGCAAAGAAATGAATAAACATTCATCTCTCCGGATAAAGTGAAACTTGTTGTTTAAAGTACATCAACAACATACGCAAACTTGAAAACAACAAACAGTATTTTCATTGTTTCTCTCTGAAATCAACACCATATCTTGAAATAACAGACATTTGGCAACGCTAATTACCTCACCGGAAATTAATTTGTTGTTTTAACCTTATACCTGTTTTTAATTAACCTTCCTATTGATTTACCTCTGACAAAGCCATTATCTATTGTTTAATCACAACCACTCTTCCGTTGAGAGAAAATTTAAAATACCACATTTGTAAAACTTTACAAAAAACTACAACCTGCAAATGAATTGTAACTTTTATTACAAAAATGACCTGTTTTCCATAGTGAGTGTTTTTCAGCTGAAAATCCTGTGGTTAAATCACGTCTTCTAGACTCTTCTAGTTGTTTTTCACTAACCAAACCTAATTTGTGCTCTTATCATGCGCGACAGCCATAAGCCGTTTTCATTACAGCAAAATGATTAGTTCTTCAGCGAATTACTTTTTTTAAAGTTGAAAGATACATTGCATTGCCTCCAGGTAAAATGTAAACAATGGCATAAACCAAAACTTTCCCCTTACACGACTTGAGTATTCTGTGGCTTTCATGTAAATGTTGTGTAACGGAACCGCCACTCTGTATTGCATTAAAGAGACCATAATCTAAGCTACATTAGCCAGTTCTGATAAAGACAAAACTTTCAGCTAGCTCAATTTTTCGTAACACTATTCCCTATTGCTTTCTGCTATCTCAACTGCTTTCACAGTGAACCTCTTCAATGTTCTTCTTCAATTCTAGTTCAATTTCACAACTATTTCAGCCCACAGATACGTTTAGTTCAGCCCTAAACAACGCTCACCAATACATAAATTTCATGTAGACCCTTGACCTATCGCGTGTCCCACAAACATAAGTTTAGTTCAGATATCTCAGAGCTCATACAATGCTCACACAGTGCTTTTTTACTACCTCCCGGAGTGCATTTCCCTTCCACTGAGGGTGAATCGTGCGCGACATAAACGGGACGAAACTATGCGAAATCACTATCCAAAGGAATGCAAGCACGCCAGCATAAAGCGATGACGTCACACAATACGTCATCGCTTAAAAATATAATACAGCACATTTCCAAAACTTCATAAAAACTAAAAACTGCAAATGAATCGTACCCTGACTTCACTATCACCACTGTAAACAGTATATTTCAGTTCTCAACAATGCTCGTACAGTGCTCTCACGGTGCTCATTCTGTTCACACAATGCTCATTCAATTCACTTCAAGACTGGCAAAAGTACAACTGCGCTACCAATCTGTAAATTTAATATAGACCCTTCAGCTATCGCGTGTGCCACTTGCTTGTCTATCTAAATTTGTATGTATGGATGATATGTTCTTATTATGAGTTCGCCAATAAGCCCAAATTTATCCGACCGTGTATAAACCAAAATCAACCCCCAAATCTTCGTTTAAAACTGAAATTAAAAGCACTCCGCTGATCCTACAAACAGAAAATGAAAAGAGCAAACGAAAAGTTGCTCTCTCTGAAATCGACACCCTATTATCTTTAAAAATATTTGGAAACACTAATTACCTCACCGGAAATTAATTTGTTGTTTTAACTGTATACTTGTCATATGGATTAAAAGCCCTCTGCTAATCCTTCAAACAGCAAAGGAAAGCCGCAACGCCCTCACCTATCGCCTGTACGACTTACTTGTCTACCTAAACTTGTATGTATGGAGGATATGTTCTTATTATGAGTTTGCCCGTGAACGCAAATTTAAACAGCCAAGGAAAGCCGCAAAGCCCTCACCTATCGCCTGTGCGACTTACTTGTCTATCTAAACTTGTATGTATGGAGGATATGTTCTTATTATGAGTTTGCCCGTGAACGCAAATTTAAACAGCCAAGGAAAGCCGCAAAGCCCTCACCTATCGCCTGTGCGACTTACTTGTCTATCTAAACTTGTATGTATGGAGGATATGTTCTTGGTATGAGTTTGCCCGTGAATGCAAATTTATCCGATACTGTATAAACCAAAATACAACCCTAAATCCTCTTTTAAAAGCTAGAATTAAAAGCACTCTGCTGAACCCACTAACAGCATCTCCCAGAGTGCATTTCGCTTCCACAGAGGGATAAAAAGTGCGCGACAAAAGCGCGAGGAACATAAACGTGACGAAATCACTATCCAAAGGAGTTCAGCGTGCCAGCATAAAGCGATGACATCACATCATAAGTCATCGCTTAAAATATACACAAATGTTTCATAAGATGAAAACAATAAAGTCAGATCATCACGTAATCGGATCTTATGAATTGAATAAAGTATCACTATCATGTTTTGATGATAAATGATATCTTCATGATGATGGTATTAATTCTTATGCCTATTGTCACCGTTTGATTCAATAAAATCAGCAGTAATCTCGCTTGAAGTTTTTGGTTCATCAATAAATTCATTCTCCAATTTTTGAAAATCTTTGGTGATGTTCAAATTCCTTTGGTGCAGTCTAGTGCTAAGGTGTCTGTATTGGCATAGGCTAAAATAGGGACTGGACCATTGGACCCTTGGACCTTTGGACTATTTTTGGACTATTTTTTGCACTATTTCTTGGACTATTTCTTGGACAAAATTTTAGACTATTTTTCAAGGGGTGGGTAGGTAGTTTTGTCAGGGGGGTGGTTTATCATATCTTCTTCCTCAGGGAGGGGTAGGTAGAAGGTAGGTAATTTTTTCTCTTTGGGAGGGGTGGGCAGGGGAATTTTGTCAAAATATATGATTCTTACTCATCAAAAATTAACACTTAGGAAGAGGTGGGTAGGTAGGAAGTTTTGTCAGGGGAAATGGTTGATCATATGTTCCTCCTTAGGGAGGGGAGTGTACGTAGTTTTCGTTAGGGGGAGAAGTGCTAATTACAGCACTTGAATCATTACACATGATAAACCATCTGAAAGCAATAGTCACACAACACATCCTCGCATGCGCACAACCTATTAACACGAGAGGAGAATGTAAGTAAAAGTTGTCATCTATGAGGGGAGGGGACCGTAATTATTACATAAAAGTTACCAGCATTAGGGAAACATTTTTCGATTCTTGTTCGCTGTGTCGCTTATTGACTTGTGCCAATGCAACTTGCTGCTTATATTTTGCTAATTAATGGATCGTTTGCACCAGTCGGCCTCGACTATATTTCTCTCGCGGATAAGAACCGTCACAAGAGTTATTTCCATTCCCTTTAATCTACATACCCCTCCCTGAGGAAGAACATATGATAAACAACCCCCCTAACAAAACTACCTTCCCATCCCTTAAAAAAATAGTCCAAAATTTAATCCAAGAAATAGTCAAAAAAGCAGTCCAAAAAATAGTCCAAAGATCCAAGCGTCCAATGGTCCAGTCTATATTTTACCCTATGCCATCTGTATTTATCAGTCATTTGATAATTTTTGTTGTTTAAAAAAACAGTACAGTTCCATGGTGGATTATATTTCATCATTATCGGTGTAGATAATTTTCATGGTTTGACAAGAACGATTTCATCGCATGGCGATATCCCGTGTACAATAAAGAATGCGTGACATTCTCAGAAAGACAGCGGAACTTTCCCTCGGAAAAGAGTCATCCAATTTCTATTGTTAGACTGTGGTATGAATAATTTCTAACACGGAAGAAACATATCATCCGCTGGACTTTCCCTAATCGTTCTCACTTTACTTCTTACGCGTAAGAAACACATCATACACCAGACTTTCCCTAATCGTTTTCACTTTATTTCTAACGAGTAAGAAACACATCATCCACTAGACTTTCCCTAATCTTTCTCACTTTATTTCTTACGCGTAAGAAACACATTATCCACTAGACTTTCCCTAATCGTTCTCACTTTATTTCTTACGCGTAAGAAACACATTATCCACTAGAATTTCCCTAATCGTGCTCACTTTATTTCTTACCCGTAAGCAACACATCATCCACTGTACTTTCCCTAATCGGTCTTACTTTATTTCTCACCCGTAAGAAACATATCATCCACTGGACTTTCCCTGATTGTTCTCACTTTATTCCTTACGCCTAAGAAACACGTAATCCACTGGACTTTCCCTAATCATTCTCCTTTTATTATTCCTTGCGGGTAAGAAATACATAATCCAGTGGACTTTGCCTAATCGTTGTCACTTTATTTCTTACGCCAAAGAAACAACTCATCGCCTAGACTTTCCCTAATCGTTCTCACTTTATTATTTCTTAAGTGTAAGAAGCACATAATCCACTGGACTTTCCCTAATCGTTCTCACTTTATTTCTTACGCGTAAGAAACACATTATCCACTAGAATTTCCCTAATCGTGCTCACTTTATTTCTTACCCGTAAGCAACACATCATCCACTGTACTTTCCCTAATCGGTCTTACTTTATTTCTCACCCGTAAGAAACATATCATCCACTGGACTTTCCCTGATTGTTCTCACTTTATTCCTTACGCCTAAGAAACACGTAATCCACTGGACTTTCCCTAATCATTCTCCTTTTATTATTCCTTGCGGGTAAGAAATACATAATCCAGTGGACTTTGCCTAATCGTTGTCACTTTATTTCTTACGCGAAAGAAACAACTCATCGCCTAGACTTTCCCTAATCGTTCTCACTTTATTATTTCTTAGGTGTAAGAAGCACATAATCCACTGGACTTTCCCTAATCGTTCTCACTTTATTTCTTGCGCGTAAGAAACACAAAATCCACTGGACTTTCGTTAATCATTCCCACTTTATTTCTTGGGCGTAAGAAAATAAAAAATCCACTGGAATTTCCCTAATCGTTCTCATTTTATTTCTTGCGCGTAAGAAACACAAAATCCACTGGACTTTCCCTAATCGTTCTCACTTTTTTCTTGCGCGTAGGAAACACAAAATCCACTGGACTTTCGCTAATCGTTCTCACTTTATGTCTCGCGCGTAAGAAACACAAAATCCACTGGACTTTCCCTAATCGTTCTCACTCTTTTTCTTCCGCGTAAGAAACAAAATCCACTGGACTTTCCCTAATTGTTCTCACTTTATTTCTTACCCGCAAGAAACACAAAATCCACTGGACTTTCCCTAATCGTTCTCACTTTCTTTCTTGCGCGTAACAAACACAAAATCCACTGGACTTTCGGTAATCGTTCTCACTTTATTTCTTGCGCGTAACAAACACAAAATCCACTGGATTTTTGCTAATCGTTCTCACTTTATTTCTTGCGTGTAAGAAACACAAAATCCACTGCACTTTCCCTAATCGTTCTCACCTAATTTCTTGCGCGTGAGAAACACAAAATCCACTGGAGTTTCGCTACTCGTTCTCACTTTATTTCTTGCGCGGAAGAAACACAAAATCCACTGGACTTTCCCTAATCGTTCTCACTTAATTTCTTGCGCGTAAGAAACACAAAATCCACTGGACTTTCGCTAATGGTTCTCACTTACTTTCTTGCGCGTAAGAAACACAAAATCCACTGGACTTTCGCTAATGGTTCTCACTTTATTTCTTGCGCATAAGGAACACAAAATCCACTGGACTTTGGCTAATCGTTCTCACTTTATTTCTTGCGCGTAAGAAACACAAAATCCACTGGACTTTCCCTACTCGTTCTCACCTTAGTTCTTGCGCGTAAGAAACACAAAATCCACTGGACTTTCCCTAATCGTTCTCACTTTATGTCTCGCGCGTAAGAAACACAAAATCCACTGGACTTTCCCTAATTGTTCTTACTTTATTTCTTACGCACAAGAAACACAAAATCCACTGGACTTTCCCTAATTGTTCTCACTTTATTTCTTACGCACAAGAAACACAAAATCCACTGGACTTTCCCTAATCGTTCTCACTTTCTTTTTTGCGCGTAACAAACACAAAATCCACTGGACTTTCCCTAATCGTTCTCACTCTATTTCTTGCGCGTAAGAAACACAAAATCCACTGGACTTTCGCTAATGGTTCTCACTTTATTTCTTGCGCATAAGGAACACAAAATCCACTGGACTTTGGCTAATCGTTCTCACTTTATTTCTTGCGCGTAAGAAACACAAAATCCACTGGACTTTCCCTACTCGTTCTCACTTTAGTTTTTGCGCGTAAGAAACACAAAATCCACTGGACTTTCCCTAATTGTTCTCACTTTATTTCTTACGCACAAGAAACACAAAATCCACTGGACTTTCCCTAATCGTTCTCACTTTCTTTTTTGCGCGTAACAAACACAAAATCCACTGAACTTTCGCTAATCGTTCTCACTTTATTTCTTGCGCGTAACAAACACAAAATCCACTGGACTTTGGCTAATCGTTCTCACTTTATTTCTTGTGTGTAAGAAACAAATAATCCACTGCACTTTCCCTAATCGTTCTCACTTTATTTCTTGCGCGTAAGAAACACAAAATCCTCTGGACTTTCCCTACTCGTTCTCACTTTATTTCTTGCGCGTAAGAAACACAAAATCCACTGGAATTTCGCTAATCGTTCTCACTCTATTTCTTGCGCGTAAGAAACAAAAAATCCACTGGACTTTCGGTAATCGTTCTGACTTTATTTCTTGCGCGTAAGAAACACAAAATCCACCGGACTTTCGCTAATCGTTCTCACTTTATTTCTTGCGCGTAAGAAACACAAAATCCACTGGACTTTCGCTAATGGTTCTCACTTTATTTCTTGCGCGTAAGAAACACAAAATCCACTGGACTTTCGCTAATCGTTTTCACTTTAGTTCTTGCGCGTAACAAACACAAAATCCACTGGACTTTCCCTAATCGTTCTGACTTTATTTCTTGGGCGTAAGAAACACAAAATCCACTGGACTTTCCCTACTCGTTCTCACTTTAGTTCTTGCGCGTAAGAAACACAAAATCCACTGGACTTTCCCTAATCGTTCTCACTTTATGTCTCGCGCGTAAGAAACAAAAAATCCACTGGACTTTCCCTAATTGTTCTCACTTTATTTCTTACGCACAAGAAACACAAAATCCACTGGACTTTCCCTAATTGTTCTCACTTTATTTCTTACGCACAAGAAACACAAAATCCACTGGACTTTCGCTAATGGTTCTCACTTTATTTCTTGCGCATAAGGAACACAAAATCCACTGGACTTTGGCTAATCGTTCTCACTTTATTTCTTGCGCGTAAGAAACACAAAATCCACTGGACTTTCCCTACTCGTTCTCACTTTAGTTCTTGCGCGTAAGAAACACAAAATCCACTGGACTTTCCCTAATTGTTCTCACTTTATTTCTTACGCACAAGAAACACAAAATCCTCTGGACTTTCCCTAATCGTTCTCACTTTCTTTTTTGCGCGTAACAAACACAAAATCCACTGAACTTTCGCTAATCGTTCTCACTTTATTTCTTGCGCGTAACAAACACAAAATCCACTGGACTTTGGCTAATCGTTCTCACTTTATTTCTTGTGTGTAAGAAACAAATAATCCACTGCACTTTCCCTAATCGTTCTCACTTTATTTCTTGCGCGTAAGAAACACAAAATCCTCTGGACTTTCCCTACTCGTTCTCACTTTACTTCTTGCGCGTAACAAACACAAAATCCACTGGAATTTCGCTAATCGTTCTCACTCTATTTCTTGCGCGTAAGAAACACAAAATCCACTGGACTTTCGGTAATCGTTCTGACTTTATTTCTTGCACGTAAGAAACACAAAATCCACCGGACTTTCGCTAATCGTTCTCACTTTATTTCTTGCGCGTAAGAAACACAAAATCCACTGGACTTTCGCTAATGGTTCTCACTTTATTTCTTGCACGTAAGAAACACAAAATCCACTGGACTTTCGCTAATCGTTTTCACTTTAGTTCTTGCGCGTAACAAACACAAAATCCACTGGACTTTCCCTAATCGTTCTCACTTTATTTCTTGCGCGTAAGAAACGCAAACTCCACTGGACTTTCCCTAATCGTTCTGACTTTATTTCTTGGGAGTAAGAAACACAAAATCCACTGGACTTTCGCTAATCATTCTCACTCTATTTCTTGCGCGTAAGAAACACAAAATCCACTGGACCTTCGCTAATCGTTCTCACTTTATTTCTTGCGCGTAAGAAACACAAAATCCACTGGACTTTCCCTAATGGTTCTTACTTTATTTCTTGCGCGTAAGAAACACAAAATCCACTGGACTTTCCCTAATGGTTCTCACTTTATTTCTTGCGCGTAAGAAACACAAAATCCACTGGACTTTCCCTAATCGTTCTCAGTTTATTTCTTGCGCCTAAGAAACACAAAATCCACTGGACTTTCGCTAATCGTTCTAACTTTAATTCTTGCGCGTAAGAAATACAAAATCCACTGGACTTTCGCTAATCGTTCTCACTTTATTTCTTGCGCGTAAGAAACACATAATCCACTGGACTTTCCCTAATCGTTCTTACTTCATATGTTGCAAGTAAGAAACACAAAATCCACTGGACTTTCGCTAATCGTTCTCACTTTATTTCTTGCGCGTAAGAAACACATAATCCACTGGACTTTTCCTACTCGTTCTCACTTTATTTCTTGCGCGTAAGAAACACAAAATCCACTGGACTTTCGCTAATCGTTCTCACTTTATTTCTTGCGCGTAAGAAACACAAAATCCACTCGACTTTCCCTAATCGTTCTCACTTAATTTCTTGCGCGTAAGAAACACAAAATCCACTGGACTTTCGTAAAATTTCTCACTCTATTTCTTGGGCGTAAGAAACACAAAATCCACTGGACTTTCGCTAATCGTTCTCACTTTATTTCTTGCGCGAAAAAACAACTCATCGCCTAGACTTTCCCTAATCGTTCTCACTTTATTATTTCTTACGTGTAAGAGGCACATAATCCACTGGACTTTCCGTAATCGTTCTCACTTTATTTCTTGCGCGTAAGAAACACAAAATCCACTGGACTTTCGTTAATCATTCCCACTTTATTTCTTGGGCGTAAGAAAATAAAAAATCCACTGAAATTTCCCTAATCGTTCTCATTTTATTTCTTGCGCGTAAGAAACACAAAATCCACTGGACTTTCGCTAATCGTTCTCATTTTATGTCTCGCGCGTAAGAAACACAAAATCCACTGAACTTTCCCTAATCGTTCTCACTCTTTTTCTTCCGCGTAAGAAACAAAATCCACTGGACTTTCCCTAATTGTTCTCACTTTATTTCTTACCCGCAAGAAACACAAAATCCACTGGACTTTCCCTAATCGTTCTCACTTTCTTTCTTGCGCGTAACAAACACAAAATCCACTGAACTTTCGCTAATCGTTCTCACTTTATTTCTTGCGCGTAACAAACACAAAATCCACTGGATTTTTGCTAATCGTTCTCACTTTATTTCTTGCGTGTAAGAAACACAAAATCCACTGCACTTTCCCTAATCGTTCTCACCTAATTTCTTGCGCGTAAGAAACACAAAATCCACTGGAGTTTCGCTACTCGTTCTCACTTTATTTCTTGCGCGTAAGAAACACAAAATCCAATGGACTTTCGCTAATCGTTCTCACTTAATTTCTTGCGCGTAAGAAACACAAAATCCACTGGACTTTCGCTAATGGTTCTCAGTTACTTTCTTGCGCGTAAGAAACACGAAATCCACTGGACTTTCGCTAATGGTTCTCACTTTATTTCTTGCGCATAAGGAACACAAAATCCACTGGACTTTGGCTAATCGTTCTCACTTCATTTCTTGCGCGTAAGAAACACAAAATCCACTGGACTTTCCCTACTCGTTCTCACTTTAGTTCTTGCGCGTAAGAAACACAAAATCCACTGGACTTTCCCTAATTGTTCTCACTTTATTTCTTACGCACAAGAAACACAAAATCCACTGGACTTTTCCTAATCGTTCTCACTTTCTTTTTTGCGCGTAACAAACACAAAATCCACTGAACTTTCGCTAATCGTTCTCACTTTATTTCTTGCGCGTAACAAACACAAAATCCACTGGACTTTGGCTAATCGTTCTCACTTTATTTCTTGTGTGTAAGAAACAAATAATCCACTGCACTTTCCCTAATCGTTCTCACTTTATTTCTTGCGCGTAAGAAACACAAAATCCTCTGCACTTTCCCTACTCGTTC
The DNA here is from genome assembly GCF_042242905.1 of Orbicella faveolata. NCBI lineage: Eukaryota > Metazoa > Cnidaria > Anthozoa > Scleractinia > Merulinidae > Orbicella > Orbicella faveolata. The sequence goes on along the minus strand of NW_028301581.1, from coordinate 1,669,369 downwards.
TCACTTTATTTCTTGCGCGTAAGAAACACAAAATCCACTGGACTTTCCCTAATCGTTCTCACTTTATTTCTTGCGCGTAAGAAACACAAAATCCTCTGGACTTTCCCTACTCGTTCTCACTTTATTTCTTGCGCGTAAGAAACACAAAATCCACGGGACTTTCCCTAATCGTTCTCACTTTATTTCTTGCGCGTAAGAAACACAAAATCCACTGGACTTTCCCTAATCGTTCTCACTTTTTTCTTCCGCGTAGGAAACACAAAATCCACTGGACTTTCGCTAATGGTTCTCACTTTATTTCTTGCGCATAAGGAACACAAAATCCACTGGACTTTGGCTAATCGTTCTCACTTCATTTCTTGCGCGTAAGAAACACAAAATCCACTGGACTTTCCCTACTCGTTCTCACTTTAGTTCTTGCGCGTAAGAAACACAAAATCCACTGGACTTTCGCTAATTGTTCTCACTTTATTTCTTACGCACAAGAAACACAAAATCCACTGGACTTTCCCTAATCGTTCTCACTTTCTTTTTTGCGCGTAACAAACACAAAATCCACTGAACTTTCGCTAATCGTTCTCACTTTATTTCTTGCGCGTAACAAACACAAAATCCACTGGACTTTGGCTAATCGTTCTCACTTTATTTCTTGTGTGTAAGAAACAAATAATCCACTGCACTTTCCCTAATCGTTCTCACTTTATTTCTTGCGCGTAAGAAACACAAAATCCTCTGGACTTTCCCTACTCGTTCTCACTTTATTTCTTGCGCGTAAGAAACACAAAATCCACTGGACTTTCCTTAATCGTTCTCACTTTATTTCTTGCGCGTAAGAAACACAAAATCCTCTGGACTTTCCCTACTCGTTCTCACTTTATTTCTTCCGCGTAAGAAACACAAAATCCACGGGACTTTCCCTAATCGTTCTCACTTTATTTCTTGCGCGTAAGAAACACAAAATCCACTGGACTTTGGCTAATCGTTCTCACTTTTTTCTTCCGCGTAGGAAACACAAAATCCACTGGACTTTCGCTAATCGTTTTCACTTTATTTCTCGTGCGTAAGAAACACAAAATCCACTGGACTTTCCCTAATCGTTCTCACTTTATTTTTTACGCGTAAGAAACACAAAATCCACTGGACCTTCCCTAATTGTTCTCACTTTTTTTCTTGGGCGCAAGAAACACAAAATCCACTGGACTTTCGCTAATCGTTCTCACTTTATTTCTTGCGCGTGACAAACAAAATCCACTGGACTTTCGCTAATCGTTCTCACTTTATTTCTTGCGCGTAAGAAACACAAAATCCACAGGACTTTCCCTAATCGTTCTCACTTTTTTCTTGCGCGTAGGAAACACAAAATCCACTGGACTTTCGCTGATCGTTCTCACTTTATTTCTCGCGCGTAAGAAGCACAAAATCAACTGGACTTTCCCTAATCGTTCTCATTTTATTTTTTACGCGTAGGAAACACAAAATCTACTGGACGTTCGCTAATCGTTCTCACTTTATTTCTTGGGCGTAAGAAACACAAAATCCACTGGACTTTCGCTTATCGTTCTCACTTGATTTCTTGCGCGTGAGAAACACAAAATCCACTGGACTTTCGCTAATAGCTCTCACTTCATTTCTTGCTCGTAAGAAACACAAAATCCACTGGACTTTCCCTAATCGTTCTCGCTTTATTTCTCGCCCGTAAGAAACACAAAATCCACTGGACTATCGCTAATCGTTCTGACTTTATTTCGTGGGCGTAAGAAACACAAACTCCACTGGACTTTCCCTAATCGTTCTCGCTTTATTTCTCGCCCGTAAGAAACACAAAATCCACTGGACTTTCGCTAATCGTTCTGACTTTATTTCGTGGGCGTAAGAAACACAAACTCCACTGGACTTTCGCTAATCGTTCTCACTTTATTTCTTGCGCGTAAGAAACACAAAATCCACTGGACTTTCGCTAATCGTTCTCACTTTATTTCTTGCGCGTAAGAAACACAAAATCCACTGGACTCTCGCTAATCGTTCTCCCTTTATTTCTTGCGCGTAAGAAACACAAAATCCACTGGACTTTCGCTAATCGTTCTCACTCTATTTCTTGCGCGTAAGAAACACAAAATCCACTGGACTTTCGCTAATCTTTCTGAGTTTATTTCTTGCGAGTAAGAAACACAAAATCCACTGGACTTTCGCTTATCGTTCTCACTTGATTTCTTGCGCGTGAGAAACACAAAATCCAGTGGACTTTCGCTAATAGCTCTCACTTCATTTCTTGCTCGTAAGAAACACAAAATCCACTGGACTTTCCCTAATCGTTCTCGCTTTATTTCTCGCGCGTAAGAAACACAAAATCCACTGGACTTTCGCTAATCGTGCTGACTTTATTTCTTGGGCGTAAGAAACACAAAATCCACTGGACTTTCGCTAATCGTTCTCACTTTATTTCTTGCGCGTAAGAAACACAAAATCCACTGGACTTTCGCTAATCGTTCTCACTTTATTTCTTGCGCGTATGAAACACAAAATCAACTGGACTCTCGCTAATCGTTCTCCCTTTATTTCTTGCGCGTAAGAAACACAAAATCCACTGGATTTTCGCTAATCGTTCTCACTGTATTTCTTGCGCGTAAGAAACACAAAATCTACTGGACTTTCGCTAATCGTTCTCACTCTATTTCTTGCGCGTAAGAAACACAAAATCCACTGGACTTTCGCTAATCTTTCTGAGTTTATTTCTTGCGCGTAAGAAACACAAAATCCACTGGACTTTCGCTAATCGTTCTCACTTGATTTCTTGCGCGTGAGAAACACAAAATCCACTGGACTTTCGCTAATCGTTCTCACTTTATTTCTTGCGCGTAAGAAACACAAAATCCACTGGACTTTCGCTAATCGTTCTCACTTTATTTCTTGCGCGTATGAAACACAAAATCAACTGGACTCTCGCTAATCGTTCTCCCTTTATTTCTTGCGCGTAAGAAACACAAAATCCACTGGATTTTCGCTAATCGTTCTCACTGTATTTCTTGCGCGTAAGAAACACAAAATCTACTGGACTTTCGCTAATCGTTCTCACTCTATTTCTTGCGCGTAAGAAACACAAAATCCACTGGACTTTCGCTAATCTTTCTGAGTTTATTTCTTGCGCGTAAGAAACACAAAATCCACTGGACTTTCGCTAATCGTTCTCACTTGATTTCTTGCGCGTGAGAAACACAAAATCCACTGGACTTTCGCTAATAGCTCTCACTTCATTTCTTGCTCGTAAGAAACACAAAATCCACTGGACTTTCCCTAATCGTTCTCGCTTTATTTCTCGCGCGTAAGAAACACAAAATCCACTGGACTTTCGCTAATCGTGCTGACTTTATTTCTTGGGCGTAAGAAACACAAAATCCACTGGACTTTCGCTAATCGTTCTCACTTTATTTCTTGCGCGTAAGAAACACAAAATCCACTGGACTTTCGCTAATCGTTCTCACTTTATTTCTTGCGCGTATGAAACACAAAATCAACTGGACTCTCGCTAATCGTTCTCCCTTTATTTCTTGCGCGTAAGAAACACAAAATCCACTGGATTTTCGCTAATCGTTCTCACTGTATTTCTTGCGCGTAAGAAACACAAAATCTACTGCACTTTCGGTAATCGTTCTCACTCTATTTCTTGCGCGTAAGAAACACAAAATCCACTGGACTTTCGCTAATCTTTCTGAGTTTATTTCTTGCGCGTAAGAAACACAAAATCCACTGGACTTTCGCTAATCGTTCTCACTTGATTTCTTGCGCGTGAGAAACACAAAATCCACTGGACTTTCGCTAATAGCTCTCACTTCATTTCTTGCTCGTAAGAAACACAAAATCCACTGGACTTTTCCTAATCGTTCTCACTTCATTTCTTCCGCGTAAGAAACAGAAACTCCACTGGACTTTCCCTAATCGTTCTCACTTTATTTCTTACGCGTAAGAAACACAAAATCCACTGGACTTTCCCTAATCGTTCTTACTTTATTTCTTGCTTGTAAGAAACACATAATCCACTGGACTTTCCCTAATCGTTCTCACTTTATTTCTTGGGCGTAAGAAACACAAACTCCACTGGACTTTCCCTAATCGTTCTCACTTCATTTCTTGCGCGTAAGAAACACAAAATCCACTGGACTTTCCCTAATCGTTCTCACTTTATTTCTTGCGTCTAAGAAAAACGAAATCCACTGGAGTTTCCCTAATCGTTCTCACTTGATTTCTTGCGCGTGAGAAACACAAAATCCACTGGACTTTCGCTAATAGCTCTCACTTCATTTCTTGCTCGTAAGAAACACAAAATCCACTGGACTTTCCCTAATCGTTCTCGCTTTATTTCTCGCCCGTAAGAAACACAAAATCCACTGGACTATCGCTAATCGTTCTGACTTTATTTCTTGGGCGTAAGAAACACAAACTCCACTGGACTTTCCCTAATCGTTCTCGCTTTATTTCTCGCCCGTAAGAAACACAAAATCCACTGGACTTTCGCTAATCGTTCTGACTTTATTTCGTGGGCGTAAGAAACACAAACTCCACTGGACTTTCGCTAATCGTTCTCACTTTATTTCTTGCGCGTAAGAAACACAAAATCCACTGGACTTTCGCTAATCGTTCTCACTTTATTTCTTGCGCGTAAGAAACACAAAATCCACTGGACTCTCGCTAATCGTTCTCCCTTTATTTCTTGCGCGTAAGAAACACAAAATCCACTGGACTTTCGCTAATCGTTCTCACTCTATTTCTTGCGCGTAAGAAACACAAAATCCACTGGACTTTCGCTAATCTTTCTGAGTTTATTTCTTGCGAGTAAGAAACACAAAATCCACTGGACTTTCGCTTATCGTTCTCACTTGATTTCTTGCGCGTGAGAAACACAAAATCCAGTGGACTTTCGCTAATAGCTCTCACTTCATTTCTTGCTCGTAAGAAACACAAAATCCACTGGACTTTCCCTAATCGTTCTCGCTTTATTTCTCGCGCGTAAGAAACACAAAATCCACTGGACTTTCGCTAATCGTGCTGACTTTATTTCTTGGGCGTAAGAAACACAAAATCCACTGGACTTTCGCTAATCGTTCTCACTTTATTTCTTGCGCGTAAGAAACACAAAATCCACTGGACTTTCGCTAATCGTTCTCACTTTATTTCTTGCGCGTATGAAACACAAAATCAACTGGACTCTCGCTAATCGTTCTCCCTTTATTTCTTGCGCGTAAGAAACACAAAATCCACTGGATTTTCGCTAATCGTTCTCACTGTATTTCTTGCGCGTAAGAAACACAAAATCTACTGGACTTTCGCTAATCGTTCTCACTCTATTTCTTGCGCGTAAGAAACACAAAATCCACTGGACTTTCGCTAATCTTTCTGAGTTTATTTCTTGCGCGTAAGAAACACAAAATCCACTGGACTTTCGCTAATCGTTCTCACTTGATTTCTTGCGCGTGAGAAACACAAAATCCACTGGACTTTCGCTAATCGTTCTCACTTTATTTCTTGCGCGTAAGAAACACAAAATCCACTGGACTTTCGCTAATCGTTCTCACTTTATTTCTTGCGCGTATGAAACACAAAATCAACTGGACTCTCGCTAATCGTTCTCCCTTTATTTCTTGCGCGTAAGAAACACAAAATCCACTGGATTTTCGCTAATCGTTCTCACTGTATTTCTTGCGCGTAAGAAACACAAAATCTACTGGACTTTCGCTAATCGTTCTCACTCTATTTCTTGCGCGTAAGAAACACAAAATCCACTGGACTTTCGCTAATCTTTCTGAGTTTATTTCTTGCGCGTAAGAAACACAAAATCCACTGGACTTTCGCTAATCGTTCTCACTTGATTTCTTGCGCGTGAGAAACACAAAATCCACTGGACTTTCGCTAATAGCTCTCACTTCATTTCTTGCTCGTAAGAAACACAAAATCCACTGGACTTTCCCTAATCGTTCTCGCTTTATTTCTCGCGCGTAAGAAACACAAAATCCACTGGACTTTCGCTAATCGTGCTGACTTTATTTCTTGGGCGTAAGAAACACAAAATCCACTGGACTTTCGCTAATCGTTCTCACTTTATTTCTTGCGCGTAAGAAACACAAAATCCACTGGACTTTCGCTAATCGTTCTCACTTTATTTCTTGCGCGTATGAAACACAAAATCAACTGGACTCTCGCTAATCGTTCTCCCTTTATTTCTTGCGCGTAAGAAACACAAAATCCACTGGATTTTCGCTAATCGTTCTCACTGTATTTCTTGCGCGTAAGAAACACAAAATCTACTGCACTTTCGGTAATCGTTCTCACTCTATTTCTTGCGCGTAAGAAACACAAAATCCACTGGACTTTCGCTAATCTTTCTGAGTTTATTTCTTGCGCGTAAGAAACACAAAATCCACTGGACTTTCGCTAATCGTTCTCACTTGATTTCTTGCGCGTGAGAAACACAAAATCCACTGGACTTTCGCTAATAGCTCTCACTTCATTTCTTGCTCGTAAGAAACACAAAATCCACTGGACTTTTCCTAATCGTTCTCACTTCATTTCTTCCGCGTAAGAAACAGAAACTCCACTGGACTTTCCCTAATCGTTCTCACTTTATTTCTTACGCGTAAGAAACACAAAATCCACTGGACTTTCCCTAATCGTTCTTACTTTATTTCTTGCTTGTAAGAAACACATAATCCACTGGACTTTCCCTAATCGTTCTCACTTTATTTCTTGGGCGTAAGAAACACAAACTCCACTGGACTTTCCCTAATCGTTCTCACTTCATTTCTTGCGCGTAAGAAACACAAAATCCACTGGACTTTCCCTAATCGTTCTCACTTTATTTCTTGCGTCTAAGAAAAACGAAATCCACTGGAGTTTCCCTAATCGTTCTCACTTTATTTCTTGCGCGTAAGAAACACATAATCCACTGGACTTTCCCTAATATTTCTCACTTTATATCTTGCGCGTAAGAAACACATAATCCACTGGACTTTCCCTAATCGTTCTCACTTTATTTCTTGCGCGTAAGAAACACAAAATCCACTGGACTTTCGCTAATCGTTCTCACTTTATTTCTTGCGCGTAAGAAACACAAAATCCACTGGACTTTCGCTAATAGCTCTCACTTCATTTCTTGCTCGTAAAAAACACAAAATCCACTGGACTTTCCTTAATCGTTCTCACTTCATTTCTTCCGCATAAGAAACAGAAACTCCACTGGACTTTCCCTAATCGTTCTCACTTTATTTCTTGCGCGTAAGAAACACAAAATCCACTGGACTTTCCCTAATCGTTCTTACTTTATTTCTTGCTTGTAAGAAACACATAATCCACTGGACTTTCCCTAATCGTTGTCACTTTATTTCTTGCGCGTAAAAAACACAAACTCCACTGGACTTTCCCTAATCGTTCTCACTTCATTTCTTGCGCGTAAGAAACACAAAATCCACTGGACTTTCCCTAATCGTTCTCGCTTTATTTCTCGCGCGTAAGAAACACAAAATCCACTGGACTTTCGCTAATCGTGCTGACTTTATTTCTTGGGCGTAAGAAACACAAAATCCACTGGACTTTCGCTAATAGCTCTCACTTCATTTCTTGCTCGTAAGAAACACAAAATCCACTGGACTTTCCCTAATCGTTCTCGCTTTATTTCTCGCGCGTAAGAAACACAAAATCCACTGGACTTTCGCTAATCGTGCTGACTTTATTTCTTGGGCGTAAGAAACACAAAATCCACTGGACTTTCGCTAATCGTTCTCACTTTATTTCTTGCGCGTAAGAAACACAAAATCCACTGGACTTTCGCTAATCGTTCTCACTTTATTTCTTGCGCGTATGAAACACAAAATCAACTGGACTCTCGCTAATCGTTCTCCCTTTATTTCTTGCGCGTAAGAAACACAAAATCCACTGGATTTTCGCTAATCGTTCTCACTGTATTTCTTGCGCGTAAGAAACACAAAATCTACTGGACTTTCGCTAATCGTTCTCACGCTATTTCTTGCGCGTAAGAAACGCAAACTCCACTGGACTTTCCCTAATCTTTCTGAGTTTATTTCTTGCGCGTAAGAAACACAAAATCCACTGGACTTTCGCTAATCGTTCTCACTTGATTTCTTGCGCGTGAGAAACACAAAATCCACTGGACTTTCGCTAATAGCTCTCACTTCATTTCTTGCTCGTAAAAAACACAAAATCCACTGGACTTTCCTTAATCGTTCTCACTTCATTTCTTCCGCGTAAGAAACAGAAACTCCACTGGACTTTCCCTAATCGTTCTCACTTTATTTCTTGCGCGTAAGAAACACAAAATCCACTGGACTTTCCCTAATCGTTCTTACTTTATTTCTTGCTTGTAAGAAACACATAATCCACTGGACTTTCCCTAATCGTTGTCACTTTATTTCTTGCGCGTAAAAAACACAAACTCCACTGGACTTTCCCTAATCGTTCTCACTTCATTTCTTGCGCGTAAGAAACACAAAATCCACTGGACTTTCGCTAATCGTTCTCACTTTATTTCTTGCGCCTAAGAAACACGAAATCCACTGGAGTTTCCCTAATCGTTCTCACTTTATTTCTTGCGCGTAAGAAACACATAATCCACTGGACTTTCCCTAATCGTTCTCACTCTATATCTTGCGCGTAAGAAACACATAATCCACTGGACTTTCCCTAATCGTTCTCACTTTATTTCTTGCAAGTAAGAAACACAAAATCCACTGGACTTTCCCTAATTGTTCTCACTTTATTTCTTACGCGCAAGAAACACAAAATCCACTGGACTTTCGCTAATCGTTCTCACTTTATTTCTCGCGCGTAAGAAACACAAAATCCACTGGACTTTCCCTAATCGTTCTCACTCTTTTTCTTCCGCGTAAGAAACACAAAATCCACTGGACTTTCCCTAATTGTTCTCACTTTATTTCTTGCGCGTAAGAAACACAAAATGCACTGGACTTTCGCTAATCTTTCTGAGTTTATTTCTTGCGCGTAAGAAACACAAAATCCACTGGACTTTCGCTAATCGTTCTCACTTGATTTCTTGCGCGTGAGAAACACAAAATCCACTGGACTTTCGCTAATAGCTCTCACTTCATTTCTTGCTCGTAAAAAACACAAAATCCACTGGACTTTCCTTAATCGTTCTCACTTCATTTCTTCCGCGTAAGAAACAGAAACTCCACTGGACTTTCCCTAATCGTTCTCACTTTATTTCTTGCGCGTAAGAAACACAAAATCCACTGGACTTTCCCTAATCGTTCTTACTTTATTTCTTGCTTGTAAGAAACACATAATCCACTGGACTTTCCCTAATCGTTGTCACTTTATTTCTTGCGCGTAAAAAACACAAACTCCACTGGACTTTCCCTAATCGTTCTCACTTCATTTCTTGCGCGTAAGAAACACAAAATCCACTGGACTTTCGCTAATCGTTCTCACTTTATTTCTTGCGCCTAAGAAACACGAAATCCACTGGAGTTTCCCTAATCGTTCTCACTTTATTTCTTGCGCGTAAGAAACACATAATCCACTGGACTTTCCCTAATCGTTCTCACTCTATATCTTGCGCGTAAGAAACACATAATCCACTGGACTTTCCCTAATCGTTCTCACTTTATTTCTTGCAAGTAAGAAACACAAAATCCACTGGACTTTCCCTAATTGTTCTCACTTTATTTCTTACGCGCAAGAAACACAAAATCCACTGGACTTTCGCTAATCGTTCTCACTTTATTTCTCGCGCGTAAGAAACACAAAATCCACTGGACTTTCCCTAATCGTTCTCACTCTTTTTCTTCCGCGTAAGAAACACAAAATCCACTGGACTTTCCCTAATTGTTCTCACTTTCTTTCTTACGCGTAACAAACACAAAATCCACTGGACTTTCGCTAATCTTTCTGACTTTATTTCTTGCGCGTAAGAAACACAAAATCCACTGGACTTTCGCTAATCGTTCTCACTTCATTTCTTGCGCGTGAGAAACACAAAATCCAGTGGACTTTCCCTAATAGCTCTCACTTCATTTCTTGCTCGTAAGAAACACAAAATTCACTGCACTTTCCCTAATCGTTCTCACTTCATTTCTTCCGCGTAAGAAACAGAAACTCCACTGGACTTTCCCTAATCGTTCTCACTTTATTTCTTGCGCGTAAGAAACACAAAATCCACTGCAGTTTCCCTAATCGTTCTTACTTTATTTCTTGCGCGTAAGAAACACATAATCCACTGGACTTTCCCTAATCGTTCTCACTTTATTTCTTGCCAGTAAGAAACACAAACTCCACTGGACTTTCCCTAATCGTTCTCACTTCATTTTTTGCGCGTAAGAAACACAAAATCCACTGGACTTTCTCTAATCGTTCTCACTTTATTTCTTGCGCCTAAGAAACACGAAATCCACTGGAGTTTTTCTAATCGTTCTCAGTTTATTTCTTGCGCGTAAGAAACACATAATCCAGTGGACTTTCCCTAATCGTTCTCACTTTATTTCTTGCGCGTAAGAAACACATAATCCACTGGACTTTCCCTAATCGTTCTCACTTTATATCGTGCGCGTAAGAAACACATAATCCACTGGACTTTCCCTAATCGTTCTCACTTTATTTCTTGCAAGTAAGAAACACAAAATCCACTGGACTTTCGCTAATCGTTCTCACTTTATTTCTTGCGCGTAAGAAACACATAATCCACTGGACTTTCCCTAACCATTCTCACTTTATTTCTTGCGTGTAAGAAACACAAAATCCACTTGACCTTCCCTAATCGTTCTCACTTTATTTCTTGCGCGTAAGAAACACAAAATCCACTGGACTTTCGCTACTCGTTCTGACTTTATTTCTTGCGCGTAAGAAACACAAAATTCACTGGACTTTCGCTAATCGTTCTCACTTCATTTCTTGCGCGTAAGAAACACAAGATCCACTCGACTTTTGCTAATCGTTGTCACTTCATTTCTTGCGCGTAAGAAACACAAAATCCACTGGAGTTTCCCTAATCGTTCTCAGTTTATTTCTTGCGCGTAAGAAACACAAAATCCACTGGACTTTCCCTAATCGTTCTCACTTTATTTCTTGCGCGTAAGAAACGCAAAATCCACTGGACTTTCCCGAATCGTTATGGCTTTATTTCTTGCGGGTAAGGAACGCAAAATCCACTGGACTTTCCCTAATCGTTCTCACTTTATTTCTTGCGCGTAAGAAACACAAAATCCACTGGACTTTCCCTAATCGCTCTCACTTTATTTCTTCCGCGTAAAAAACACAAAATCCACTGGACTTTCGCGAATCCTTCTCACTTTACTTCTTGCGCGTAAGAAACACAAAATCCACTGGACGTTTTCTAATCCTTCTCACCTTATTTCTTGCGCGTGAGTAACACAAAATCCACTGGACTTTCGCTAGTCGTTCTCAGTTTATTTCTTGCGCGTAAGAAACACAAAATCCACTGGACTTTCGTTAATCGTTCCCACTTTATTTCTTGGGCGTAATAAAATAAAAAATCCACTGGAATTTCCCTAATCGTTCTCATTTTATTTCTTGCGCGTAGGAAACACAAAATCCACTGGACTGTCGGTAATGGTTTTCACTTCATTTCTTGCGCGTAAGAAACACAAAATCCACTGGACTTTCTCTAATCGTTCGCGCTTTATTTCTTGCGCGTAAAAAACGCAAAATCCACTGGACTTTCCCTAATCGTTCTCAGTTTATTTCTTGCGCGTAAGAAACACAAAATACACTGGACGTTCGCTTATCGTCCTCACTTTACTTCTTGCGCGTAAGAAACACAAAATCCACTAGTCCTTCGCTACTCGTTTTCACGTTATTTCTTGCGCGTAACTAACACAAAATCCATTGGACCTTCGCTAGTCGTTCTCACTTTATTTCTCACGCGTAAGAAACACAAAATCCACTGCACTTTCGTTAATTGTTCCCACTTTATTTCTCGGGCTTAAGAAAATAAAAAATCCACTGGAATTTCCCTAATCATTCTCATTTTATTTCTTGCGCGTAAGAAACACAAAATCCACTAGACTTTCCCTAATCGTTCTCACTTTTTTCTTGCGCGTAGGAAACACAAAATCCACTGGACTTTCGCTAATCGTTCTCACTTTATTTCTCGCGCGTAAGAAACACAAAATCCACTGGACTTTTCCTAGTCGTTATCACTCTTTTTCTTCCGCGTAAGAGACACAAAATCCACTGGACTTTCCCTAATTGTTCTCACTTTCTTTCTTCCGCGTAACAAACACAAAATCCACTGGACTTTCGCTAATCGTTCTCACTTTATTTCTTGGGCGTAAGAAACACAAAATCCACTGGACTTTCCCTAATCGTTCTCACTTTATTTCTTGCAAGTAACAAGCACAAAATCCAGTGGACTCTCGCTAATCGTTCTCTCTCTATTTCTTGCGCGTAAGAAACACATAATCCACTGGACTTTCGCTAATCGTTCTCACTTCATGTCTTGCGCGTAAGAAACACAAAATCCACTGGACTTTCGCTAATGGTTTTCACTTCATTTCTTGCGCGTAAGAAACACAAAATCCACTGGACTTTCCCTAATCGTTCTCGCTTTATTTCTTGCGGGTAAGAAACGCAAAATCCAATGGACTTTCCCTAATCGTTCTCACTTTACTTCTTGCGCGTAAGAAACACAAAATCCACTGGACTTTCGCTTATCGTTCTCACTTTATTTCTTGCGCGTAAGAAACACAAAATCCACTGGTCCTTCGCTAATCGTTCTCACCTTATTTCTTGCGCGTAAGTAACACAAAATCCACTGGACTTTCGCTAATCGTTCTCACTTTATTTCTTGCGCGTAAGAAACACAAAATCCACTGGACTTTCGTTAATCGTTCCCACTTTATTTCTTGGGCGTAAGAAACACAAAATCCACTGGACTTTCGCTAATCGTTCTCACTTTATTTCTTGCGCGTAAGAAACACAAAATCCACTGGACTTTCCCTAATCGTTCTCAGTTTATTTCTTGGGGGTAAGAAACACAAAATCCACTGGACTTTCCCTAATCGTTCTCACTTTATTTCTTGCGGGTAAGAAACACAAAATCCACTGGAGTTTCCCTGATCGTTCTCAGTTTATTTCTTGGGCGTAAAAAACACATAATCCACTGGAGTTTCCCTAATGGTTCTCACTTTATTTCTTGCGCGTAAGAAACACAAAATCCACTGGACTTTCCCTAATCGTTCTCAGTTTGTTTCTTGCGCGTAAGAAAAACATATTCCACTGGACTTTCCCTGATCGTTCTCACTTTATTTCTTGGGCGTAAGAAACACAAAATCCACTAGACTTTCCCTAATCGTTCTCACTTTATTTCTTGCGCGTAAGAAACACATAATCCACTGGACTTTCCCTAATCGTTCTCACTTTATTTCTTGCCCGTAAGAAACACATAATCCACTGGACTTTCCCTAATCGTTCTCACTTTATTTCTTGCGGGTAAGAAACACAAAATCTACTGGACTTTCCCTAATCGTTCTCACTTTATTTCTTGCGCGTAAGAAACACAAAATCCACTGGCCTTTCGCTAATCGTTCTCACTTTATTTCTTGCGCGTAAGAAAAACAAAATCCACTGGACTTTCCCTAATGGTTCTCACTTTATTTCTTGCGCGTAAGAAACACAAAATCCACTGGACTTTCGCTAATCGTTCTCACTTTATTTCTTGCGCGTAAGAAACACAAAATCCACTGGACTTTCCCTAATCGTTCTCACTTTATTTCCTTCGCGTAAGAAACACAAAATCCACTGGACTTTCGGTAATCGTTCTCACTTTATTTCTTGCGCGTAAAAACCACAAAATCCACTGGACTTTCGCTAATCGTTCTCACTTTATTTCTTGCGCGTAAGAAACACAAAATCCACTGGACTTTCCCTAATCGTTGTCACTTTATTTCTTGCGCGTAAGAAACACAAAATCCACTGGACTTTCCCTAATCGTTCTCAGTTTATTTCTTTCGCGTAAGAAACACAAAATACACTGGACGTTCGCTTATCGTCCTCACTTTACTTCTTGCGCGTAAGAAACACAAAATCCACTAGTCCTTCGCTACTCGTTTTCACGTTATTTCTTGCGCGTAACTAACACAAAATCCATTGGACCTTCGCTAGTCGTTCTCACTTTATTTCTCACGCGTAAGAAACACAAAATCCACTGCACTTTCGTTAATTGTTCCCACTTTATTTCTCGGGCTTAAGAAAATAAAAAATCCACTGGAATTTCCCTAATCATTCTCATTTTATTTCTTGCGCGTAAGAAACACAAAATCCACTAGACTTTCCCTAATCGTTCTCACTTTTTTCTTGCGCGTAGGAAACACAAAATCCACTGGACTTTCGCTAATCGTTCTCACTTTATTTCTCGCGCGTAAGAAACACAAAATCCACTGGACTTTTCCTAGTCGTTATCACTCTTTTTCTTCCGCGTAAGAGACACAAAATCCACTGGACTTTCCCTAATTGTTCTCACTTTCTTTCTTCCGCGTAACAAACACAAAATCCACTGGACTTTCGCTAATCGTTCTCACTTTATTTCTTGGGCGTAAGAAACACAAAATCCACTGGACTTTCCCTAATCGTTCTCACTTTATTTCTTGCAAGTAACAAGCACAAAATCCAGTGGACTCTCGCTAATCGTTCTCTCTCTATTTCTTGCGCGTAAGAAACACATAATCCACTGGACTTTCGCTAATCGTTCTCACTTCATGTCTTGCGCGTAAGAAACACAAAATCCACTGGACTTTCGCTAATGGTTTTCACTTCATTTCTTGCGCGTAAGAAACACAAAATCCACTGGACTTTCCCTAATCGTTCTCGCTTTATTTCTTGCGGGTAAGAAACGCAAAATCCAATGGACTTTCCCTAATCGTTCTCACTTTACTTCTTGCGCGTAAGAAACACAAAATCCACTGGACTTTCGCTTATCGTTCTCACTTTATTTCTTGCGCGTAAGAAACACAAAATCCACTGGTCCTTCGCTAATCGTTCTCACCTTATTTCTTGCGCGTAAGTAACACAAAATCCACTGGACTTTCGCTAATCGTTCTCACTTTATTTCTTGCGCGTAAGAAACACAAAATCCACTGGACTTTCGTTAATCGTTCCCACTTTATTTCTTGGGCGTAAGAAACACAAAATCCACTGGACTTTCGCTAATTGTTCTCACTTTATTTCTTGCGCGTAAGAAACACAAAATCCACTGGACTTTCCCTAATCGTTCTCAGTTTATTTCTTGGGGGTAAGAAACACAAAATCCACTGGACTTTCCCTAATCGTTCTCACTTTATTTCTTGCGGGTAAGAAACACAAAATCCACTGGAGTTTCCCTGATCGTTCTCAGTTTATTTCTTGGGCGTAAAAAACACATAATCCACTGGAGTTTCCCTAATGGTTCTCACTTTATTTCTTGCGCGTAAGAAACACAAAATCCACTGGACTTTCCCTAATCGTTCTCAGTTTGTTTCTTGCGCGTAAGAAAAACATATTCCACTGGACTTTCCCTGATCGTTCTCACTTTATTTCTTGGGCGTAAGAAACACAAAATCCACTGGACTTTCCCTAATCGTTCTCACTTTATTTCTTGCGCGTAAGAAACACATAATCCACTGGACTTTCCCTAATCGTTCTCACTTTATTTCTTGCCCGTAAGAAACACATAATCCACTGGACTTTCCCTAATCGTTCTCACTTTATTTCTTGCGGGTAAGAAACACAAAATCTACTGGACTTTCCCTAATCGTTCTCACTTTATTTCTTGCGCGTAAGAAACACAAAATCCACTGGCCTTTCGCTAATCGTTCTCACTTTATTTCTTGCGCGTAAGAAAAACAAAATCCACTGGACTTTCCCTAATGGTTCTCACTTTATTTCTTGCGCGTAAGAAACACAAAATCCACTGGACTTTCGCTAATCGTTCTCACTTTATTTCTTGCGCGTAAGAAACACAAAATCCACTGGACTTTCCCTAATCGTTCTCACTTTATTTCCTTCGCGTAAGAAACACAAAATCCACTGGACTTTCGGTAATCGTTCTCACTTTATTTCTTGCGCGTAAAAACCACAAAATCCACTGGACTTTCGCTAATCGTTCTCACTTTATTTCTTGCGCGTAAGAAACACAAAATCCACTGGACTTTCCCTAATCGTTGTCACTTTATTTCTTGCGCGTAAGAAACACAAAATCCACTGGACTTTCCCTAATCGTTCTCAGTTTATTTCTTTCGCGTAAGAAACAGAAAATCCACTGGACTTTCCCTAATCGTTCTCACTTTATTTCTTCCGCGTAAGAAACACAAAATCCGCTGGAGTTTCCCTGATCGTTCTCACTTTATTTCTTGCGCGTAAGAAACACAAAATCCACTGGCCTTTCGCTAATCGTTCTCACTTTATTTCTTGCGCGTAAGAAAAACAAAATCCACTGGACTTTCCCTAATCGTTCTCACTTTATTTCTTGCGGGTAAGAAACACAAAATCCACTGGACTTTCCCTAATCGTTCTCACTTTAGTTCTTGTGCGTAAGAAACACATCATCCACTGGACTTTCCCTAATCGTTCTCACTTTATTTCTTGCAAGTAAGAAACACAAAATCCACTGGCCTTTCGCTAATCGTTCTCACTTTATTTCTTGCGCGTAAGAAAAACAAAATCCACTGGACTTTCCCTAATGGTTCTCACTTTATTTCTTGCGCGTAAGAAACACAAAATCCACTGGACTTTCGCTAATCGTTCTCACTTTATTTCTTGCGCGTAAGAAACACAAAATCCACTGGACTTTCCCTAATCGTTCTCACTTTATTTCCTTCGCGTAAGAAACACAAAATCCACTGGACTTTCGGTAATCGTTCTGACTTTATTTCTTGCGCGTAAGAAACACAAAATCCACTGGAGTTTCCCTGATCGTTCTCACTTTATTTCTTGCGCGTAAGAAACACAAAATCCACTGGACTTTCACTAATGGTTCTCACTCTATTTCTTACGCGTAACAAAGACAAAATGCACTGGGCTTTCGCTAATCGTGCTCACTTTATTTCTTGCGCGTAAGGAACACATAATCCACTTGACTTTCCCTAATCGTTCTCACTTTATTTCTTGCGCGTAAGAAACACATAATCCATTGGACTTTCCCTAATCGTTCTCAGTTTATTTCTTGCGCGTAAGAAACACAAAATCCACTGGACTTTCCCTAATCGTTATCACTTTATTTCTTGAACGCTTACTTATGGGTAGTCTGGCCGAGATATTAGGTCACTTAGTGACTATGACTGGAAAGTCGCCCAGAGCGTGCTACGCGCAGCGCTATTTTGACCAACTTTGGGTCAATTTAGAGGAACTTGGGTGATATTTCCGAGCACTAGGGACTTTAAACTAATTTTAGTAAGACCTTGGTTTCTAGAGAAATGGGCAGATAAGAATTTTTGACCACTTACTTAGTAGCAGTCTAGCAAAAATATTAACTCACCTAGCAACTATGACTAGAAAGTCGCCGAGATTGGGCTACCGGCAGCGCGATCTTGACCAACTTTGGATGGATTTCCAAGAACTTGGGCGATATTTTCCAGCGCTAGGGACTCTAAACTAATTCGAGAAGACTTTGGATTCTAGTGAAATGACGAGAAAAATATTTTTGAACTTTTACTTATGGACAGTCTGGCCAAAATATTAACTTACCTAATGACTATGACTAGAAAGTCGCCGAGACCGGGCTACGCGCAGCGCGATTTATACGAAGTTTGGGTCGATATCCAGGAACTTGGGCGATATTTTTTAGTCCTAGGGACTCGAAACTAATTCCAGAAGACCTTGGTTTTCAGTGAAATGGCGAGAAAAGGTGTTTTGAACGCTTACTTATGAGCAGTCTGGCCGAAATATTAACACACTTAGTGACTATGACCAGAAAGTCGCCGAAACCGAGCTACGCGCAGCGCGATTTATACCAACTTTGGGTCGATTACCAGGGACTTGGGCGATATTTCCCAGCCCTAAGGAGTCTAAACTAATATGAGAAGACATTGGTTTTCAGGAAAATTGCCAGACGAAAAATTTTTGGACGCTTACTTATCAGCAGTCTGGCCAAAATAATAACTCACTTAGTGACTATGACTAGACCGGGCTACGCGCAGCGTGATTTTGACCAGAAGAAAAATCGACCAGAGGAAATCGACTAAAAGTTGGTCAAAATCGCGTTGCGCGTAGCCCGGTCGCGGCGACTTTCTGGTCATAGTCACTAAGGGAGTTATTATTTCGGCCAGACTGCTCATAAGTAAGCGTTCAAAACTTTTTCTTCTGGCCATTTTATTGAAAACCAAAGTCTTCTCGAATTTGTTTAGAGTCTTTAGGGCTGGGAAATATCGCCCAAGTGTTTGGAAATCGACCCAAAGTTGGTTGATTGGTTGATTGTTGAGTTTTTTTCCATAAATAACCAGAAGAAATGTTTGAAATTCATTACAAAACTGATTGGGGGCGAGGTCTATAATCACGGTGAAAAATGGTTAAGGGCTCTTTTCATGACTGGATATGTTGTATGCAAGCTCACTAACAAGACTCAACATCTGAGACGTTGTCAGATGTGATACTGTCAAGCAAACCCAACTCTTTAAACAATGTGTGGCCATAAATTTACTTTGACTTTTATCCAGAATGCCTGGGATTTAATGGGCCGGACGTCCATAAATTTCTACAAGTAATTAGGCAACAAGAATTGCAAGCTTCGTTAATAAGGGATTTATTACGCAACTGAAAATGTTCAGAAAAATGCCACGATCACAAACTGGAGAAACATTGCAAACTTCAAACGCCCAATTCTGATTGAAAGCCGACTAGTCGCATACTCGCGCCCTATGTTAAACAAAACAGAAGGGAAAAAGAGTTGGAAAGAAAACAAAACGAGTGTTTCGTGTGATCAAAGCAAGCTCTTTCAGAAACGCCATAACACTAACGAAAATCTTTAACAGTGATCGTGGGGGATCATTCTGGACAGTGCCCGGTCCAATACTTAGGGAATACTGTGCCAGCAATGAAGCAATTTGATTCGTTAATCTGAGTTCTTAACCCTCTAAACTAACTTAGTGATGAAATATAAACTAGTTATGTAACGTTTTCTCTTGGTATACATTGGAATATCCCACTTGTATTCACTTGGTATATACAAAGAAAATACAAGTGACACAAGAGAAAGCGCTGCATAAGCGTTGCGTGCGAAAGGATACCCCCTATTCCCTCCCCGTTTACACCTGCTATGCAGGATGTATACATGGCTTATCATTATAAAAATAACAAAAATATCATTACAGCCGTAAAATAATGTTTTCAGTGACACGGCTGCAAAGGTAACAGAAAAGAAATACCACAATGTACAGCAAACACAAATTAATTTTTATTCCTAAAACATTCCAAAGCAAACAGAGGATGGTAATATTATCTAAAAAAAAGCTGGAAACACATCCATATCTACGAAGAGGAAAACAAAAGGAGCAATGTCAATAACAGGCCAAAATACTCAATACTTCTCATGAACACTACTATTAAGCTGCATTTAGCCAAGTCTTGCCATCACCTCGAGTATTCGTTTTTTTTTCAATAAAAGGTCATTTACAATGCGAAACAGCATCTCGGTAATCGATCAACAGATTATTACAAACAATTCCTGCTCTAGCCAGTGCCAGAACCTAAGGATTAATTCACCATGCATATGGAATGTCATTCATTTTTATCTTGTTCAGTGTCAACTAAACTGCAATATTAATTCTCAATGCTGATGTTCGTTCAGCTCCATCTTGCTCATTTCAGAACTAAGATAGTAATTCTCCACATTAATTGTCATTCAGTTTTATCTTGCCCAGTCTCAGAACTTAAATAGTAAATCTCCATACTGAATGTCGTTCAGTTTTATCTTGTCCGTTGGCAGAACTGATATTGCAATTCTCCATACTGATTGCTGTTCAGTTTTATCTTGTCCATTGTCAGAACTGATATTGCAATTCTCCATACTGATTACTGTTCAGTTTTATCTTGTCCAGTGTCAGAACTGATATTGCTGTAATTCTCCATAATGATTGTCGTTCAGTTTTATCTTGTCCATTGTCAGAACTGATATTGTTGTAATTCTCCATACTGATTGTCGTTCAGTTCTATGTTGTCCAGAGTCAAAATTAATATTGCAATATTCCATACTGATTGTCCTTCAGTTTTATCTTGGTCAGTGTCAAAAATGATATTGTTGTAATTTTCCCTTCTCATTCTCATTCATTTCTATCTTGTCCACTGTCAGAATTGTTATTGCAATTCTCCATACTGATTGTCGTTGAGTTTTAACTTGTCCAGTGTCAAAACTGATATCATTGCAATTCTGCATACTGATTGTCGTTCAGTTTTATCTTGTCCATTTTCAGAACTGTTATTGTTGTAATTCTCCATACCGATTGTCATTCATTTCTATCTTGTCCAGTGTCAGAACTGATATTGTTGTAGTTTTCCATGTTGATTGTCGTTCAGTTTTATCTTGCCCATTTTCAGAACTAATGTGGTTGTAACTCTCCACCCTGACTGCTGTTCAGTTTTATCTTGTTTAGTGTCAGAACTGATATTGTTATAATTCTACACACTGACTGCCCTTCAGTTTGATCTTTTTCAGTGCCACAACTGATATTGTTGTAATTCTCATTACGAATTGTCATTCAGTTTTATTTTTTGCAGTGTCAGATCTGAAAATGTTGTAATTTACCATGCTGATTGTCACTTTTTATCTTGTCTACTGTCAGAACTGATAATGATGTAATTCTCCACACTGACTGCCATTCAGTTTTATCTTGTTCAGTGTCAGAACTGGTATTGTTTAATTCTCCAAACTGACTGTCATTCAGTTTTATCTTTTGCAGTGTCAGAACTGATGTGGTTGTAATGATCTATACTGACCACCGCTCAGTTTTATCGTGTCCGTTGTCAGAACTGATATTGTTGTAATTCTCCACACTGACTGCCATTCAGTCTTATCTTGTCCATTGTCAGAACTATTGATGTAATTCTCCATTTTACCTGTCGTTCAGTTTTATCTTGTCCAGAGTCAAAATTGATATTGTTGTAATTCTCCCTACGGTTGTCGTTCAGTTTTATCTTGTCCTGTGTCAGAACTGATATTGTTGTAATTCTCCATACTGATACTGGTTAAGTTTTATTTTGTCCAGTGTCAGAACTGATATTGTTGTCATTCTCCTTACAGATTATCTTGTCCAGTGTCCAAACTGATATTGTTTTAATTCTCCACACTGACTCTCATTTAGTTTTATCTTGTCCAGAGTCAAAATTGATATTGTTGTAATTCTCCCTACGGTTGTCGTTCAGTTTTATCTTGTCCTGTGTCAGAACTGATATTGTTGTAATTCTCCATACTTATACTGGTTAAGTTTTATTTTGTCCAGTGTCAGAACTGATATTGTTGTAATTCTCCTTACAGATTATCTTGTCCAGTGTCCAAACTGATATTGTTTTAATTCTCCACACTGACTCTCATTTAGTTTTATCTTGTGCAGTGTCAAAACTGATGTTGTTGTAATTCTCCATACTGACTACCGTTCAGTTTTATCTTTTCCGTTAATAGAACTATTGTTGTAATTGTCCATACTGACTGCTGTTCAGTTTTATCTTGTCCGTTGTCAGAACTATTGTTGTAATTCTCCATACTGACTGCCGTGTAATTTTATCTTGTCCTTTTCAGAACTATTTTTGTAATTCTCCATACTGACTGCCATTCAAATTTCTCTTGTCCATTGTCAGAACTATTGTTGTAATTCTCCATACTGATTGTCGTTCAGTTTCATCTTGTCCAGTGTCAAAATTGATATTGCAATTCTCCATACAGTTTGTCGTTCAGTTTTATCTTGTCCAGTATCAGAACTGATATTGTTGTAATTTACCACACTGAATGTCACTCATTTTTATCTTGTCCGGTGTCAGAACTGATATTGTTCTAATTCTTCACATTGACTGCCATTCAGTTTTATCTTCTTTAGTGTCAGTACTGACATTGTTGTAATTCTCCACACTAACTGCCGTTAAGTTTTGCCTTTTGCAGTGTCAGAACTAATATTGTTGTAATTGTCCATACTGAATGCCATTCAGTTTTATTTTCTCCGTTTTCAGAACTATTGTTGCAATTCTCCATACTGACTGTCGTTCAGTATTATCTTGTCCAGTGTCACAATTGATATTGCAATTCTCCATACTGATTGCTGTTCAGCTTTATCTTGTCCAGTGTCAGAACTGATATTGTTGTAATTCTCCACACTGACTGCCGTTCAGTTTTATCTTGCTTAGTGTCAGAACTGATATTGTTGTAATTCTTCATACTGATTGTCATTCAGTTTTATCTTGTCCAGTGTCAGAACTGATTCTGCTGTAATTCTCCATACTGACTGCCGTTCAGTTTTATTTTCTTCGTTGTCAGAACTATTTTTTTTAATTCTCCATACTGATTGTCGTTTAGTTTTATCTTGTAAAGTGTCAGAATTGATATTGCAATTCTCCATAGAGATTGTCGTTCAGTTTTATCTTGTCCAGTATCAGAACTGATATTCTTGTAATTCACCAAACTGATTGTTATTCATTTTTATCTTGTCCAGTATCAGAAATGATGTTGTTGTAATTCTCTACACTAACTCCTGTTCAGTTTCATCTTGTCCTCTGTCAGAACTGATATTGTTGTAATTCACCACACTGACTGCCATTTAATTTTTTCTTGTCCAGTGTCAAAAACTCATATTGATGTAATTCTCCACACTGACTGCCATTTCTCTTTATCTTGTTCAGTGACAAAACTGATATTGTTTAATTCTCCATACTGATTGTCATTCAGTTTTATCTTTTGCAGTGTCAGAACTGATATTGTTGTTATTCTCTATACTGACTGCCATTTAGTTTTATCTTGTCCATTGCCAGAACTATTCATGTAATTCTTCATACTGCATGTCGTTCAGTTTTAACTTGTCCAGAGTTAGAATTGATATTGTTGTATATGTAATTCTCCCTACTGGTTGTCGTTCATTTTTATCTTGTCCAGTGTCAGAACTGATATTGTTGTAATTCTCCACACTGTCTCCCCTTCAGTTTTATTTTAATCAGTGTCAGAACTGATATTGCTGTAATTCTCCATACTGATAGTTGTTCAGTTTTATGTTGTCCAAGTTGGAACTGATAGTGCTGTAATTAACTTTCTTATATCTCTTAGTTAGTACACGTGCTGTGATTGGTCAATTTATCAGGCCGTACTCTCCTGTACGGCACACTAAAATTTAAAGCTGGTTTTGTTGAAAAACTGTTTTGTGATTTATCGCCAAGTGTTCCTAACTTTTATAGCAAGTAAACATTTAAGACTTTTTTTACTCTAAATTGTGTATTAAAGCATGCTAACAACTTAAAAACAATTTCAAATTGACTCGTTTTGATTTTGAGGTGCATCAGAAATTTGAAGGCATTCCGCTTAAATAGAAATCGTTCCTGAGCCCGTCATACACACAATAGAGATATAATATCTTACTAACCTCGTTTTCTCGGTCTGTACCGTAAGTTAGGGATCCTCGTTTTTTCCCCTTCGATTTATGGCCTGCATGCTTTGCCCTTGAGCCATAAATTAAAGGGGAAAAAAACTCGGTCCGTAACTTATGGTACGGCCCTCAAACTCGGTTAGTAAGAGGTATATACCGATTGTCATTCATTTTGTATTTTGTCCAGTGTCAGAACTGACATTGTTCTAATTTTTCACACTGACTGCCACTCAGTTTTTTCTTGTTCAGTGTCAGAACTGATATTGTTATAATTCTCCATACTGATTTTTATCCAGTTTTATCTTTTGCAGTGTCAGAGCTGATATTGTTGAAATTCACCATACTGATTGTCCTTCATTTTTATCTTGTCCAGTGTCAGAACTGATATAGTTGTAATTCTCCACATTGACTCCAGTTCAGTTTTATCTTGTGCCGAGTCAGAACTGATAATGTTGTAATTCTGCGTACTGACTGCCGTTCAGTTTTATCTTGTCCGTTGTCAGAACTTTTGTTGTAATTTTCCATACTGATTGTTGTTCAGTTCTATCTTCTCCAGTGTCAGAATTAATATTCCAATTCTCCATACTCATTATCCTTCATTTTTGTCTTGTCCATTGTCAGAACTAATATTGTTGTAATTCTCTGTACTGACTACCGTTCAATTTTACCTTGCTCGTTGTCAGAAATCATATTGTTCTAATTCTCCACAATGACTGCCGTTCAGTTTTCTCTTGTCTGTTATCAGAACTATTGTTGTATTTCTCCATACTGATTGTCGTAAAGTTTTATCTTGTCCAGTGTCAGAACTGATATTGTTGTAATTCTCCATACTGATTGTCGTTCTGTTCTGTCTTGTCCAGTGTCAGAATTAATATTGCAATTTTCCATACTCATCCTTCATTTTTATCTTGTCTATTGTCAGAACTGATAATGTTGTAATTCTTCATACTGATTGTCATTCAGGTCTATGTTGTCGAGAGTCAGAATTAATATTGCAATTCTTTATACTGATTGCCCTTTGTTTTTATCTTGTCCAGTGTCAGAACTGATATTGTTGTAATTCTCCCTACTGATTCTTATTCATTTTCATCTTGTCCAGTGTCAGAGTTGATATTGCAATTTTCCATACTGATTGTCCTTTAGTTTTGTCTTGTCCAGAGTGAGAACTGATATTGTTGTAATTCTCCATACTGATTGTGTTGTTCAGTTTTATCTTGTCCATTGTCAGAACTCATATTGTTGTAATTCTCCATACCGATAGTCATTCATTTTTTATCCAGTGTCAGAACTGATATTGTCCGGTGTGAGGACTGATGTTGTTGTAATTCTCCATGTTGATTGTCATTCAGTTTTATGTTGTCCAGTGTCAGAACTGATAATGTTGTACTTCTCCACACTGACTGCCATTCAGTTTTATCTTGTCTGTGTTCAGAAGAATTGTTGTAATTCTTCATACTGATTGTCCTCCAGTTTTATCTTGTCAAGTGTGAGAATAAATATTGCAATTCTCCATACAGGTTGTCGTTCAGTTTTATCTTGTCCAGTATCAGAACTAATATCGTTGAATTCACCATCCAAATTGTCATTCAATTTTATCTCGTCCAGTGTCAGAACTGAGATTGTTGTAATTCTCTCTACTTAGTGCCATTCAGTTTTGTGTTGTCCAGTCTCAGAACTGATAATGTTGTACTTCTCCACACTAACTGCCGTTCAGTTTTATCTTGTCCACTGTCAAAAGAATTGTTGTAATTCTTCATGCTGATTGTCGCTCAGTTTTATCTTGTCAAGTGTGAGAATAAATATTGCAATTCTCCATACAGATTGTCATTTAGTTTTATCTCGTCCAGTGTCAGAACCGATATTGGAATTCTCTATACTGATTGTCCTTCATTTTTATCTTGTCCAGTGTCATAACTGATATTTTTGTAATTCTCCTCACTGACTGCCATTCAGTCTTACCTTGTTCCTTGGTTAATCATTTTAACCTTAGTTGGAAGTAGATTTTTAATCCTAGTTCTAGTTTAAAACCTTAGTTTTAGTCTCACGTTTTTATTTTTTATTACTTCTGTATTTTAAACATTAATTTTAATGTATATTTTAGACTTGTATTTTTTAGAGGACCCTCCTGGAAACCACCTTTAGGTGATTGGAGGCCTCCTTTTAAAATATCAGTTTATTATTATTTTTTTATTATTATCATTAAATCCTCAGTAGTTAAAAGACATCGTATTGATCACAGTTTCAGGAATATTAATAACATATCCAAATTAGGGAACTCTTTCCTCAATACCAGTGCTTTCCTTATCACCACAAATGTTCCCAAAGTAAGATTTGCAATGCTGTCAGATAAATGTCACATAGCAGATAGCAGTGGCTTCATTCATTTCTACCCATTCATTAAACTTAAAATTTTCAACAGATTTTCCTTCTTTATTAAGGAAAAAACAAAGTTGAGATAACAGTGACCCAAAATCTTCTCCAGCTTTTACAGGTATTAAACCAGTCGTGCTGAATATTTTCCTTGACTCTTCTTCAAAATGCCAATTTTCCCTAAATTAACAAAAAATTCATTGACCTTAGAAGAATTTTTTCCTGACCATTTCCTGACCTGGTGTGGCACCCCTGTTTTAACTATTACACAGAAAGCTAAACCATAAAATTTATCGAGAAATGAGGCTCCCTACCATCACCCAATTCACAGATTCTGACATCAGACTTATTACCTTAGAAAAACCACTTCACTAACAACTGGTTCAAGTTCAGCAGTAACTTTCCTTGAAACCCTCAACAACTACCATCCCTCTATCAAATTCACCATAGAAGTGGACACCAATACAGTTGACTCTTGTTATAGTGCACATCCTTGAGATCGTCATTTGTTGCCATTATAGCAGGGCTGCCTGCAGTAGAGGGGTGAGATGAAAATGACTCAATACAAGTCATATAAACCCACATGCAGTGCACATACTGCTTTGTGCTTTTAAGCAAAAAATTGTAATATATGTAGTATAGGTCAAAATAGTGTACAAACTACCAGTAGTAAACACTCCAAGACAACAGAACAATGACAAATCACTCAATACATTCAAGGTGTCCCTCGTAACGATTGAGAAACACTAAAAGAATCAGTGTGGGATCATATGAAGTGTTCACAATTTTGCAATAGGGATAGGATAATAGCCATCAATCAATGGCTGCTCCATCATTCAACTCTCTGCCAGACAGTGTCAGAAAATTGACAGATTAATTTTCATTCATTAAGGCCATAATACACCGTCTGTTTCAGAAAGTGATTAAGATTTATTATTAAGATTTAATAATAAACGCTATTTTCATTCTAACACTTAGTAGTTTGTAGTCCATTGTATTAGTTTTAATATTAGCTTTAATGTTTCAGTTTTAATATCCTATTATATTTTTTTTCTGAGATTTTTACAGTTGGTGTGATATCACAGGATTTTTACCGACTTAACTAAGTGCAGATGTAGTTATATTCTATTTTGCCAATTTTGACATCTAAATTATGGTTTTTCATATAATTTAAAGCCTCTATCAGTAACATCAGGCTGTCCATAATAGCAGGGGGTCTGCAAGGCAAGAGTTGTCTGTAGTGTGCTACCAGTTATTGCAAAAGAAAGGCTGCAAACTAGAAAGGAAAGATCTCTCGCCTTATTGTAAAAGCCTTGCCAACTTATTACCACTAAGGCAATGGATCAACACCGTATGCTACACAAAATGACAGCAGCTGCCAACAATTAATTTTTTCTCTTAAAAAACATGAAAGATGACTGATTGATACTTTCAGCAGAGCTCGACTTTCAGGAACAAACCTTGGGGCCAGCTGGCCCCTTAGTTTTCATATTAATTTTAGTCACCAGCAAAAGTATTTCAGTCAGCAAAAAGCATGGAAAGGTAGTTGCCAGTGAAAAAATTGGGTTGCATTGGTGACCCCAGCAGTCACAACGTTGAGCTCTGATCAGCTTACAAGCACCAATCCTCACCCACGCCGAAATCTGGGGAAGTTCTCTCTCTGATGTTGCTGAGGAAGGAAGGTTTCAAGAGCTAATCAGAGAAACGTCTCCAAGCTAAATGCAATGCCACATGGCCAGGGCAAAGGCCACAAAAAGACTGCAAGTCAGATGAAAATGATGACCAGTCTCCACAATGCCCTGTACCCTACAGGGCATGATGAGTCCATTGTTGCTAAGACATGTTTTCTTTCTTTCTTCTTTTAGTCTTAGACCACAATTTGGATGCATTTTGTGTTTAAAAAAAATCAGTTCATAGGCCATCATCCTGTTCAATATAACTAAACAAAATCCAGTAACAAAATTAATTAAGGACCATGGCACAGGTGTAGCTTATTCATCTTTTTTATTTAAGTTTGCAATAAATTATTTTCATTTGCATGAAAATAATTGAGTGATGTTTCTTCTATGCACCTTTCATTATTATATACCAGTAATTTGTCATCATATCATTATTGTGGAAATTATTTCATTTCATTTTAATTGTTATGTGTACCGGTTTGTACCAACTGATTCCTATAAATGGCTTGTTCTTTTCAGGGTGTTTTCACGAAAGCTGTGAAACAAACTATTTCTTGATGAATATAACATAATATTGTCTACTGCATACAATATTTCATAAAGACAACTATTTCAGTTTAATTATTACTTTAGCATATTTAGCTTTGTATCATCTCATTACACCAGGATCTCTCATTGCCAACAACAATTGTAATCTATTGGCAGTGTTTAAAACAGCTATTTCATCTACCAAAGGCAGCCCTAAAAGCTGATTACTGAATAACATTCCCTAACAGTCCCTGGTGCAGTTGCAATTTTAAGATCCACTGGACAACGTTTTATGTCCAAAGTCAAGCTGGCTTCACCTCTTGACTGCAAGAGAGGAATTATGCACACATTAGTGCAACAGACCTTTGACTTGGGCATGGCTGAAAAAGCTGAGGGTGGGCTGATCGCATGATGGACCTGAAGGGGAAAAAAACTGTATGTTCCAATCAAGCAGCCATGTAAGGTGCAAGACTTAGCCAAAGTTTCTGTCAACATCAGCCTGTTGAGAAATATTTTTCACACTTGATTTGCAAAAAAAATGTGACTGTATGTTTCAGCATGCTGCAGTTTGTTGTTTTCTGTTGAAGTCATCTCAACTCAAACGATGTTTTTGAATTAAAGTCAACAAAAGCAAATCATTCTGTAAAAGCTGAACGTTGAGGGCAGGAAGGTTAATGTATATAATATTACTCGGCATTCTTTACCAGGATAATTGAGTCATAGAACGACCAACCACTTGTCGTTATAGCAGGCAATTTGTCAGCTTTCAAAAATGAACTTGAAGTTCATGTAGGTATTTATATAGTTTTACTTTTGCAAAACGCTTGCATATGATTTTTACTATCTTACTATTATATTGGTGTTGCTTTTCTTCCCTTCATTCATGTTTGTAATTTCAAGGAAGTTTTCAATTATGGCCAACCTCACTTACTTCCTTGCAGGGTGCCTATTTACTTCTGTTTGTGACTAATCATTTGTCATTGCTTTGTTTTACTCTTTCATCTTGTTACTTCTATTAATTTGTATATTTGTATTGTACTTTCTAGTGTTACACGAGCCCTTTAATTGGTGCAAAGTTTACAGATCTAGAACAAGAAGAAGTCCTAGGTCCACAACCTACAATTACAAAATAAATGTCAAAGAGTTACCTCCAACAGTAATAATAATAGTAATAATCATAATGTCTTTATTCATTTGATAAAAATGCATATCAAGTGTTACAATTAATAAGAGATAAAATGATTAAAAAGATATCTAAAAAGCAGTTTTGCCTCCAGCAATGTCCCCAACAATATATGCTCTCTTTCCATGGTCTTCATGAAGCAACCGACTGTTGACATACTACCCACAGTAATCCTGTGCCTGTGCTGCTCTCCTCCAAACCCCAAGCTTCTCAGCTAAACACCCTGGGTAATCCAACACAGGAGAGCATAACAGAAACAGCCCCTGAACCAATGGCAGCACCATCTCAAAATATATCAGACTGTCCAGTCGACCAACCAAGTCCAATGTTATATAGTAAAGAGAAAGTGACTTGCCCTCAGTCTGGATCAAATACCCAATAAGGCATGAAACAAAGCAACCTAACTGAGATTAGATCAGGCTGTATGTCCAAACCACTTGTGTGCGTAGACCTGTGCACTACCATTTCAGCCATCAGTATGGGGGCATGAAATGGTGAAATCCCAACATTACAATGGACACGGTGTGCAGTATGCATAGTGGTGAGGCAGAGACTGGCCGTTCTCTTAATACTGGAATCTTGAAAGCCAATAACTAATATCTCATGATTAAACTTTCACACAGGTCCTCAAATTCACAGGATTCTGCCAGCTGGCCCACTCACATCATAATCAATCAATAACCTCATGTTCAGCTTGATTGTTGAATTCATCAAAACTTCAGGACAACTCGGATTAATATTAATCCATGGATTATAATAATAATAGATTATTATAATTCAGTAATAGATTAAGGCAAGGCAAAAAAATTGGAAGGATTAGATTATTAATATCATTTGGATTAATATTAATCTCAGAAATTAAAAAGTTGCGACAGGCCTGCACAACTCCCATTGTACCCAAATGCGTATTTTTTGCCTTTAGCGTTTGTCATGTACTTACGCATTGTTTAGACTCATTTTTATTGCAAGATTTGTTTGAAGTCTCTACATGTTTGCTTTCAAGGGACAAAATACGAACCTTTCCGTGAACATTTTACTTACTTGCGTTATATATTATGACCCCGGGCCAGGCTGTGATAAGAACTGTTTGCAAGCAGTAGGTACATCCTTATCACAGAAATCATACTATTTGTCCTCGAATGGTTTTCTTCGGAGATGCTGTAGCTTTACTTCAAGAAAGCTATATGTTTCTCTAGATACAAATTTTATGGATTGTTGAAGCAGTTGAACAGTTGGCATCATTGTCCCAGGTTAGAAGTGGCAACATTCTCATTACAGTGAATAACAAGACATGTATAAAGTATCATTATCAACGCATACAGGATATATTATCAGCAAGGTCACTTGCCAACATAATGCTAGGGTTCTTCCGTACAGCTGAGATTGGCGGCAGCTCTTCAGTAAGTCAGGCGCCCTCGTGGACCTCACCAGCTAACCAACCAGCAACAATAGCCCCTTCTATGACATCAATCCTGAAACCATGTCCTTCATCACAAACTCCTACTCTAAGTCCAGTATATACGTAGACGGTCCATTTTATGAAATGCTCCCAAGGAAATGGCAATCTCTGTGGATCCAACTCAGAAAGGCTAAGTCTTTCAGCAATAACTGGAAGGGATTCACAGATTTCCTTTGATGACGTGCGTACTGACATCCATTTCACTTTGTTATTTTTTAAGTTACTCAAGATCTTTATTCTATTCTACATTAAGAATTTTCATGGCCCTGCAAAAAAGTCAGTTGCAACTGTACTGTATTACCAGCAGAGCTGACACAACTGCCAACTTCTGCTACTAAAATATCATAACCATCAATAAAGATTGCAAAAGTTGACTGAGTGTAACAACATAAAAGAGTTTTCTTCACAAACTACTAGCACAAGAAGCATATCCATTGTGGTTGGAATAGAATATTTTCTTTATTGACAGACTTGTACAAATTTGTGCTGCCAAGTCTGTGTCATGTGAACGAAATATTTCCACAGCTTATATAGTTATGTAAAGCGATTGATACCATTATTTAACAAATTGCCAAGAGATAGTGATAAGGATGCCTTAGATTGTTAAATGATGTCAATCTTCAGAAGCTTTGGTCAAAGATTAATCCTAGGTAGGAATAATATTAATGCTACAAAGGATTAATAGGAATCCTATGTAGGATTGATATTTATCAGATTAATATTAATCTTACATAAGATTAATATTAATCCTGATTAATTAAGGCATGGCTCGAACCTCAGTAAAGGATTATAATAATCTATTACTGGATTATAATGATCTATTACTGGATTATAATAATCCATTGCTGGATTATAATAATCATTAGGATTAACATTAATTCAATCGATATTAATGCGAGTTGTTCTGAAACTTGACCCCTTAAAATAACATGTTTCTGTGGCATAAAATGGTTGCTTAACTGAGGAATACAGAATCTTTCCAGGGTGTTCCTGATCTGCATCAGTTAAGATAGCAATATTCATAACTTCAAATTCACAGTTCTGGTGCTTTTGAAGGCAAAAATTCCTTGATCACACTCTGCTACTAATACACAAATTTGCTGCCTCTCGTCCCTTCTGACACCAGATTGAAGCTTGACATATTCAAGAGGTGAGTGACACTAACACAAATAAAACCCAGGAAGCCATAGATATAATTCTGCCCTTTGTTATAGATCCTTTGGGTTAAACATGCGATGCTTTATAATCTTCTTTAGTGAAAAGTTGTTGAGACCATAGGATTTGCATAAGAGGGGAGCTGGAGGTCTGCTCATCTACCATGACTAATCTTCAGTAGAATTTTGTTCTTGCAGAGTAATTTTCAAATTCTTTTTATCTCAAAATTTCTTTTGAGACGAAAAGGCATGATGTAAGATTGCTGTTTTTCCACTTAGTTGAAACATACCA
This sequence comes from Orbicella faveolata, assembly GCF_042242905.1. Classification (NCBI taxonomy): domain Eukaryota; kingdom Metazoa; phylum Cnidaria; class Anthozoa; order Scleractinia; family Merulinidae; genus Orbicella; species Orbicella faveolata. The sequence goes on along the minus strand of NW_028301581.1, from coordinate 1,637,140 downwards.
TTTCTTATATTGAGGCCTTACATTCATGCATTCAAGCATACAATGTGTGGTTATGTGTACATGTACATCTGCGCACTCTGTGTGATCCCTGCCTTGCAGAGGACTTTTCACAGCTTTAGACTATTTGGTCTAACCATCCCTGATTGCTCAGAGCGTGAAATGTTAAACTGGATGATAGAGTATATTATTTTCAAATCAATACTCTATCGTCTCTCTATAAAAATTAAAATAAAAAAAAAGATTATGGGGAATTTTTATCATCTAATCCTTACAAAGACACTTGTAAACAGCTGTTTCTGCTCTTTTAAAGCAACAGTTAGCTTTTTGTTGCATGATCAAGTAAAGGGGAAAATTTTAGCACCTGGTGCACTGCAGGTGTTGAAATAAACCCCTTAAACCTTCTTACCAAAGAATAAGCAAATGAACAAGACTGACAACATTAACTTCATCATACAATGCACTTTGAATGTACTGTAATCTACCTCAAGCAACTTAAACCAAACCAAGTATTCACACTCTGCATTCCGACAACACGCAGGGCTGGTGATTCATTTTGCATCAACTTGACGCTGTTGTGCTGTCCTGAAACTCCACAAGCTCCATCGCCACTTGCAGTTTTCTAATAACATCATCACTGATCCCATCCTATGCAGTTGAATTTCTCAAGTAGTTTCCCATATAGTTGTCATGAATCATGCCTGTTTTAAAATACCTCCAAGAATATTTCATATTAAGTTTCATGTTCCATACTAAAAATGCAAAGTACATTAACATTTGTCACAATCACAAATATATTCTGCAATAAAATTAGAGCAGAGGAAGGGGAAGGTGGGGTTATCCATCCTGACTTCTTTCCTCACTTTTTTCATTTCAAAGCTGGACCTAAACAGGTTGAAAGGCTGGCCATTTTCTTTCGCATGTGTTGGAAGATTAGACACTGACAAAATATGTTGACTTCGACATCTTGCTTTTGAGTCTTGCAAAATTCTGCTTGGTATTAAATTACAAGTCATGAGAGTTACATGAGCTCTTTAAGATCCAGTCACTACAGACCTTTGATTTCATATTAAACTCCTCACTCTTATCACCATTTTAGATGATCAATCTGATCAAGAACAGACTTAAAATTAATTATGAGCGAAGTATCCACCATACCAATACATGCCAATCTGGATGCACAACTTCAAGTTTTACTAATTTAGAGGTTTTCTGTTTCTCATTGCTATCCCAAACTTAAATCCACCCAATGAAGGGAAGTTTGCTTAAAAGTTATTTATGATATAAAATTTTAGGTTTGACCAGCAAAGCTGCTTGGAGACTCTTTATTATCTATGGACGTTCCCTTAAAATAGCCTGTGGCAGTCTGGCCAACTTATAAATTTTGTCTTTTCCATATCCATTAATGCTTCCCAAGCCAAAGTCCCATTATAAGGTATAAACTGTACCAGACAAATTCACTGGAAAAGGTGGGAAAGGACTATACTTAAGCGTTACCTACCAGTAAGTCCTAAGTCAATTCATTGCCAGCTGCTAGCATCAGTCAACTACATGTACATGTATCTAGCCAGCTTAAATTTGGCTGCTCGAATATCCAAATTGATGTATGGTCTGCCTTTGAGATGTTGAATCAGAATTCTTCATGATTTAAAGTTGACATCACAAGTGTGCACTGTTGACAATAACTTTTTTGCCAATGTTGGGAAGGGGTAGTGGGAGGTTGTGCGGGGGTAGGAGCTGATGGCCTAATGGTAAATCAGTTGGACTCTGGATCAATAGGTCCAAAATGGAGCCCAAGCCAGAGTTGCTGTGTCATGTTCTCGAGCAAGACACTTGACTCTCCCAGTACCTCTCCCCTCCAAGGAGTGAAAATGGTACTGACCGATTGTAGGAGCAACCTGACAAAAACAAGGGGTAACCTGTGATAGACTAGAATCCCATCCAGAAAGAGAGTGGCAATACCCCTGGGCATTTCATGTTGCAGAGACCAAAGGTAAGCACCAGCACTGATGAGCCATCTGGCTCATCCATATCCCAAAGGGGTGGAACAGAGTTCCCTGCCCTGCAGCCGGTGAAATAATCACTAGAGTGTTCTCATTCCGAGCCGCAAAGACCAGACGAGGGATTTGATTTCCTGTTTAAAGCAAACCTTTTCCCATAAAAGTTTAACCCCCTTGACTGGATGTACCAACAAAACGTTCAAGTGAGGGAGGGAAAAGGACATTGGTTAATATGCATTTCAAACAGACAGCTACACTGCAGACGGCTGGAAATGTAAAATGACAGCTTGGGACCAGGGTAATGGTGGATCATGGAATGAGGAGAGGACATCGGAGAGTGATGCTCCTCGAGTGCGGCTGTACAGGCAAGTTGATTCAAGAACCCACAATGAAGGATGATCCCCCAGTGGTGATGTGGTTGGCATGTGGTGTTGTGGTAACCAAGGCCACTATTCAGATTTCTGAAGGAGCCATTTCTTATTATAGAAAAAAGACAGGCAGCCTTTGTAACAACAGTTATTCCTTTTGATATTTAAATGCCACATCTGATAGGGATGAAACTCAGCTTTTGATATTTGTTGAAAATTGGGAGAATAATGCATTCCATGCCCAGTAGAAATAATGTTACATGTTCCAAGCCATAATGGCAGTAGGTGGGGTGGAGAGTGAGACATGGTGGCGGATCTTTCCTTCATGTCAGTGACATTTCTGTCCTTCAGGCATTCAGTTCAAGATGCTCAAGTGTATATCTTGCAGGAACTACAGTGCAAGGATTTTCTGGCTGTGATGAAGCAAAATCATCCATGCATTCAGAAAAAGTACCAGGTGATGAAATGACACATCTTGATGAAGAGGTGGCTAACAGCAATCACATGAACTGAGGAGGATTCAGGTTATCTGCCCAAAGGTGTCACAGCAACAAAGATGCCGCACATGCACCCCTGCCCACGCGCGCCAAACTTTGCCTCCAACCATGCGCTCCAGTGCCGCGCCATCACCACATCTGCATTGCCTCCACCTTTGCTGCTGTAACACCTTTGTGCAAAAGCATGGTGAATCCTCCCCACCTCATGTGACTGATGTAAGCTACTTCTTTGTCGAGGTGTGTCACTTCATTGCTTGAGACTTCTCCTAAATACATGGAAGATAATGCTTCATCACAACTAGAAAATCCCTGCACTGTAGTTCCTGCAAGAACACACTCGAACATCTTGAGCTAAATGCCAAAAGGATGGAGACGTCTCTGAAATGATAAAAGGATCACCAACCATGACTTTCTTTCCACCCCATCTGCTGCTCTGTTATAGTATAAAACATGTGACATCATCCCAACCAAGCATGCAATACATCATTTTCCCAATTTTCAACAGCCAATCAGAAGCTGCGCATCATCCAAATAAGGTGTGTCATCTGAATATCAAGCACGAATAACTGTTGTTTTATAACCTATCTTTTTCCTATAACAAAAAGACTCATTCAGAGGTCTGAATTCTAACCTTGGTGACCACAATAACATGTGCTAACCAAATCACTACTGAGGAATTCTCCTTCACTGTGGACTCCAGAATCAACCTGTCTGTACCACCAGACTCAAGGGGTACCATTCTCTGATTTCCCACCCCATTACACAATCCACAACTGCCCTGGTCCCAATCTGCCATTTCACATTTCCAGTCGTCTGTTGCATAACTGCTTGCTAAAAGTGCATGTTAACAAATGCCCTTTCCCTCCCTCACTTAAACGTTTCATGGTATATCCAGTAAAGGGTGTTGGACTTAAATGGTGAAAGGTTTGTTTCAAACAGGACACCAAATCCCCCTGCCAGTCTTTGTGGCTAAGAATGGGTACATTCCAGTGATGTCTTCCCTGGCTACAGGGCACGGAAGTCTGTTCCATTCCCAAGGGAACAGAGAAGCCAGATGGATCATCAGCACGAGTGCTCCCCTCCAGTTTCTGTAACATGAAGTGTCTAGGAGTGTTGCTTCTCCCCTTGGATGGGATGCTAGTCCATTGCAGGTGACCCCCAGCAATTGTCAGGTTGCCCTAACAAATTGGCCAGTACCATTACACTCTTGGGTGGAGAAAGGCATTGCAAGGGTAAGGTGTCGTGCCTGAGAACATGACACAGCAACCCCAGCTTGGGCTCCATGTTGGACGTATTGATCCAAAGTCCAACTAACTAACCATTAGGCCATCAACTCACCACCCCAACCTACAACCCCCGGCCGGCCCACCACCCCTTCCCAACATTGCCAAAAAGTAATTGCTGACAGTGCACACTTGCGATAACACCTTTAACTTGAGAAGAATTCTGACAAAACATCTCAGTGACATGCCATATATTAAATTTGATATTCAAGTAGCCAAATTTAGCCTGCCTTGATACATGTAGTTGATTATTAGAAGCAGTGAGCAAACTTAGGGCTTACCAGTAAGCAATGTATATAGACTACAATTGTTTCTCTTTTTGCTGCCTGGCTCATTCTCAGTAGAGTAACCAGTGAACTCTTAATGTATTCTCTTCCTATGGTTAGACGTTTGTTTTGCTTTATCCTGTTAATTTGGTCAGGGCTCGACACTAATGGTAGCCAACTTGCCACAGGCTAGAGTAGGAATTAAGTTTTGGCTACAGAGCTGGGCGCTATTTTTTCAACTTACTGGCCTGGTGGCTAGTGACAACTTATATGTCACTAAACAAAAAAAAAATTGCTAGCCAAGTGTTGATGTTGACTGGGTGCAATAACAGCAGAATCACTAGCAAGACTTGAAAACACAATGCAAGCGACTCTCTTTAATACATTATGGAATTAATTTTAAAGGAAAAAATACACAATGCAATTTTGCATCTGAAACCTCTTGACCAGTTGACATACAGTTGGCACACCTTGTGTCACACTTGACTGGTAATGTTAAACACAAGGGCGAACCAATTTATGACCGAATTGCACTGGTTTTAATTTTGTTCAATGGCCTCATGTTTTCCTGACATCAAATCTCTCAAGCCAACAGATCACAAAGAAAAATCCAGTGATTTTCCTGAAAAGACTTTAAGGACTCTTTGATACCTCCTTGTAAAAATATCCAGACCCCAAGACGTCATTGTAAAAACTGTCGAGACTTCTTCAGTCTCTTCACAGACAGGAGCTGTAGAATTCAAACTGTTTCAAAGGCAGCATTAGCAAAATTTGCCTGCTAATAAAGGTCAAAGGAAATAAATCTTTCTCACGTAATTATTTCTGCAGTGGTAGGTTCTGTCAGTATGGAAACAACAACAAATCACCTGTATGTTGTTACGCTAAATGAAATGTTATCCCTTTACAGTTCTGCACGATTTTGTACATGATTTTATCAGGGTGCTCATGTTTTGTGCTACTAATTTGTAAAAAGAAAAGAACATCGATGTATGCTTTCAGAAAATGCTGTCTTGTTTGTCAAATATTTCTTTCAACATAATAACATGCTCAGTTTTTATACCCTTTCAAGTACCAAACAACGAAAAGTAAACATGATAACACCACAATGAAATTCATACCTTGTTTCCGAGAAAAGTGTTAGTGTTTGTCTTCATTGAGGAAGACAGCAACTAGTTTGGCCAATTTCATTTTGTTTACTAGCCAAAGTGGCTAGTGGAAATCAGAAACCTACTGGCCAAAACAAAATGTCTCCTAGTCTGTGGCGAGGTGTCTACCATTAATGTCGAGCCCTGTGGCTAGTAGGTTTCTGATTTCCACTAGCTGCTTTGGGTTAGTCTCAAGCAATGAACTGACACACCTCGACAAAGAAGTAGCTTACACCAGTGACATGAGGTGGAGAGGATTCACCATGCTTTTGCACAAAGGTGTTACAGCAGCAAACGTGGAGGCAATGCAGCTGTGGTGATGGTGCAACACTGGAGTGCATGGTTGGAGACAAAGGTTGGCGTGTGTGGGCAGGGGTGCATGTGTAGCATCTTTGTTGCTGTGACACCTTTGGGCAGACAACCTGAATCCTCCTCAGTTCACGCAATTGCTGTTAACCACCTCTTCATCAAGATGTGTCATTTCATCACCTGGTACTTTTCCTCAATGCATGGATGATTTTGCTTCATCACAGCCAGAAAATCCTTGCACTGTAGTTCCTGCAAGAGATACACTTGAGCATCTTGAACTGATAAAATCATGCACAAAATCGTACAGAACTGCAAAGGGATAACATTTTATTTAGCATAACAACTGAAGTGATTTGTCATTGTGTCCATACTGACAAAACTTACTACTGCAGAAATAATTATGTGAGAAAGATTTATTTCCTTTGACATTTATTATTAGTCAAATTCCACTAATGCTGCTTTTGAAACAGTTTGAATTCTACAGCTCCTGTCTGTGAAGAGGGTGAGGAGGCCTTGACAGTTTTTACAATGACGTCTTGGGATATCGATATTTTTTACAAGGAAGTCTCAAAGAAAAACAGAGTTCTGAAAGTCTTTTATTGGAACTGGTTTAGTAGTAGTATTGGCATTATTGGACAATCTAGTCCATAATTTTAGCGTGTGTTAGTAATTGTACATTTCCTTAAACATTTTCTGAGATGGCTTTGGAGTCCGATTCGTTATTGGCGGATGCAATGACAAGAACCACAGACATAAGTGGAATCAGTGGATGGAGCAAGGGCCCTGGCCTTCTGACGTTCTCTCCTGGTATCCGCTGTGATGTGCAGAAGCTTTTCTCCCTCTCGTAGGGCTTTGGTGCAATTTGTTTTCCACGCACTCCTGTCACTGGCAAGAGTCTCCCATGAATCGATTGGAGCTGGTTTACACACAAAGTAATTACCAACAATAGGTATTAAAGAGAGTCGCTTGCATTGTGCTTTCAAGTCTTACTAGTAATTCTGCTGTTGTTTTACCCAGCCAACGTCAACACTTGGCTAGTTAATTATTTTTATTTCACTAGTAACATAAGGTGTCACTAGCCACTAAGCTAGTAAGTTGAAAATCTAGTGTAGAGCAACCTCATTCCCAGGGTCTCTAATCTTACCGCCCTCTGGAGCGAGCGACGAGAGACCCTGGCTGGGTCTGGTCACATCCCACTTTGACAATTGAGAACATCAGGGAGGGGTCCTCTGTAATCAGCAATTTGTTGCGTTGAGCTTTGTCGAATTCAAAGTATTGCCTTGCGACTGCCATTATCTACGGCGTTTATCAATACTTAGCTTTCAGGCTGAAATTTCGAATAATATCTACTCCAATGTTTACCTAAAGGTTAAGCAAGTCTGTCTCAGGCAATTTAGTGGTCGTGATTTTCAGTGTCTTAACCACTGGATTTATGGAAAGTCACTCATATTTCAACTGTGGGCATCGAGCAGCACAATTTCATCCCGTAGTAATTGTTGTTTCTCCTCTGAATGCACACAATCAAATTGGTGCAAAAAACATAAGAATGTCTCCAGGAAAACGTATAACTTTCCCAAAGTAAAGCTACGACAGTCTCTGAAGAAAAGCTGGACGAAGATAAATATGATATTCGTGCAACGCACTTTGCAAACAGTTCTAATCAAATAGCCGGGCCCGGCGTCACCTGCGGTGTCACAATATCGAATGCAAGTAAGCAATATCTTCGTGGAATATTTTAATCTTTGTCCCAGGAGAGCCAATACTTAGAGCCTTAAAACATATCTTGCAATAGAAACGAACCTAAACAAAGTATAAGCACGGCATGGCAAATTACAGAAGTGTCAAACTCTGAGAAGCGATGTGCACTTAACAGCGGAAACCATGCAGAGCTGTGACCTCTAAAAATGCTGTAACATAATCAAACGACTCCGCTCTACTGATAATTTCCATTTCTTCTTGCAACATGGCCAACCAGGGTCTCTCTTCACTCACTCCAGGGAGCGGTAAGATGAGAGACCCTGGGAACGAGGTTGAGTGTAGAGCCCTGTTGGTAATTTTTTTCATTCTTTTTCAGAACAAGAGCAAGACAACAAAACACAATTTTGCTATTCCATTTTTGGGGGCTATTTAATTTCCTTTCTTCTGCTAACCCTCTTCATTCACCTTCACCTGACTAGCTGTCACACAATGCCTCACCCCTCTTTATTGCTGTATCTTATCCACAAAAAATTATTCTGTTCCACGACATATGGTTCTATACATGCTAACTTACAGGCAGCATCCACTACATACATACATACATACATACATACATACATACTTTATTGACTTTCCCTTTAGAGGCTTTTCAAAGACAATACAATAATAATTTAAAACTACTTAAAAACTCTAAGATTGTGAGCAATGGGCAATAAACACACTCGAGGCAGGAAAGAATATTTTGCAAATCCACCAAAATGCGAGCAACAGCGATGAAATGCTGCAAGAGAACAAGGAACTTTGGGAAAAAAATCAAGAACCGACCAAACAAATATCTACTTTCCATTGAGGTATGATGGATACTTCACTAAGACTAAATTTATAGTTTGTAGTTCGCTCAAGTATATACCGAAGGGCCTATCTCACAAGTTGATCTTGTCACCATAATTTTCAGTGGAATGAAGCACTGCTCATAAAGCCCATATCCAGATTTTACTTGTTCATAACCATAACCTGCACCATTAAAAACATTTTGTGATCTTACCGTGAAATAGCATGCACAACTTGGGCCTTTCAATTCAAGCTAGGGTTGTAAAGCAGCGACAGCTACTGTAGTGACCTGGTTAAACATAGATATCAAAGCTAGACTTCCTTCAAATGACGGTAAACTAAACATGAACAACATCTTTGGTCAAAAGCACGATGAAATAACTGTAGCTTACTTGATTTAAAAACTCCCGCGTCTTCCCCAAATTGAATATTTGAACACATTCGGACTAACCTCCTCAGGAGTAGGCCTACACCGAGTGGTTGCGAGTACAGTCTCGTTTGACAGCGGTTTCTGACAATGGAGAGGGACGTACTAGAAATCTGACCAATCCTCGTTTAGCTTAAAATTTCCCAATCTAAATCCAACATGGCGGACGAATTTCTACTTATGGGGTAGTTTGTTCCCCTAATCCTGAAGCGTTGAAAGGCTGTTTCTTTCAAAGCTACTTTCCTTGACAGAAGGAGTTCAAGAAGGCAAGCTATTTCTTTGTCCTTAGGCCGTCAGAGTAGTGGAGGAGCGTTTACTACTCATGAAAATCGCCGAATACAGCAAGAGATAAAATGGACTAAGATCAGAGATCGCCTTGGTTATGTTGCCATTGAGAAATCTTCCCTTCCAACTGGGGCAGTTTGTATTTGGTGCCTGAAAACTTCAACTGCAATAAGATGCCGTTACTGTGGGCCTCAAACGTTTTTGTGTCGCGAATGCGCTAGGAAACTTCATTCCAGTATCACCACATACCATGTTTTAGAGTTGTAGAAGGTACAGCAATGACCTGATCATCTCTTTATTTAAAAAAATTAACTCACTTTACTTAAATGTACATTTATACGTACATGTAGTTGTTGCAAACTATTAGCTTTAATATATAAGCTTACACCGTGTGTAAAACATCTGTGTAGTAAAATACGTTTTATCCAAGAACAATCACACAGAAATTAATCTTAACCCCACCTAGTTCAGAAGTAACCTTATCTGCCAACACTATTAATTCAAACTTCAGTCTGCTATCTGCTAATGACTGGCAGTGATGTAGCCTGCTACATCGTGATAGTTTACGTGTAAGCTGGTTTAAGGCCGTTGACCGTACATGTTAGCCAATGTTATAAAACTAACAAATTGTACTAGTGTACTAATTAAAGCTAGAAACAACCAGAAACAACAGATCAGTTATAATTGCTAGCACTATATTTTTTACATTGCCACTAAAACTTTTGAATGTTTCATCATAATCTATTTACCCTTGTTTAATCATATGTATTTTTATTTAGCCTAGTATATTACTTACTTCCAATATAGTTGTATGCACTTAGGAGCCTCCCTGATTTCTTGCTAGGTTAGTTAGGTACCCCAAATTACAGTGCAGCTCAGATATATGCAAACTACACATACGTATTTTATACGACCATATTTTGCATATACGCGTACGTCAATACGCGCACATATGTGCGTGTATATGCCCACGTATATACGTGCATATATGTCTCTTTGTTATGCATTCCCATAGGTTTCTTTATGTGAAGCATTGTTAGTCAAACAAAGGACATTATATTTCTGGGAATGAAAATGCTTCAAAGCGAAATTTGCATATTGTTAAAACATTGTGCCAATCAATGAAAGCTATTATATTTTGAGTTTTCAATCACTTCGCAAATTTGCTGACAAACTACCGTTTATTAACACTTGCTTGATCTTTAGCTACCAAAAATGGGAAGAAAATTGAAGCAGTCTCTTGAACTCCCTATTTTAACACGTGAACTCTATGTTTTTACAAGTAAAGATCTATGTTTCAGCACGTGTCGGCAAGTTGTTTGCAAATGTTTCTTTGTCTGAATTAAGCGTTCTGAAGATCCTAGTCAAAAAAATAAAATCTCTGGTTATATTTGACACAGATCATTTATTCAAATGGTAAAATACTCTTTCCTTGACGAAAAAATTGTTTATCCAAGTTTCTATGGTGTGCTGCTCTTGTTTAGTTATTTTTTCTGCAAGAAAAAGTTCTGTGTTTCGACACGCATTGGCAAGTCATTTGCAAAATGTTTATTGTCTGAACCGTTCTGAGGATCCTTTTTGAAAAAATGATATCTCTGGTTCATTTAAACTGTGAAATAATCCTTCTTTAGCCAAAGAATTGTTTACCAAAGTTGCTATGGCGTGCTGCTCACATCTAGTTATTTTTTTTCTTCAGGGAAAAGTTCTGTGTTTCAGCATGCGTCGGCAAGTCGCTTGCGAGATGTTTACTGTTTGAAGGCTACTTTGAAGTATTCCAAAGACCTTGTGGAAAAATGATATCTCCCATTATACATGTACATGTATCTGACACAAACTGTTCATTCAAATGGTAAAATACTCAAAGTTTCTATGGTGCGCTGCTCACATTTTGTTATTTTTAATTTTGTTCAAGGAAAAGTTGGGTGTTTCAGCACACATCTCCAAGTTGCTTGCTTGGACCCGTGTTCACTTTGCATCAAAAAAATGTTATCTTTCGGTTGTGTTTGCTCCATGAAGATGAAATTGCTGAAGCGTGTATCCCCGGTTCTATTTGACAAAAAACCGGTAAATTTATGATTTAACGGCAAAATAATCTCTCTTTCAATTAATATTCAGTCAGTTAATTTTGTGTCAAGTGCCCAATTGCAAAATGTTAGTTTCAGCTTACATTTTGCTAATAAGTCGTCTGAAGGCATATGTGCATATACTGTATACATGTATTCAAAATACAGAAAACTCTTTCTTGCTCTGGGGCAAACTGTCAAGCCATTGAAAACAACAATGACCTGTTAAGAAAAGAAAAAAACAATAGGTTAGCTCATACATACATGTACTAATCAGGCATATGCGTATATACTGTATAATTATGTGTATATGCATACGCGTATGTGCGTATATATGTATGTATACGCACATACACGTATTGGGCTGACGCGAATTACGCATATTTTTTGGTTCGGATATATCTGAGCTGCACTGTAGTAGTACTGCAGCCAGTTAGAATGTGATTGTTATTATTATGATTTGCACAGGATGGAATGTTTGTTCCTCTTTTTCTAAATCATTTCATTTTGAAAAAATTTAATCACCACTGCTTGTCTGTGGAGATTCAGAGTATCACCTGTATAGATGAATACGGTAAGATATTTTTTGGTATAAATTTGTATATATAATTACAAGTTTTGTTATTAGTATGTTAAAGTTGCATAACTGCAACATGGATAATTATTTACCAGTTTATCAATTACACGATTTTGCATATAGGTAACCATCATTCCAAGAGAATTGCATTCTCAGTTTCAGGTGTAGTGCATCAAGTATTTTGTACTTGTAATTGATTGTTTCTTTTTGAAATGTGCGTTCCAGGGTGTTTTCAAGAATAGCAGTTATTCCTATCAGTAAAGTTGGTGGGAAACAAAGGTTGGAACACTGCCTTAGTTTAAAAGCTGAATTACAGCCAGTCCTTGAAAGGACATTTCTCAGTGTAGGGACACTGATAGAGCTGGGATCCTCCTTTGCAACAACGAGAGAAGATGACCTTTTTAAAGAGATGTATGTAACGTCATGGGAGAAACAAGACTGGATATGAGGAGCCAAATGAATTATGCTCTTGTTTTGTTTGCAACTGGAAAGGTAAGTATATAGGCAGGTAATGCAACAAAATTCTGACAATCTTGATTTTGTTTTCGGTTCTCTGAAAATACTTTAGAGAATCAGTAAGAGAAATTTCCTTTTTTTTTTCAGAGTTTGATCTGTACTCCAATTTTCAATTTAGTTGAACCTAAGGAGTAGAGTTTATTGTCTGTGTTATCAAAATGTCAGTAATATTATAGAAGTGGAAGTTATTTGAATTCTGGTTTCCATGCCAGGGCAAAGTATGGGAATCCATACCATACTTTTAAAAATATGTGATATTTATGAATGTGGGTCTTATAAAAGTTGTGAAATTTAACAAATTGACACTGTTTTTTTAAGTATCTGTCCTCTTATTAATGGTAAATTGCATCATAAAGTTCATTGTCAAAGTAGTCTGCAGATCCACTTGCCTTCATCCATACAACTTTGACAATGTAATATTTATGACCAAATTTATCATCAATAAGAACACAGATGCATAAGAATCTGCTTGCTGTGTTTTTTATTTTCATTACAGTGAAACCTGTATTAGGCGGACACCCTTCTAGTGATTGCTAGGCAGACACGCTTACTAGTGTCTGCTTAACACAGGCTGTCAGCTCAAAACAGGTTCTAGTATGTTGTGCAATAATAGTCAATTATTAACCGTTTTGTAACACAACTTAGCATGTAACATCAAAGAATAGCTAAGACTGCTCATAGCACAATGTCCAGTTGATCACTGCATCAATCTGGAATAATCACTCAGCTTAAAAACGATATTGCTGAACAATGTACAGGAGTCTCAGCTGAACGTTTAGAAGTAAAATGAGCCCTTTAAGTGTCCGCTTACTGCAGGTTTTGTGCAACAAAATGTCTTAATATTGGTGTCTGCATCTGTTTAATTAAGAGGTGTCTGCTGAATGCCGGTTGATTTTTAATTACTTTAAATGTGGGAAAAAAATTTTGGGACTTATTAAAGCTGGTGTCCACTTAAAAGAGGGTGTCTGCTTAATATGGGGTCTGCCTAATACAGGTTTCACTGTTAACAAAATCCAAAATTGTCAAATGGAGGCTTCACTAGAGGAAAACACCGGTTAAAAGCTAAATTGAATTAAGCCAAAATGATCCATAGAATCACGGCCTTTATTCCACTGGGAAATTCCTGAAAACATACTGAATTATTCCCAAGTTTAGTTTATTTTCATCAAATACTCGAACACAGCAAAAAAAGGGTTCTACTGTATTGCGGTAAATTTTCATGCCAAACTACAATAATTTACCCAATCTTTTTCACTTCACAGTTGAATTCATTATATTCACAAGCTGATCTTCAGGCTAGCTATCTGTTAATCCTGTTTAGATGCAATTTTTGGCTATATTGAGAAAGCAAAATCATATGCTAAATGTCGCTGAAACTGTTCACAATGATGTCAGCTGTGAGTCTGTACTCCTACTGATGATAAAAATACATGTAAGCCAGTGATCGTGCAAGAAAGTAGGCAGTCATTGTGAACAATTAAATGTACTTGTAAAATTGAGTCTCTCTATAACCACTGACAACAGATGAAGATGGGCTACAAACACAAGACTATATATTTTTGATTGTGACTTGATCTTTGTACAGACAGTTTTGTTGAGCAGACATACATTGCTATGGAGATTAAGAATGAGATCAATGGTGGTAATATAGAATGAAATTTATGAAACCTGGGTTTCAAAACTCCCTAGACTGTTAGCTGGGAAACAGTTATATGTTATGGATGTGGTCATGGTATTTAAGAATAGAGTCATAGAGGGTTATTCATTAACAGTAAGAAAATAAAAAAAATCTTACAACATGTACTTTTGGCAAATTATTTGTAATAGCTTTACCTTAGACTGACATCAATAAAATACCGCAAGGGAGCTTAATTTTGAAATTTGTTTCCTTGTAGATACTAGGGAAACTCCAATGGAAAGAAGCCTATCTTAATATAGTAGAGAGCCTCCTCTCTGAGAAAGTAGTGCCCAGGCACATGCAGCTTCTGGATCAAGATGAAGGGAGGGCAGACAGTGCTGTTGATTATAATGAGGAGGAAGTGGTAGAGATGACGGCAGTGGTCAACAGGATTGTTCAAAGCTGTTCCGTTGTTCCTGAAAAGGTCTTGCTTAATTTGGTTTTGGTTTATTATATACTTTTGGATAACATGTCAAATGCAATAACTTATAATTTGCTTGAGTGAAAAATAATGTACAAATGACACAATCCTGAGTTACATGTAAGTCAGGCTGCAGGAATTAATCACACATACATGTAAGACACATTGCTCATTATAGCTTAATACTGTTTAACCAATCTCATTTTGGCTATGTAATTGTATTTTTTTTTTCAGACAAAGCATTTCTTTATCCCAAAAACATCTTTAACCAAATGGAAGTGTGGCGATGTCTTAGGATTTAGAGTACTTGTAGATGAAGCACTTGTTTTCACTGGGAAGAGGATGTGTGGGATGACTGACTTTGCCAGGAAGAGGACAGTTATCAGGATGCTTGCACGTTCAAAGGCGCCTTTTTTCAACCGAGATACTAATCAACAATGATGAAGGTATATACGTATAGAGAAGACTTGTGACATTCTTTTAACAGTATTTTTTGATGGTGATAGTAAACAACACACCAAAGGTGTCCAGGGCTAGGAACGGAGGATGTATGATGTCACAGGTCAATGAGTGACTGCCACTGTGGCTAGCACTTACTGTTCCCCTGGTTCCATTTGACTGTTATTAGTTATGCAGCCAAGACAGTGATGTGTTGGACAACTATAATGATAATCTCATGACAATCTGCATGCATGCATTCACTTTGTCTATAGCTGTCAGAGCTAACTAAATATGATCATGTTGAATTCCAACTTGAAAATTTACAAATTCACCATTGCTAGTGATTCCGTTTTCCTCAAACAGTATGCAGAATTTTATTATTCCAAGTTGTTGTTTTGTACAATGTAGATTGATTTAAGAAATGTACCAAGATTGATAACTCAGATGCAGAGCCCTTATACAGCTTATTGAATCTTTTGTTTGGTGGCATTCGTGTTTCTGTCATGGTGGTGGTTGCATTAGCCCCCTGAGTAATAAGTTTGAACTGTTGTTAAAGTTACTAGATAACATTATCTGTCAAAAATATATTTTCTTTGATGTTTTTGTATTATCATTGTTTTTACCTCCTTGTCATGTTTAAAGCCTTTTTTGAGATAACAATAACAGACACCATGAAATAATTTTTTGGCTTTTTTGAAATGTGGTCTATATACCAACTTGGGAATAAAATCAATGTACAGAACTCACTTTTTCTGTTTTGTTTTCAAACATTCGTTCAGCATATGAAGAAACCAGAGAATCAAGTTTTTGGGGATGTCCTCAAAGAGGTAAAGTAATTAAAATTGATCAAGTTATAACTTACTAACAGTTAGTAATAATCTTAACAACAAAAGAATGTAGTTCCCATTAACAGCTGTGCTGTCTGTCTTTATAAAGTACTGCCAATTAAAAATTAATTTTTAATCCTTCTCTTTTGCCATATTGTGAGACATTACGCCTGATCTCAAAAAAAAAATCCAGGACTCATAGAATTATAAATAATAAATTTAAAGTCTTGTGCTACACAGTTCCATCACCTATGTAAAGTGCTAGCAATATTGACAAAGATGCTCGTGGCCCATGTTAAATTATCACTTCTTGTAGAATCCATAAATAAATAAAGAAAAAAATGCTGTAACACACTGTATGTTGTTTTGAAGAGTGAAGAAGTAGCCAGTGGAACTTCAGTTCCTGTGGATACCATTTTAAATGACAAGGTAATATTTAGCTTCTCACTTTAACCCATTGACTCCTAATTTTTATATTCTAGAACAGGGAAGTGGATGGTTTATTCACTGTTGAAATGACGTAACTACACAATGTTTCATTTATGCACACAACCTTAACTTGTGAAAGATGTATGATTTTAACAATTTTTCTGGGGGCCCACATGGGCATTTGTAGGTATTTTGAACTTTTCTTAAATTCACAAAACTAAAAATGCAGCAGGACTTGTAAACATAATTTTTGAAAATAGTTTTCCAAGGGGTCTTTCAGGTAAAATAAAATAAATTATAAAATTTCACTCCTGCATGTTGCATGATTCTTCATATTTACAGGCAAGAGCACAAAAGTAATTATATTGAGTATTAATGAATTTTTTATAATCAATTTCTGTAGTATGTTAATAAAGTAAGTTCTAGATTATTGTTTTTATAGGTATCAACCCCTTTGGAGACTGTTGTTGATGATGACGAAATTTTACTTCAGAATGTTCGCCAAATACTGAAAATACCTTTTTGGAACAATATTATGCCCTTTTATCGTGACAAAGTTAGAGCAAATTATGTCCTAAAAAGGACTTGACTGTCTATCAAAATTAATGCTATAAATAACAGTTCTCTTTGTAATACGCTTTGTATGTTCAAACCATGACAAATGGTTATAATTGACTGTGGTCTTTTCATCTTTGATACCTGCAGAAATGGAATCTCATAGGTCTAAAGGGCCAGAAACTGGAAAGGAAGAAGGTGATAAATTATAAATTTTATTTGGCAGTATAAATGCACTTTAGAAATGCAATAGTTGCGCTACTTTCTGATGGCAATGATATATCTCTAAGTTATAATAATTAAAATTAAAATATTTATTTCATGATATTTTTATTGAAATGAGAGGTACTGAAAGAAACTATAGAGAATTCTATACAAATGTCCAACTAGTGGCTCAAACAACTAAGTATTCTGTCTCAATTTTGTTGATTTCTATATATTTAGGTACCAGCAGTAATGCCAGAATGGACCAGGATGATGTGGACAAATTGGTAAATCTGTTTATTGGGATTAGCTGTGTATTAAAGCACTACAGTACTGACGTTTTTTCAGTTACCACAATGTTTTACACAAAAGGTTTAAGTAAATGCTCAGACAGGCATGTTGGAAAGTAATTCCTTGCAGAAGTTTGTAATCAAATGATGTAATTTGGCAATAAGGTGGATGAAAAGGAATGAAAACTTCTCTTCTAAAAAATGGAAAAACAATACAACGCTTTGTTAGATGGCTTGTGTTTGTAGCCTTTAGAATGCGAGCTCTGATTAGCTTATTATACGGCATTATTCTCCCGTAATGCCCACGGGTCGATTACGGGCCTGCTAAACTGAAGCAAAAAGCCATATAATAAACAACTTATTAACCTCGAACATTCAGTCCATAAGGAAAAATCTCAAGCCACAGCCTTGCCGTATTGACTTTGCTATTAGGGAGTTTAAGAAGCTACGACGACGACGCCGAGGAAAACGTCGATTAAAAAATGAATTTATATGTTACCTACGAATCTCTTGATACTCTTAAGTCATTTACTTTGTTTATGACTGTCAAAAGTATCACGAAACTGAATCTGGGACACAGAGATAAATTTGAAATAGAAATTTCAAACCTTAGCTGTTGTGGTTTACGTTGTTCAGACAACGCGGAATTTGGCCATTTCACGTTCTTGTTTTGCAGGGGACGGCAAAGAAATGTACCAAGAATCATAACGCGCGTGCACAGTCATTGTTCTGCTCATTAAACCTTTTGTTTAGCGACGTTGCCGTTGCCGTCGTGGCTTTCTTAAACTCTCTATTGCTCGGTTAATGCGGCATGGTCCCGGTTTGAGATTTTCCCGTAAAGACCTCACTCTCGGTTAATTAGTGGTAAATTTTACCATCCGAATGCGAAATTCATCAAATGTGACTGACTGATCACATGTGATGAGTTTTTAGAATCATTTAATACAAGTGAAAACTTAAGTATGAACTCTGCCTAGTAAAATATCAGTTGTTTTAGTTTCACAGTACTTGTTCATGATTCTTATATCAACATCTGATCAACAGGCTTTGGATGAAGAGTTCACAAAGGCTGCCCTGGTTAGAAAAGGTAAATGTCATAATATTTATTTATTTCTTAATGTATTAATTTAGTCAGTAAGTCAGTCAGTCAGTCAGTCAGTCAGTCAGTCAGTCAGTAAATCAGTCAGTCAGTCTTTCAGTTACTGATTTATTAAGGTTAGGCTGCGTTAAAAGGCAACAAAATAAGCAATATATTGCAAAATTACCATTTATGTTGTGGTGCACATAAAGTAAACACCAAAAGCAGCCTCCATGAAGCATTTTCATTGGTTATTTTTAAGGTGGCTCCCTAGGGTAATTACGGACACCCTCCCTATAGAGCGCGAGTTAGAAAAGGAAACTTAGTTAATTTCTCTTAAAGTTTTACCCGAAGAGATTTACCAGTATGGGTACTGTTAAAATAAGGCTTATGTTTTGGTTGTCAACTTTTGGATTAACGCCGTTACCATGGCAACATCTAATCTAATGACAGGCAGATGTATTCCTCATTTTGACCTAAACTCCTTAATATTTATACTTTCCTTTGGTGAAATTGTTTCATACTTCTCCACATCATGGAAACGATACTGGCTGACACTTTGAATTGGTAAAAAGTCAAGGTTGTTCAGACGGTTTTTCCAATAATCTGTAATTTGTCATTATTCTAAATATATTAGATTAGCTCTGAGAGATTTTCACAAAAATAGGGTATTTTATTGGAATTGTTTGTGGTTAGAACTGAGCCAAATTAAAGAAAAATTCACCCAAGGGAACGCGAGAAAATTAGCATTTATTTGGTCAGGCTGACGTCAAAAAAATCAGGAAAACACGCGTGGTGTCACGCGTGGTTATTTATTTAAGTGCGCGCTCATGAATGAATGAAGGATGGACTTGATTGAGATTGTGCTGTACGGCATGCGCAACGGCGTGTGCGGCCTCTACGAGTCTTAACAAAAATGGCTTCGTTCACCAAAACCAGGGAATTTATTCTATTCTACCACATAGGCTTGATTAATGACGAGGATTTCTTTCTCCTGCATCCATTTTACATCTGCGAGACCTATGTAGATTTGCCTCTCAGGCTTAATTTCAACCACAAAACAAAATAATACTGATAAAAAGCTCGATTACAGCAGGATCAGGGTGTTTGTACAACGTGATCAGCAAGAAAAAAAGTTTGATCCTAATAAAATACATTTTGAACAGCAAAAAACAGTTATAGCTCAGCTCAGTACATACGGAGCTCGTCATCTGCGACTGTTCGGCCCGGTACAAATACGACTGTCGCTCACGGTAGATGGTTAAATCGTTTAAATTTTCTGCAGAAATGACAAAGAAACATTTATTTTGAACGGAATTTTATGATTCCATACTTTATCTTCGAACTAGGCTGTTTAAACAGTGAAAAAAGCGTTAAAATGAGGAGTAAACAGCTGGCTTACACGAGGGAAAAGCAAGGCCGGAAAGTCGTACTGGAACGCGCGTCATGACGTCAATGGAATTGATCTTTACTATTTGCCGCCTTTCTTGTCCCTAATTTATAATTGCTCATCAGGCATTTTGGATGATGGTATCAAAGAAGTAAATTATTCAAAGTGAAAGCATGATGTTCGGACTCCAAAAGGTAGTCGTTGGTCACATGATTTAAAGGAAAATGCATATTTCATTACGCACATGAGTACTGCTATCATAATTAGAATCTACCCTCGTACACATGTTATACGACCCCATTTTTGTTTCTCCTCTGTGGTCGTTGTAAAGGGGTTACATTTTATGGTTTTTAATAACAGTAACAGTAATAGTGATTTAAATTGACTCAGTTCTTTGTTGTTTTAGGTGCTGACAAGCAGTTAGTAGATGGCCTACACCAAGGTCTTACAACAGGTATTTTTACATCAAAGTAAATGTGGAAAAATGAACTGAACAAAATGGCACCAATAGAAAACGAATGGTACTGCAGGCCAGGGAAACAATGAAATCCTGTTGCTCAGTGGGCCAGTACATTTCAGTTTTCAGTTGCCCCCACTAAAATATTAATTGCCCAATAAGTCTGCTTTATTCATTCCTTATCAACTAAAGGCCGCCGCACACTAGCCGATTTTTTGTCGGCCGACAAAAAATCGGCTAGTGTGCGGCGGCCTTAACAAGACTGCTGAGGCTAATTTCACTTGCCCACCGGACTATCAATCTTCCATTTTCACTAGCCCAAGAGCAAAATTTACTTGCCCTGGGCAATCGCAAGTGGTGTTTTTTTTTTCCTGCCTTGTACTGAAGCTATCAGCAAGGCTACCTGAAGCAGCTTTCTCCAAAGATAAACGCACTTGGGATTGTTTTAAAAGTATAACGTTTCCAGCAATTTGCAAACTCAACCCAGGAAACACCAAACATAAACTCTTTGATAGGCTGCCCTCCCTCTCCTCTTCCAATGCTGTAGCAACACAAAACAATTCCAAGTGGGTAATTTTGCAGTAAGTTCAACATTTAAAGGGGTGGAGCAGAGCAAAACGAATTACTTTTTAAATACATAAATTGTCTCTAGCTGTAGAAAGGAGTGGAACTAGTATGGGCACAATGAAGCATTTTGAATTCCAGTTTACAGAGATCAACTCAACAGGCCGTTAATTACATGTTAAGACAGGAATAGAACTTAAGTGGACGGTTTGGAGGGCACTGAAATAGAGCTTTGCAAATATTTCAAAATGAAGCCCTCGACCCATTTCTGACCTGCATGGAATTTGGCCACTTCGAAGAAAAATGACCAATCGGAACCAGGGAAGGTGATCTTTTTCGTATACAGACCAGTGTCGTTTAGGAGTCCAGAAAATTTGAAACCAATTGAGAACGAACACAGTTGAATTTGTGAAGCACCGAAACCTCTATGCTGCCTACTCTACGGATCCCATATTTCCTGGCCAACTATGATTCATAATTACATATTATACACAGTATTTTAACTTGAAAGAGCCAAAGAAAAGACACTTAACCTTTAACGTTCTTGATCCATTTACGAGGATGGTTCCCCTTATTCTCAATAAGCGTCTTCATTGGATACTTTTCTTCAAAGTTGCTAGGATCAAGTAGTCAACAGACACAACAAATAAGAACAAAGGCACTCACCTTTTATAATTTATTATCTTCTAGGCAAGAGGAACCGTAAAGGAAAAAGTTGGAAGAAAAACCTTGAAGAGGATTAATCTTTTTCTCTGACAATTCAGTTCTGGGAACTGTAAATCATTCATCCAACTGACTTTGTCTCGTAATTGTACTAACGAAAGGCCTTGCGGAGGATGCAATTAAGGTGGCTATGACTGCATGGTCAAACAAGATTGATAATCATATCTTCCTTCGAATAGCTAAATAATGTCGAAATGCTCTTTTCCCGTTCCCGTTCCTGACAAATGTAGATCGATTTTTACTTTTTTCAGGTGTGATTTAACATGAAATTGGATTTTTTTACAGTACTGAGAAAAGCGTTAAGTCAGTGATTTATATTAAAACACTAATATTACTGGTTTACTTAAAATCGAATATAAATAGGGCTTATTTTACAACTCCTGGCAAATGTTTTTCAAGAACAGTGCCAATGAGGGATATTGGCTGTTATCGCATTATTCAGCTTGTACTCAATAGTGTTTGTAAGTAAGAGCATTGCACAATCTGAAGAATTTCACACTACCACGGTCTCTGTAAATTTCTCTATTTTGTTATAATAAAGCTTCCCACAATGCCACCTTATTTTAGTGTTGTATTTCCCCAAACTCTTTTCACATAATCAGTATTTAAGGTGGCTCCCTATAGTTTTACGATCGCACGCGCACTGAGGACGAAAAGTCGAGTAATCCGCGCGCGCTGAAAGGAGAACGTCAGTGTTTTTGGATATTTTATGAAGTCAACATGAGCACAAAAAGCAAAACTGACAGTGAATATTTTCTTTTGGTATCAAACATGTGGGACGGCATGGCAATCATTTACTCTTCAGCTGTAAAGCATGTCTTGTCCCCCTCTCCGCCGAAAAGTAGTGCTTTTCCATAGTGAGCCACCCTCCTCCATGTGGACTCGAAATCTCCTATTACAGAATTTTTTTGTTAGAACTTTCAAATTTTAGCTTCAAATTTCGTACTTGAAACCACCAGAGATTGGTGCACCTCCGGTTGGTGTCCAGTGTAATTAACACATGCGGACTTACAGTTAACTGCAAATAGCCTGTTCCAGGCGTTTGGTTAGTGAGGAACGCCGGAATGAAAACATGAGAAATATTCGTTGGTGTTTTATTAATCGACCATCGAGCGGGGGAGCCGCGAATTAATCTAGAACCCAGATCTTCCAAGACCAAGCAGAAGGGAGATTTCACTTCTCAGGGTCAAACAGAGTGAAATCTGGGTATGAGATTAGCCGCGAGCCACTCGAGTTTAATTCTATCATGAAATCTGATTGGCCAACAGAAAACAAAAGTTGCAATGTCACAGAACCGTTTTCTGGCTCGAGTTCGCTGACGTTATTTTTCGGTGTAGACAAGCGACAGGCGGAAATACGTCTGCATTCGCAGGCTGTAGAGCACTTTAAAATAATAAACACTGTAGGCTTCCTAAATACCGGGAGGGGGTGCAGTATTCCTTGGAATCATTGGCAGGCGCGTGCCGTCCAGTTCTCTAAATCGTGACCCCATTTCAGACCAATAAATGTCACTTTTCATACCCTTTTCTAGGCTTGACCTCTAAAATGCTGTTTTCAAATATGCATGACCGTTCAGTGTATTCTGCGAGGCAAATCGCGCTTTATCGTGGTATTAAAATTGATTCCTCTCGTTTTTGTTTGAAGATGATAAACTCGACAAAAAGAGACATAAATTTCCAGTAATGTCTATATTATGGTTTATTTAAAATAAAGCCATACTTTCGCGGACGAAACCGGCGAAATCACTCCACCCATTTTCAAACCAAAACGGTTCACAAGTCATAGCCTTCAAAAAGGCGGCACATACCTTATATAGGGTGGAAACCCCTCTCCCCACGCCCTGAATTAGCTTCTTCTCAGTAACAACAGCTCGAAAGTAAGGAACGCATCTTTAGTAATCAACGAATTAACAGTACGCAAAAACATCTCGATCGAGATAGCGAAAAGTCTCAAGTATGTACAGTGAAACCTGTATTAAGCGGACCCCATATTAAGCGGACACACTCTATTAAATGGACACCTGCTCAAGTCCCACCTTTTTTTCTTACATTTACTCCAAAATAAACGTGCATTCAGCGGACACCTCAGTTAAGCGGACACGGACACCAGTATTAACCCATTTTGTTGCACAAAACCTGTAATAAGGAGACACTTCAAGGGCTTTTTGATTCTGAAAGCCCAGCTCAGACTCCGTCAACATTGTTCACCGATGTCATATTAAAGCTAAGCAGATTATTCCAGATTGATGCATTGAATGACTGGACATTGTGCTACCGGTAGTCCTTGATCTTACAATATGTTACAATATGTTACAAACGGGTTAATATTATTGCACAATATATTTGAACCTGCTTAGAGCGAACAACCCATATCAAGAGGACATTAGCGAGGGTCCAAAGGGTGTCCGCTTAATACAAGTTTCACCTGTATTAACGTACACCAAGCAAGTAAAGAACAGCAAGCAAGTTAAGTACATCAAGCAAGTAAAGTACACCAAGCAATTAAAGTACATCAAGCAAGTAAAGTACATCAAGCAAGTAAAGTACACCAAGCAATTAAAGTACATCAAGCAATTAAAGTACACCAAGCAAGTAAAGTACATCAAGCAAGTAAAGTACACCAAGCAAGTAAAGTACATTAAGGAATTAAGGTACATCAAGCAAGTAAAGTACACCAAGCAATTAAAGTACATCAAGCAATTAAAGTACACAAAGCAAGTAAAGTACACCGAGCAATTAAAGTAAATCAAGCAAGTAAAGTACATCAAGCAAGTAAAGTACATCAAGCAAGTAAAGTACATCAAGCAAGTAAAGTACATCAAGCAAGTAAAGTACATCAAGCAAGTAAAGTACATCAAGCAAGTAAAGTACATCAAGCAATTAAAGTACACAAAGCAAGTAAAGTACACCGAGCAATTAAAGTAAATCAAGCAAGTAAAGTACATCAAGCAAGTAAAGTACACCAAGCAATTAAAGTACATCAAGCAATTAAAGTACACAAAGCAAGTAAAGTACATCAAGCAAGTAAAGTACACCAAGCAAGTAAAGTACATTAAGGAATTAAGGTACATCAAGCAAGTAAAGTACACCAAGCAATTAAAGTACATCAAGCAATTAAAGTACACAAAGCAAGTAAAGTACACCGAGCAATTAAAGTAAATCAAGCAAGTAAAGTACATCAAGCAAGTAAAGTACATCAAGCAAGTAAAGTACATCAAGCAAGTAAAGTACATCAAGCAAGTAAAGTACATCAAGCAAGTAAAGTACATCAAGCAAGTAAAGTACATCAAGCAAGTAAAGTACATCAAGCAAGTAAAGTACATCAAGCAAGTAAAGTACACCAAGCAAGTAAAGTACATCAAGCAGGTAAAGTACATCAAGCAAGTAAAGTACATCAAGCAAGTAAAGTACATCAAGCAAGTAAAGTACATCAAGCAAGTAAAGTACATCAAGCAAGTAAAGTACACCAAGCAAGTAAAGTACATCAAGTAGGTAAAGTACACCAAGCAATTAAAGTACATCAAGCAAGTAAAGTACACCAAGCAAGTAAAGTACATTAAGGAATTAAGGTACATCAAGCAAGTAAAGTACACCAAGCAATTAAAGTACATCAAGCAATTAAAGTACACAAAGCAAGTAAAGTACATCAAGCAAGTAAAGTACACCAGGCAATTAAAGTACATCAAGCAAGTAAAGTACACCAAGCATGTAAAGTACACCAAGCATTTAAACTTAAGTTCCAGAGAATCGACCCAACGTTGGGTCAAACTCACGCTGCGCGTGAGCCGGTCTAGGCTACTTTTTCAGTCATAAAATGAAGTGGGGCTCTATTTTGGCCTAGAAGCTCGAAACTGAGCGTGCGATCCCTTTGCGTCTGTCAATTTTACCGAAAACCAAGCCTATTACGAGTTAGGTAAGAGTCCCTGGGACTGGAAAATTTCCCTCAAGTTGCTGAAAATCGACCGCTGAGACCGCCTTACGCGCATCGTGATTTTGTCCAACTTTGGCCCGATCTGCCGGAACAAGAGGAAATAGCAGAGCTTTACGACCTCCAAGACCGTTTAGAACAGTATACCAGGAAAAACTCTCTTGAATTCCATGGAATTCCAGAAAGCGCGTACAACTCCACAGAAGAGGCCATCCTAAAAGTAGCAGAAGCGCTAGAGGTTCCTGTCAACTCCGATGACATTGAAATTTCCCATAAATTAAATACTCGGGGCAACAAAGCAATAATTGCAAAATTTATTAGTCACAAAGCCAAGACGAATCTCTACAGAGCTAGAACAAAACTTAAACACGTCAAACTGGCCGACCTCTTCCCCGACTCCTCTTACGCAACGAAAGTACAGTCGACAAGGATCTTCATCAACGAAAACTTAACTTCCTATCGTCGCCGCATCATGTCGACAGCTAACGAGAAACGTAAAGATGGCGAGCTATTGAGCGCATGGTCGATGGACGGAACAATTTACGTGAAGACTTCGCCGAACGGGAAACCCATCAAAATCATCGAATTAGAGGACCTCGAGAATCTGTAGC
This sequence comes from Orbicella faveolata, assembly GCF_042242905.1. NCBI lineage: Eukaryota > Metazoa > Cnidaria > Anthozoa > Scleractinia > Merulinidae > Orbicella > Orbicella faveolata. The sequence continues at coordinate 1,611,283 of NW_028301581.1, read as the reverse complement.
CTGCTTTTAGAATTATTTTGGGAGTGGGGACGGACTCTGTTTGGAACTGTGACTTATCTCTTTACCCTACTTGCAAAAAGGTTTAGTTGTTCTCTTTTGTATTGTTGTGTGTATTTGTCTGTGTGCGTTGTCTGGATTGTCTATACTTTCGTGAGTTTTTGTATTTTTTTTTTTCTCGTAATTTAATTCCTTTTTTTCTTTTCTATCGTGTAATATGAATGCGGGTAGTTTGTCCAAATTTGACGTCTTATCATTGAACGTTCGGGGAATCAGAGATCAAATCAAGAGGAGGAGTATATTTTCATACCTAAAAGATCAAAAAGCAAACATTTATTTTTTACAAGAAACATATTCAGCACGAGCCGATGAAAATATTTGGAGAAAAGAATGGGGTGGCGAGCTATTTTTCTCACATGGCACCACGCATAGTAAAGGTGTGTGTATTTTAATTGATCCCTTTGTACAACCAAAAGTTGATTATTCTTATGCCGATGACTCGGGCAGAACACTGCTTATTACAGTCACTCTTAATGGACAAAAACTATCACTGTGCAATATTTACGCACCTAATGACCAGGCTAATCAACTCCAATTCATGCAAGAGCTCAACAATTGCATAATCGATAAATCAGAGCTCACCTCGCTAATTGTCAGGGGAGACTGGAATTGTACTTTATCAAAAAAAGATGAGATCGGAGGTGCACCGTGGAAACCGTCCAGTTACCGTAATCTCATTCTGACAACAATGGAAATGTTTGACTTAGTGGATATTCAAAGAATGCGACATCCAAAGTTACGCAAATTCACGTACGAATCAAAATCTCTTAAACTTAAATCTAGGATTGACTTTTTCTTAATTGCAAAAAATCTCTCTGGGGAAGTAAAGAATTCGGAAATTTACCATACTATCGCACCTGACCATAACGCAATTTATATTTCGCTATCTTGGCCCAACAAACCTCCTCGGGGACCAGGACTCTGGAAATTTAACAACACCCTATTGAATGACATGCAGTATGTGAGTAAGGTTCGTGATACATACGCTCACGCGTGCAGTTATTATAGCCATGTGACGGATAAGAGGCTCTTTTGGGAGTTAATGAAAATGGAAATCAGATCTGCGACTATTTCCTTTTCCAAAAATAAAGCAAAATGCATCAGCAACCGAGAACAGGAATTAAGACGTAGAATAGACCAACTTGATGTTATTATCTGCGATAATTTTTCTTCTATTTACATCGATGGAGTACTACGGGAGTATGACGGACTGAAAACGGAACTTAAGTCAATTTACGAAGAAAAAGGAAAACAGGCAATGTTTAGAGCAAAATGTCGCTGGATGGAAAATGGTGAACGCCCAACAAAGTATTTTTTCAATCTTGAAAAAAGTAATTACAACAAAAAAACTATCAGTGAACTTCGATTACAAAATGATTCTATTACGCGCAACGAGACACTGATTCTAGAGCAAATTGAAGATTATTATAGAAACCTATATACCTCGGATTTAACCTTTTCTGAAACAGCTTATGACACATTCACTGAAAATGTTGAATCGCCTAAGCTTTCAGAGGACGTGCAAGGAACCTTGGAGGGTCCACTTACGTACGAAGAATGCAAAAAGATACTAGAAACCTTTTCAGAATGATAAAGCACCGGGGGAAGATGGATTTACCGTTGAATTTTATACCTATTTTTTCGATCTTTTAGGAAACGATTTAATAGCAAGTTTTAACGAAGCGCACGAGAAAGGTGAACTCTCCATTTCACAACGAAGGGGAATAATTACTTTAGTTCCGAAAGAAGACGGGTCACTCCTAGATCTTTCAAACTGGAGACCGATTACTTTGCTTAATGTTGATCTTAAAATAGCGGCAAAAGCAATAGCAAAACGCATTGAACCGACACTACCAAACCTTATCCACTCTGACCAAACAGGCTTCGTAAAAGGGAGATACATTGGGGAAAATATCCGACTTATAAGTGACATAATGGAATATACGAATCTACAAAACTTACCTGGCATTCTAACCTCCCTAGACTTCCGTAAAGCTTTTGATTCGATTGAATGGCCCTTTATAATGAAAACTTTAGACCATTTTAATTTTGGTAGTGACATCAAGCGCTGGATTAAGATATTCTACACGAACACAGAAAGTGCGGTACAAAACAATGGTTTTATAACCAGTTGGTTTAAACCATCAAAAGGAGTTCGACAAGGTTGCCCACTCTCCCCTTATTTGTTTATTCTTTCTGCAGAGGTACTCTCAAATAAGATACGTCAGGATTCCAACGTGAGAGGAATCAAAGTCTTCGGTAAGGAAATCAAGCTGTCCCAATTCGCTGATGATACAACTCTATTCAATGCGGACATAGAATCTTTAGAAATGGCCTTGAAAATTGTTGGGGATTTCGAACGAATTGCTGGCCTGTCCTTAAATGTAAAGAAAACGAAGGCGCTTTGGTTGGGGAAATGGAAAAGTAATAGAAGTAAGCCTCTGGATTTAAAATGGTTCCACAGCCCCGTTAAGATATTGGGGATATATTTTTCGTATAATATTAAGGAGAATAACGAGCTCAACTTCGACAAAAAGATCCAAAAGTTGCAAATTAAGCTGGATATGTGGAGTTCACGGGACTTGACGATATTTGGAAGAGCCATGTTAATTAAAACCTTGGGCATATCGCAACTTATTTATTCGGCCTCTAATCTGGATGTTCCCAAAGGAATTGTGGAAATTGTAAGAACAAAATCTTTTAAGTTCCTCTGGAAAAACAAAAAAGATAAAATAAAAAGATCAGGCCTTTACCAGGATCCAGACAACGGTGCAATACGCATGGCCGACTTTGATATTATGTTAAAAGCCCTAAAACTCGCCTGGATCCCGAGACTGTTGCGGACTTCGGACAATAGTAATTGGTGTATTATTCCAGAGCACTATTTCAGAAGAAAGGGAGGGTTAAACTTTCTACTAAGGTGCAACTACGACACAAATTATTCTAAAGATCTCCCGCCCTTCTATAAGAAGATACTAGACTTCTTCAACGAATTAAAAACTCTTTACTCGTATGATCAAAAGCAGGAGTTAGTATTGTTTAATAACAAAGATATATTGGTGGACGGGAAACCCATCTTCCTTAGTGAATGGTTTAAAAAGGGTATTCTATCAATTAATGACCTACTGAATGAAAGTGGCAATTTTTTAACATTCCGCGAGTTTTGGGATAAATATTCCTGTGAATCCAATTTTTTACAGTATCATCAAGTTGTTAGTGCTATTCCGGAACGCTTAAGGTCTCTAGCCAAGTGCTCCGACATCATCAACAAATCGTTGGAGCGAAAAACTCTCTTTAAAAAGGGACGTGTGGACTAAGATCTTTAAATCACTAAAAAATATTTGTAAGGAAACTAAACTCAAAGAGTTTCAATTTAAATTAATCCATAGAACGATAGTAACTAAGAAAGAACTATTCAGATTTCGTATTAAGGCGGACGATGAATGTCTATACTGCGGAGATAAAGATTCAATTGAGCACTCTTTTATCGAATGTATGTTTACCAAATTGTTTACCCAAAAAGTCTTGAGCTGGTTCAACCAAGTGAATGCGTGTCAAATTTCTCCTACCACAGAGGAGACCTTGTTCGCTATTACTGCAAGCTCCCACGACATAGCAATAATACGGAAATTCAACTACACCATTATTTATGCGCCATTATATTTATTCAAGCAAGTTAAAGGGCCTGGCCATCTCCATTCAGGATTTTATCAGTAAGCTACACATTAAATACAAGCTTGAAAATTTGTCTTAATTAAATGTTTTAGTGAGAAGTACTCCTCCCTCCTCAAAGTTAATAACACAGTATAACGTATTGTAAGTAACTGTATGTACAGCAAGTAACGTAAGTAGAGTATTATATTGTTAGCAGTGTAAGTAGCCCGTATTGCAAGTAATTGTAGTTTCTGTAAGGAACTGTATTGAGTATTGTATTGCCTGCATAAGTGACTCGTATTGTAAGTAACGTAAGTATTGTAGAACTGTGTTTTGTAAATTAAAATTATTAAAAAAAAAAAAAAAAAAAAAAAAAGTACACCAAGCATGTAAAGTACACCAAGCATTTAAACTTAAGTTCCAGAGAATCGACCCAACGTTGGGTCAAACTCACGCTGCGCGTGAGCCGGTCTAGGCTACTTTTTCAGTCATAAAATGAAGTGGGGCTCTATTTTGGCCTAGAAGCTCGAAACTGAGCGTGCGATCCCTTTGCGTCTGTCAATTTTACCGAAAACCAAGCCCATTACGAGTTAGGTAAGAGTCCCTGGGTCTGGAAAATTTCCCTCAAGTTGCTGAAAATCGACCGCTGAGACCGCCTTACGCGCATCGTGATTTTGTCCAACTTTGGCCCGATCTGCCGGAACTTCGGGGATATTTTCCAGTCCCAGGGACTCTAAACTAACTCGTGATGGCCTTGGTTTACAGTGAAAGGGAGAAAGGAAAAATATTTAAAGGCTCAGTTTCGAGCTTCTACGCCGAAATATAGCCCCACTTCATGTTAAGACTGATAGAGTAGCCGAGACCGCCTCACGCGCATCGTGATTTTGACCAACTTTGGCTTGATTTGCCTGTACTTGGGAGATATTTTCCAGTCCCAGGGACTCTAAACTAACTCGTGATGGTCTTGGTTTTCAGTGAAATGGACAGAGAAAAAATATTTGAACGCTCCGTTTCGAGCTTCTAGAGCGAACTATAGCCCCTTTTTATTTTAACACTGATAGAGTAGCAAGACCGCCCTACGCGAATCTTGATTTTGAGCAAATTTGGCTCCATTTGCCGGAACTTGGGAGATATTTTCCAGTCCGAGGGACTCTAAACTAACTGGTGATGGCCTTGGTTTTCAGTGAAATGGACAGAGGAAAAATATTTGAACGCTCGGTTTTGAGCTTCTAAATCAAAATATAGCCCCACTTTATTTTAAGACTTATAGAGTAGCCGAGACCGCCTTGCGCGCATCGTGATTTTGACCAAATTTGGCTCGATTTGGCGGAACTTAAGGAATATTTTCCAGTCTCAGGGACTCTAACCTAAGTGGCGATGTCCTTGGTTTTCAGTGAAATGGACAGAGGAAAAATATTTGAACGCTTGGTTTCGAGCTTCTAGGCCGAAATATAGCGCCACTTCATTTTAAAACTGATAGAGTAGCCGAGATCGGCTTACGCGCATCGTGATTTTGACTAACTTTGGCTCGATTTGCGGGAACTTGGGGGATATTTCCAATCCCAGGAGCTCTAAACTAACTGGTGATGGCCTTGGTTTTCAGTGAAATGGAGACAGGAAAAATTATTGAACGCTCGGTTTTGAACTTCTAGGCCGAAATATAGCCCCACATCATTTTCAGAATGATAGAGTAGCCAAAACCACCTTCCGTGCATAGTGATTTTGATCAATTGTGGCTCGATTTCCCGGAACTTGGAGGATATTTTCCAGTCCCGGGAACTCTTAACTAACTCCTGATGGTCTTGGTCTGCAGAGAAATGGACACAGATAAAACGTTCGCACGATCGGTTTCGAGGTTTTCGGCCGAAATATAGCGCCACTTCATTTCAAGACTGATAGAGTAGCCGAGACCGCCTTCTACGCATCGTGATCTTGACCAAGTTTGCCTCGATTTGGCGGAACTTGGGGGATATTTTCCAGTCCCGCGGACCCTAAACTAACCCCTCATGGCCTTGGTTTGCAGAGAAATGGACACATGTAAAACTATCGCACGCTCGGTTTCGAGCTTTTAGGCCGAAATATAGCCCTACTTCATTTTAAGACTAAAAGAGTAGCCGAGACCTCCTAACGCGCATTAAGATTTTGACCAACTTTGCCTCGATTTGCCGGACTTTTTACGCATCGAGATCTTGACCAACTTTGGCTCGATTTGCCGGAACTTGGGGGATATTTTTCACTCCCGGATTTTCTAAAGTAACTCCTGATGCCTTTGGTTTGCAAAGAAATAGACACAGGTAAGAGGATCGCTCGCTCGGTTTCGAGCTTTTAGGCCGAAATATAGCCCCACTTCGTTTTAAGCCTGGAAGAGTAGACAAAACCGCCTTGCGCGCATCGTGATCTTGACCAACTTTGGCTTGCTTTCCCGGAACTTGTGGGATATTTTCCATTCCCGGAGACTCTAACCTAACTACTGATGGCCTTGGTTTGCAGAGAAATGGACACAGGTAAGAGGATCGCACGCTCGAACTTGAGCTTTTGGGCCAAAATATAGCCCCACTTCATTTTAAGCCTGAAAGAGTAGCCGAGACCGCCTTACGTGCATCCTGATCTTGACCAACTTTGACTTGATTTTCTGGAACATGCGGGGTATTTTCCAGTCCCGGGGACTCAAAACTAACTCCTGATGGCTTTGGTTTGCAGAGAAATGGACACAGGTAAAACGAACGCACGCTCGGTTTCCAGCTTTTACGCAGAAATATAGCCCCACTTCATTTTAACACTGAAAGAGTAGCCGAGACCACCTTACACGCATTGTGACTTTGACCAAATTTGGCTCGATTTCCAAAAACTTGGGGGATATTTTCCAGTCCCAAGGACTCTATACTAACTCCTGATGGGCTTGGTTTGCAGAGAAATGGACACAAGTAAAACGATCCCTTGCTTGATTACGAACTTTTAGGCCGAAATATAGCCCCACCTAATTTTAAGACCGAAAGAGTAGCCGAGACCGCCTTGCGCGGATCGTGACCTTGACCAAGTTTGGCTCGATTTCCTGGAACTTGGGGGATATTTTCCAGTCCCGGAGACTCTAAACTAACTCCTGATGGCCTTGGTTTGCAGAGGGATGGACACAGGTTAAAAGATCACACGCTCGGTTTCGAGGTTTTAGGGCGAAATATAGCCCCACTTTATTTTAAGACTAAAAGAGTAGCCCAGACCAACTTTGGCTCGCTTTCCTTTCGATTTGCTAGATTTCGGCCTAAAAGCTCGAGACCGAGCAAAGATCGTTTTACCTGTGTCCATTTCTGTGCAAACCAAGGCAATCAAGAGTTAGTTTAGAGTCCCTGGGTTTGAAAAATATCCCCCAAGTTCCGGCCAATTGAGCCAAATTTGGTCAAGATTACGATGCGCGCAAGGCGTTCTCCGCTACTCTTTCAGTCTTAAAATGAAGTGGGGCGATATTTCGGCCTAAAAGCTCAAACCTGAGCGTGCGATCGTTTTACCTGTGTTTATTTCTGCGTAAACAAAGGCCATCAGGAGTTATTTTAGAGTCCCCCGAGACTGGAAAATATATGCCAAGTTCCGGCAACTCGATCCAGAGTTTGTCAAGAATACGATGCGCGTTAGGCGGTGTCGGCTACTCTTTCAGTCTTAAAATAAAGTGGGGCTATATTTGGGCCTAAAAGCTCGAAACCGAGCATGCGATCATTTTAGCTGTGTCTATTTCTCCGCAAACCAAGGCCATCAAGAGTTCGTTTAGAATCCCCGGGACTGGAAAATATCCCCCAAGTTTCGGCAAATTGAGCAAAAGCCGACACCGCCTTAAGCGCATCGTGATTTTGAAATCTTTGGCTCGATTTGACGGAACTTGGGGTGATATTTTCCAGTCTCAGGGACTCTAAACTAATTCGTGACGGCCTTGGTTTTTAGTGAAATGGACAGAGGAAAAATATTTGAACGCTCGGTTTGGAGCTTCTAGGCCAAAATATAGCCCCACTTCACTTTAAGAGTGAGAGAAGGTAGCCGAGACCGCCTTACGCGCAGAGCGATTTTTACCAACTTTCGGTCGATTTCCAGGAACTTGCGTTATATTTTCGAGTCCTGGGGAATCTAAACTAACTCGTGATGGCCTTGGTTTTCAGTGAAGTGGACAGAGGAAAAATAGTTGAACGCTCTGTTTGGCTCGGTTTCGGGCTTCTAGGCCGAAATATAGCTCCACTTCACTTTAAGAGTGAGAAAAGGTAGCCGAGACCGCCTAACGCGCACGGCGATTTTCACCAGCTTTGGGCCGATTTTAAGGAATTAGCGAGATGTTTTCCAGTCCCAGGGATTCTAAAGTAACTGGTGATGGCCTCGGTTCTCAGTGAAATAAACAGAGGAAAAATATTTGAACGCTCGGTTTCGAGCTTCTAGGCCAAAATATAGCCCCACTTCACTTTAAGAGTGAGAGAAGGTAGGCGAGACCGCCTTACGCGCAGGGCGATTTTTACCAGCTTTGGGTCGATTTGCAAGAACTTGCGTTATATTTTCCAGTCCTGGGGAGTCTAAACTAACGCGTAATGGCCTTGGTTTTCAGTGAATTGGCCAGAGGAAAAATAGTTGAACGCTCGGTTTAGGGCTTTTAGGCCGAAATATAGCCCCAGTTCACTTTAAGAGTAAGAAAAGGTAGCCCAGACCGCCTAACGCGTACGGCGATTTTCACCAACTTTGGGCCGATTTCCAGGAATTAGCGGGATATTTCCCAGTTCTGGGGACTCTAAACTAACTTGTGATGGCCTTGGTTTCAGTAAAATAGACAGAGGAAAAATATTTGAACGCTCGGTTTCGAGCTTCTAGGCCGAAATATAGCCCCACTTCATATCAAGAGTGAGAAAAGGCTGCCGAGACCGCCTTACGTGCAGGGCGATTTTCACCAACTTTGGGTCGATTTCCAGGAATTTCCGGAATATTTTCCAGTCCCGAGGACTCTAAACTAGCTCGTGATTGCCTTGCTTGTCAGTGAAATGGACAGAGGAAAAATATTTGAACGCTCGGTTACGAGCTTCTAGGCCGAAATATAGCCCCACTTCACTTTAAGAGTGAGAAAAGGTAGGCGAGATCGCCTTACGAGCAGGGCGATTTTCACCAACTTTGGGTCGATTTCCAGGAAGTTACGGAATATTTTCCAGTCCCGGGGTCTCTAAGCTAACTCTTGATGGCCTTGGTTATTAGAGAAATTGACAGAGAAACAATATTTGAGCGCTCGGTTTCGATTTTCTAGGCCGAAGTATAGCTACACTTTAATTTAAGAGTAAGAAACGGTAGCCCAGATCGCCTTACGCGCAGGGCGATTTTCACCAACTTTGGGTCGATTTCCAAGAATTTCGGGGATATTTTCCAGTCTCGGGGACTCTAAACTAACTCGTGATTGCCGTGGTCTTCAGTGAAATGGACAGAGGAAATATATTTGAACACTTGTTATTGAGGTTCTAGGCCAAATTATTGCACCACTTCACTTTAAGAGTAAGAAAAGGTAGCCGATACCGCCTTACGCGCAAAGCGATTTTCACCAACTTTGTGTGGACTTCCAGGAACTTGCAGGATGTTTTCCAGTCCCGGGAACTCCAAGCTAACTCGTGACGGGCTTGGTTTTCAGTGAAATGGACAGAGGAGAAATATTTGAACGCACGGTTTAGAGCTTCTAGGCCGAAATATAGACCCACTTCACTTTAAGGGTGAGAAAAGGTAGCCGAGACCGCCTTACGCCTAGGGCGATTTTAAGCAACTTTGGATCGATTTCCAGGAACTTGCGGGATATTTTCCTGTCCCGGGAGTTCTAAACTAACACGTGATGGGCTAGGTTTTCAGTAAAATGGACAGAGGTAAAATATTTCAACGCTCGGTTTAGGAGCGTCAACGCCGAAATATAGCCCGACTTTACTTTAAGGGTAAGAAAAGGTAGCCGACACCGCCTTACGCGCAGGGCGATTTTCACCAACTTTGGATCGATTTCCAGGAACTTCCGGGATATATTTCAGTCCTGGAGACGCTGCACTAACTCGTGATGGCCTTGGTTTTCAGTGAAATGGACAGAGGAAGAATATTTGAACGCTCGGTTTCGAGCTTCTAGGCCGAAATATAGCCCCACTTCATATCAAGAGTGAGAAAAGGTTGCCAAGACCGCCTTACGCGTAGAGCGTTTTGCACCAACTTTAGCTCGATTTCCTGGAACTTGCGGGATATTTTCCAGTGCTGGGGACTCTAAACTAACTCGTGATGTACTTTGTTTTCAGTGAAAAGGACAGAGGAAGAATATTTGAACGCTCGGTTTCGAGCTTCTGGGCTGAAATATAGCCTCACTTCATTTTGAGACTGATAGAGTAGCAGAGACCGCCTAACGCCCTTGGTGATTTTGAGCAACTTTGGCCCGATTTTCCGGAACTTGGGGGATATTTTCAGTTCTACGGCTTCTAAACTAACTCTTGATGGCCTTGGTTTTCATTAAAATGCACACAGGTAATACGATCGCACGCTTGCTTTTGAGCTTTTAGGCCGAAAAATAGCCCCACTTCATTTTAAGACTAAAAGAGCAGCCAAGAACGCCTTACGCGCATCGTCGTCTTGACCAACTTTGGCTGCATTTCCTGCAACTTGGGGGATATTTTTCAGTCGCAGGAACTCTAAACTAACTCCTGATGGTCTTGGTTTGCAGAGAAATGGACACATGTAAAACGATCGCACACTCGGTTTCGAGCTTTTAGGCCAAAATATAGCCCCACTTCATTTTAAGAGTGTAAGAGTAGCCGAGACCGTCTTACGCGCATCGTGATCTTGACCAACTTTGGCTCCATTTCCCGGAACTTGAAGGATATTTTCAGTCCCAGGGAGTGTAAACTAACTCCTGTTTCCCTTGGTTTGCAGAGAAATGGACACAGGTAAAGCGGTCGCACGCTTGGTTTCGAGCTTTGAGGTCGAAATATAGCCCCACTTCATTTTAAGACTAATAGAGTAGCCGAGACCGCCTTGTGCGCGTCGTGATTTTAACAACCTTTGGCTTGCTTTCCCGGAATTTATGGGATATGTTCCAGTCCCGGGTCCCTAAAGTAACTCCTGATGGCCGTGGTTTCCAGAGAAATAGACACAGGTAAAACGATCGCACGCTCAGTTTCGAGCTTTTAGGCCGTAATATAGCCCCACTTCATTTTAAGACTGAAAGAGTAGCCGAGACCGCCTTGCGCACATCCCGATCTTGAGCAACCTTGGCTCGATTTCCTTTCGATTTGCTATATTTCGGCATAAAAGCTCGAAACCGAGGAAAGATCGTTTTACCTGTGTCCATTTCTCTGCAAATTAAACCAAGGCCATCAAGAGTTAATTTAGAGTCCCTGGGTTTAAAAAATATCCTTCAAGTTTCGGGAAATCGAGCCTAAGTTGGTCAAAATGACGACGCGCGTAAGGCGATCTCGGCTACTCTTTCAGTCTTAAAATAAAGTGAGGCTTTATGTCGGGCTAAAAGCTCGAAACCGAGCATGCGATCCTTTTGCCTGTGTCCATTTCTCTGCTAACCAAGGCCATCAGGACTTAGTTTAGAGTCCCTGTGACTAGAAAATATCCCCCAATTTCCGGAAAAACGAGCCAAAGTTGGTCAAGATCACGACGCGCATAAGGCGGTCTGGGCAACTCCTTAAGTCTTAAAATAAAGTGGGGCTATATTTCGGCCGTAAAGCGCAAAACCGAGCGTGCCATCGTTTTACCTGTGTCCATTTCTCTGCTAACCAAGGCTATCAGGAGTTAGTTTACAGTCCCCGGGACTGGGAGATATTTTCCAAACTAACTCCTGATGGCCTTGGTTTGCAGAGAAATGGACACAGGTAAAATGCTCGCACGCTCGGTTTCAAGCTTTTAGGCCGAAATATAGCCCAACTTTATTTTAAGACTGAAAGAATAGGCGAGACCGCTTTGCGCGCATCGTGATCTTGACCAACTTTGGCTTAATTTCCAGGAACTTGGGGGATATGTTCCAGTCCCGGGGACTCTAAGCTAACTCCTGATGGCCTTGGTTTGAAGAGAAATGAACACAGGTAAGAGTATCGGGGGCTCGAATTCAAGCATTTAGGCCAAAATATAGCCCAACTTCATTTTAAGCCCGAAAGAGTAGCCGAGACCGCCTTACGTGCATCGTGATCTTGACTAACTTTGGCTTGATTTTCCGGAACTTAGGGAATATTTTCCAGTCTCGGGTATTCTAAACTAACTCCTGATTGCCTTGGTTTGCAGAGAAATGGACACAGGTAAAACGATCGCACGCTCGGTTTTAAGCTTTTAGGTGGAAGTATAGCACAAGTTCATTTTAAGACTGAAAGAGTAGCCTAGACCGCCTTACGATCATTGTGATCTTGACCAACTTTGGCTCGATTTCCCGGAACTTCGGGGATATTTTCCAATCCCGGGAACTCTAAACTAACTCCTGATGGCCTTGGTTTCCAGAGTACTGGACACAGGTAAATTAATCGCACGCTTGGTTTCGAGCTTGTAGGCCAAAATATAGCCCCACTTCATTTTAAGACTGAAAGAGTAGCTGAGACCGCCTTACGCGCATCGTGATCTTGACCAACTTCGGCTCGATTTCCCGGAACTTGGGGATTATTTTCCAGTCCCAGGAACTCTAAACTAACTCCTGATGGCCTTAGTTTGCAGAGAAATGGACACAGGGAAAACCATCGCACGCTCGGTTTCAAAGCTTAAGCCGAAATATAGCCCCACTTCATTTTTAGACTAAAACAGTAGCCAAGACCGCCTTGCGCGCATCGTGATCTTGACCAAATTTGGCTGGATTTCCCGTAAATTGGGGGTTATTTTCCAGTTTCGGGGACTCTAATTTTTTGATGGCCTTGGTTTACTGAGAAATGGACACATGTAAGACAATCGCACGCTCGGTTTCGAGCTTTGAGGCCGAAAGATAGCCCAACTTCATTTTAAGACTGATAGAGTAGCCGAGACCGCCTTGCGCGCATTGTAAACTTGACCAACTTTGGCTCGATTTCCCGAAACTTGGGATATATTTTCCAGTCTCGGGGACTCTAAACTAACTCCTGATAGCCTTGGTTTGCAGAGAAATGGACACAGGTAAAACGATCGCACGCTCGGTTTCGAGGTTTTAGGCCGAAATATAGCCCCACTTCATTTTAACACTGAAAGAGTAGCCGTGACTGCCTTACGGGCATCGTGACCTTGACCAACTATGGCTCGATTTCCCGGAACTTGGGGGATACTTTCCAGACCCGGAGACTCTAAACTAACTCCTGACGACATTGGTTTGCAGAGAAATGGACACAGGTAAAACGATGGCACTCTTGGTTTGGAGCTTTTAGGCCGAAATATAACCCCACTTCATTTTAAGACTGAAAGAGTAGGCGAGACCGCTTTACGCGCATCGTGATCTTGACCAACTTTGGCTCGATTTGCCGGAACTTGGGGCAAAATTTTCCTGTTCTAGGGCTTCTAAACTAACTTCTGATGGTCTTGGTTTGCAGAGAAATGGACACAGCTAAAACGATCGCACGTTTGCTTTTAGGCCGGAAAATAGGCCCACTTCATTTTAAGACTGAAAGAGTAGCCAAAAACGCCTTGCGCGCATCGTGATTTTGACCAACCTTGGCTTGATTTGCCGAACTTGGGGGATGTTTTTCGAGTCCCGGGGACTCTAAACTAACTCCTGATGGCCTTGGTGTGTAACGAAATGGACACAGGTAAAACCATCGCACGCTCGGTTTCGAGCTTTTAGACCGAAATATAGCCCCAATTCATTTTAAGACTGAAGTAGCAGCCAAGACCGCCTTGCGCGCATCGTGATCTTGACCAACTTTGGCTCGATTTCCCGGAACTTGGGGGATATTTTTCAGTCCCGGGGACTCTAGAGTAACTCCTGATGGCCTTGGTTTCCAGAGAAATGGACACAGGTAAAACGATCGCACTCTCGGTTTGCAGCTTTTAGCCCGTAATCTAGCCCCACTTCATTTTTTAAGACTGAAAGAGTAGCCAAAACCGCCTTAAGCGCATCGTGATCTTCACCAACTTTGGCTCCTTTTCCCGGAACGTCAGGAAGAATTTTAAATCCTAGGGACTCTAACCTAACTCTTGGCCGCCTTGGTTGGCAGAGAAATGGACACAAGTAAGAGGATTGCACACTCAGTTTCAAGCTTTTAGGCCGAAATATAGTCCCACTTCGTTTTAACACTGAAAGAGTAGCCGAGACCGTCTTACGCGAAACGCAATCTTGACCAACTTTGGCTCGATTTCCCGGAGGTTGCGGGATATATTCCAGTCTCGGGGACTCTAAGCTAACTCCTGATGACCTTCGTTTGCAGAGAAATGGACACAGGTAAAACGATGGCACGCTCGCTTTCGAGCTTTTAGAGCGAAATATAGCCCCACTTTTATTTAAAACTAAAAGAGTATTCAAGACCGCCTTGCCCGCATCGTGATCTTGACCAACTTTGGCTCGATTTCCTGGAACTTGGGGGATATTTTCCATTCCGGGGGACACTAAACTAACTTTTGATAACCTTGGTTTGCAGAGGAAAGGACACAGGTAAAACGATCGCACGCTCGGTTTGAAGCTTTTAGGCCAAAATGTAGCCCCACTTCATTTTAAGACTTGAAAGAGTAGCCGAGACCGCCTTGCGCGCATCGAGATCATCACCAACTTTGACTCGATTTCCCTGAACTTGGGGGATATTTTCCAGTCCCGGGGACCCTAAACTAACTGCTGATGGCCTTGGTTTCCAGACAAATGGACACAGGTGAAAGTATGGCACGCTCGGTTTTGAGCTTTTAGGGCGAAATGTAGCCCCACTTTATTTTAAGACTGAAAGAGTAGCCGAGACCGCCTTGCGCGCGTCGTGATCTTGAACAACTTTGGCTCCATTTCCTGGAACTTGAGGGATATTTTCTAGACCGAGTTATTCTAAACTAACTCCTGATGGCCCTTGTTTGCAGAGAAATGGACACAGGGAAAACGATCGCACGCTCGGTTTCGAGCTTTTAGGCCGAAATATAGCCTCAAGAGTAGCCGAGACCGCCTTGCGCACATCGCGATCTTAAGCAACATCTGCTCGATTTCCTTTCGATTTGCTATATTTCGGCCTAAAAGCTCAAAACTGAGCAAAGATCGTTTTACCTGTGTCCATTTGTCTGCAAACCAAGGTCATCAAGAGTTAGTTTAGAGTCTCTGGGTTTAAAAAATATCCCTCAAGTTTCGGGAAATCGAGCCAAAGCTGGTCAAAATTACGATACGCTTAAGGCGATCTAAGCTACTCTTTCAGTCTTAAAATGAAATGAGGCTATATTTCGGCCTAAAAGCTCGAAACCGAGCGTGCGATCGTTTTACCTGTGTCCATTTCTCTGCAAACCAAGACCATCAGGAGTTAGTTTAGAGTCCCCGGGACTGGAATAGATCTCCGAAGTTCCGGGAAATCGAGTCAAAGTTGGTCAAGATCACGATGCGCTTTAGGCGGTCTCGGCTACTGTTTGAGGTTTAAAAGGAAGTGGGGCTATATTTGGGCCTTGAAGCTCGAAACCGAGCGTTCAAATTTTTTTCTGGTCATTTCACCGGAAACCAAGGCCACATCGATTTAGTTCAGGGTCCCTGAGAGTGGAAAATATCCTCCAAGTTACTGGAACTCCACCCAAAGTTGGTCAAAATTACGCTTTGCATAAGGCGGTTTGGGCTGCTTTTTAGTCTTAAAATGTAATGGGGCTATATTTCGGCTTAAAAGCTCGAAACCGAGCGTTAAATTATTTTTATTTCTGTCCACTTCAACGAAAGCCAAGGCCGTCACGAGTTAGTTTAGAGTTCCTGGGACTGGAAAATATCACCCAAGTTGATGGAAATCGGCCCAAAATTGGTAAAAATCACGCTGCGCGTAAGGCGGTTTTGGCTACTTTTTCAGTCTTTAAATGAAGTGGGTCTTTATTTCGGCCTAGAAGCTCGAAGTCGAGCGTTCAAATATTTTTCCTTTTTTCTTTTTACCGAAAACCAAGGCAATCACGAGTTAGTTTAGAGTCCCGGGACTGAAAAATACCCCCCAACTTGCTCGAAATCGAGCCAAAGTTGGGCAAAATCACGTTGCACGTAAGGCGGTGTCGGGTACTTTTTCAGTCTTAAAATGAAGTGGGCTATATTTTGTCCTAGAAACTTGAAACCGAGCGTTTAATTAGTTTTCCTTTGTCCATTTCACTAGAAACCAAGGCCATTACGAGTTAGCTTAGGGTCTCTGGGACTGAAAAATATCCCCCAAGCTGCTGGAAATGGACCCAAAGTTGGTTAAAATCACGCTGCGCGTAAAGCGGTCCTCGCTACTGTTTCAGTCTTAAAATAAAGTGGGGCTATATTTCCGCCTAGACGCTCAAAGCGAACGTGCCATCGTTTTACCTCTCTCCATTTCACCGAAAACCAAGGCCATCACGGGTTAGTTTAGAGTCCCCAGGACGGGAAAATATCCCCTAAGATGCTGGAAATCGACTCAAAGTTGGTCAAAATCACGCTACGCGTAAGGCGGTCTGGGCTACTTTTTAAGTCTGAAAATAAAGTGGGGCTATATTTCGGGACTAGAAGCTCGAAACGGAGCGTGGAACTGTTTTTGCGTTATGTTTGGCAAAATGCACCAAACTTGGAAAAATGCGCCACACTTGGAAAACTGCGCCACGCTTCCAAAATTGTGCCACACTTGGAAAAATGTGGCACACTTAAAAAAATGCGGTTCAGTTGGTAAAATGCGGCAAACTTGGAAAAATGTTCTACACTTGGAAAAATATGCCACACTTGGAAAAAAGCGCCACGCTTGGAAAACTGCGCCACACTTAGAAAAATGCGCCACACTTGAAAAAATGTGCCACACTTGGAAAACTGGGCAACACTTGAAAAAATGCGGCACAGTTGGAAAAATGCGCCACACTTGGAAAACTGCGCCACACTTAGAAAAATGCGCAACCCTTTCAAAAAATGTGCCACACTTGGAAAACTGGGCAACACTTGTAAACAAATGCAAAACAGTTGGTAATATGCGCAGCACTTGGAAAGTTGCTCAACGTTTGTTGAAATGCACCACACTTGGAAAAACGCGCCACGCTTGGAAAATTGCGCAATTTTTGGAAAAATGCGCGACAATTGGAAAAATGCGCAATTTTTGGAAAAATGCGCCAGACTTGGAAAAATGTGCAACACTTAGAAAAATGGGCAACACTCGGAAAAATGTGCCACACTTGAAAAAATGCGACACAGTTAGTAAAATGAAGCAACCTTGGAAAAATGCGCTACACTTAGAAAAATGTGCCCAACTTGAAAAAATGCATCACACTTGGAAAACTACGCCACACTTAGAAAAATGCGCTAAAGTTGCCATAATGTGCCAACCTTGGAAAGTTGAGTAACACTTGGAAACATGTGCTACACTTCAAAAAACGCGGCAAAGTTGTCAAAATGCGCAACCTTAAAAAAAAAAATGGGCCACACTTGGCAAAATGCGCCGCACTTGCAAAAATGCCACCAAGCAATTAAAGTACATCAAGCAAGTTAAGTACACCAAGCGAGTAAAGTACACCAAGCAATTAAAGTACATGAAGTAAGTAAAGTGCATCAAGCAAGTAAAGGACACCAAGCAAGTAAGGTACATCAGGCAAGTAAAGTACACCAAGCAAGAAAAGTACATCAAGCAAGTAAAGTATATCAAGCAAGTAAAGTACACCAAGCAAGTAAAGTATATCAAGCAAGTAAAGTACACCAAGCAAGAAAAGTACATCAAGCAAGTAAAGAATATCAAGCAACTAAAGTACACCAAGCGAGTAAAGTACACCAAGCAAGTAAAGTACACCAAGCAAACAAAGTACACCAAGCCATTAAAGTACATGAAGTAAGTAAAGCACACCAAGCAAGCAACACAAAATCCACTGGACTTTCCCTAATCGTTCTCACTTTATTTCTTGCGGGTAAGAAACACAAAATCCACTGGAGTTTCGCTAATCGTTCTCACTTTATTTCTTGCGCGTAGGAAACACAAAATCCACTGGACTTTCCCTAATCGTTCTCACTTTATTTCTTGCGCGTAAGAAACACATAAACCACTGGAGTTTCGCTAATCGTTCTCACTTTATTTCTTGCGCGTAAGAAACACAAAATCCACTGGACTTTCCCTAATCGTTCTGGCTTTATTTCTTACGCGTAAGAAACACAAAATCCAATGGACTTTCGCTAATCGTTCTCACTTTATTTCTTGCGCGTAAGAAACACAAAATGCACTGGACTTTCGTTAATCGTTCTCACTTTATTTCTTGCGCGTAAGAAGCACAAAATCCACTGGACTTTGGCTAATCGTTCTCACTTTATTTCTTGCGCGTAAGAAACACATAAACCACTGGAGTTTCCCTAATCGTTCTCACTTTATTTCTTCCGCGTAAGAAACACAAAATCCACTGGACTTTCCCTAATCGTTCTCACTTTATTTCTTGCGCGTAAGAAACACAAAATGCACTGGACTTTCGCTAATCGTTCTCACTTTATTTCTTGCGCGTAAGAAACACAAAATCCACTGGACTTTCCCTAATCGTTCTGGCTTTATTTCTTACGCGTAAGAAACACAAAATCCAATGGACTTTCGCTAATCGTTCTCACTTTATTTCTTGCGCGTAAGAAACACAAAATGCACTGGACTTTCGCTAATCGTTCTCACTTTATTTCTTGCGCGTAAGAAACACAAAATGCACTGGACTTTCGCTAATCGTTCTCACTTTATTTCTTGCGCGTAAGAAACACAAAATCCACTGGACTTTCGCTAATCGTTCTCACTTTATTTCTTGCCCGTAAGAAACACATAATCCACTGGACTTTCCCTAATCGTTCTCACTTTATTTCTTGCGCGTAAGAAACACAAAACCCACTGGACTTTCGCTAATCGTTCTCACTGTATTTCTTGCGCGTAAGAAACACATAATCCACTGGACTTTCGTTAATCGTTCTCACTGTATTTCTTGTGCGTAAGAAACACATAATCCACTGGACTTTCACAAATCGTTTTCACTGTATTTCTTGTGCGTAAGAAACACATAATCCACTGGACTTTCCCTAATCGTTCTCACTGTATTTCGTGCGCGTAAGAAACACAAAATGCACTGGACTTTCGCTAATCGTTCTCACTTTATTTCTTGCGCGTAAGAAACACAAAATCCACTGGACTTTCGCTAATCGTTCTCACTTTATTTCTTGCGCGTAAGAAACACAAAATCCACTGGACTTTCGCTAATCGTTCTCACTTTATTTCTTGCCCGTAAGAAACACATAATCCACTGGACTTTCCCTAATCGTTCTCACTTTATTTCTTGCGCGTAAGAAACACAAAACCCACTGGACTTTCGCTAATCGTTCTCACTGTATTTCTTGCGCGTAAGAAACACATAATCCACTGGACTTTCGTTAATCGTTCTCACTGTATTTCTTGTGCGTAAGAAACACATAATCCACTGGACTTTCACAAATCGTTTTCACTGTATTTCTTGTGCGTAAGAAACACAAAATCCACTGGATTTTCGCTTATCGTTCTCACTTTATTTCTTGCGCGTAAGAAACACAAAATCCACTGGACTTTCCTTAAACGTTCTCACTCTATTTCTTGCGCGTAAGAAACAAAAAATCCACTGGATTTTCGCTTATCGTTCTCACTTTATTTCTTGCGCGTAAGAAACACAAAATCCACTGGATTTTCGCTTATCGTTCTCACTTTATTTCGTGCGCGTAAGAAACACAAAATCCACTGGACTTTCCCTAATCGTTCTCACTTTATTTCTTGCGCGTAAGAAACAAATAATCTACTGGACTTTCCCTAATCGTTCTCACTTTATTTCTTGCGCCTAAGAAACACAAAATCCACTGGACTTTCCCTAATCGTTCTCACCCTATTTCTTGCGCGTAAGAAACACAAAATCCACTGGATTTTCCCTAATCGTTCTCACTTTATTTCTTGCGCGTGATAAACACATAATCCACTGGACTTTCGCTAATCGTTCTCACTTTATTTCTTGGGCGTAAGAAACACAAAACCCACTGGACTTTCGCTAATCGTTCTCACTTTATTTCTTGCGCCTAAGAAACACAAAATCCACTGGACTTTCCCTAATCGTTCTCACCCTATTTCTTGCGCGTAAGAAACACAAAATCCACTGGATTTTCCCTAATCGTTCTCACTTTATTTCTTGCGCGTGATAAACACATAATCCACTGGACTTTCGCTAATCGTTCTCACTTTATTTCTTGGGCGTAAGAAACACAAAACCCACTGGACTTTCGCTAATCGTTCTCACTTTATTTCTTGCGCGTAAGAAACACATAATCCACTGGACTTTCCCTAATCGTTCTCACTTTATTTCTTGCGCGTAAGAAACACAAAATCCACTGGACTTTCGCTAATCGTTCTCACTTTATTTCTTGCGCGTAAGAAACACATAATCCACTGGACTTTCCCTAATCGTTCTCACTTTATTTCTTGCGCGTAAGAAACACAAAATGCACTGGACTTTCGCTACTCGTTCTCACTTTATTTCTTGCGCGTAAGAAACACAAAATCCACTGAACTTTCGCTAATCGTTCTCACTTTATTTCTTGCCCGTAAGAAACACATAATCAATTGGACTTTCGCTAATCGTTCTCACTGTATTTCTTGCGCGTAAGAAACACATAATCCACTGGACTTTCGTTAATCGTTCTCACTGTATTTCTTGTGCGTAAGAAACACATAATCCACTGGACTTTCACAAATCGTTTTCACTTTATTTCTTGCGCGTAAGAAACACATAATCCACTGGACTTTCCCTAATCGTTCTCACTGTATTTCGTGCGCGTAAGAAACACAAAATCCACTGGACTTTCGCTAATCGTTCTCACTTTATTTCTTGCGCGTAAGAAACACATGATCCACTGGACTTTCCCTAATCGTTCTCACTTTATTTCTTGCGCGTAAGAAACACAAAATGCACTGGACTTTCGCTAATCGTTCTCACTTTATTTCTTGCGCGTAAGAAACACAAAATCCACTGGACTTTCGCTAATCGTTCTCACTTTATTTCTTGCCCGTAAGAAACACATAATCCACTTGACTTTCGCTAATCGTTCTCACTTTATTTCTTGCGCGTAAGAAACACAAAATGCACTGGACTTTCGCTAATCGTTCTCACTGTATTTCTTGCGCGTAAGAAACACATAATCCACTGGACTTTCGTTAATCGTTCTCACTGTATTTCTTGTGCGTAAGAAACACATAATCCACTGGACTTTCACAAATCGTTTTCACTTTATTTCTTGCGCGTAAGAAACACATAATCCACTGGACTTTCCCTAATCGTTCTCACTGTATTTCTTGCGCGTAAGAAACACAAAATCCACTGGACTTTCCTTAAACGTTCTCACTCTATTTCTTGCGCGTAAGAAACAAAAAATCCACTGGATTTTCGCTTATCGTTCTCACTTTATTTCTTGCGCTTAAGAAACACAAAATCCACTGGATTTTCGCTTATCGTTCTCACTTTATTTCGTGCGCGTAAGAAACACAAAATCCACTGGACTTTCCCTAATCGTTCTCACTTTATTTCTTGCGCGTAAGAAACAAATAATCTACTGGACTTTCCCTAATCGTTCTCACTTTATTTCTTGCGCCTAAGAAACACAAAATCCACTGGACTTTCCCTAATCGTTCTCACCCTATTTCTTGCGCGTAAGAAACACAAAATCCACTGGATTTTCCCTAATCCTTCTCACTTTATTTCTTGCGCGTGATAAACACATAATCCACTGGACTTTCGCTAATCGTTCTCACTTTATTTCTTGGGCGTAAGAAACACAAAACCCACTGGACTTTCGCTAATCGTTCTCACTTTATTTCTTGCGCGTAAGAAACACATAATCCACTGGACTTTCGCTAATCGTTCTCACTTTATTTCTTGGGCGTAAGAAACACAAAACCCACTGGACTTTCGCTAATCGTTCTCACTTTATTTCTTGCGCGTAAGAAACACATAATCCACTGGACTTTCCCTAATCGTTCTCACTTTATTTCTTGCGCGTAAGAAACACATAATCCACTGGACTTTCCCTAATCGTTCTCACTTTATTTCTTGCGCGTAAGAAACACGAAATCCACTGGACTTTCCCTAATCGTTCTCACTTTATTTCTTGCGCGTAAGAAACACAAAATCCACTGGACTTTGGCTGATCGTTCTCACTTTATTTCTTGCGCGTAAGAAACACATAATCCACTGGACTGCCCCTAATCGTTCTCACTTTATTTCTTGCGCGTAAGAAACACAAAATCCACTGGACTTTCCCTAATCGTTCTCACTCTATTTCTTGCGCGTAAGAAACACATAATCCACTGGACTTTCACTAATCGTTCTCACCCTATTTCTTGCGCGTAAGAAACACAAAATCCACTGGACTTTCCCTAATCGTTCTCACTTTATTTCTTGCGCGTGATAAACACATAATCCACTTGACTTTCGCTAATCGTTCTCACTTTATTTCTTGCGCGTAAGAAACACAAAACCCACTGGACTTTCGCTAATCGTTCTCACTTTATTTCTTGCGCGTAAGAAACACATAATCCACTGGACTTTCCCTAATCGTTCTCACTGTATTTCTTGCGCGTAAGAAACACAAAATCCACTGGACTTTCGCTAATCGTTCTCACTTTATTTCTTGCGCGTAAGAAACACAAAATGCACTGGACTTTCCCTAATCGTTCTCACTTTATTTCTTGCGCGTAAGAAACACGAAATCCACTGGACTTTCCCTAATCGTTCTCACTCTATTTCTTGCGCGTAAGAAACACATAATCCACTGGACTTTCACTAATCGTTCTCACCCTATTTCTTGCGCGTAAGAAACACAAAATCCACTGGACTTTGGCTAATCGTTCTCACTTTATTTCTTGCGCGTGATAAACACATAATCCACTTGACTTTCGCTAATCGTTCTCACTTTATTTCTTGCGCGTAAGAAACACAAAACCCACTGGACTTTCGCTAATCGTTCTCACTTTATTTCTTGCGCGTAAGAAACACATAATCCACTGGACTTTCCCTAATCGTTCTCACTGTATTTCTTGCGCGTAAGAAACACAAAATCCACTGGACTTTCGCTAATCATTCTCACTTTATTTCTTGCGCGTAAGAAACACAAAATGCACTGGACTTTCCCTAATCGTTCTCACTTTATTTCTTGCGCGTAAGAAACACGAAATCCACTGGACTTTCCCTAATCGTTCTCACTCTATTTCGTGCGCGTAAGAAACACATAATCCACTGGACTTTCACTAATCGTTCTCACCCTATTTCTTGCGCGTAAGAAACACAAAATCCACTGGACTTTCCCTAATCGTTCTCACTTTATTTCTTGCGCGTGATAAACACATAATCCACTTGACTTTCGCTAATCGTTCTCACTTTATTTCTTGCGCGTAAGAAACACAAAACCCACTGGACTTTCGCTAATCGTTCTCACTTTATTTCTTGCGCGTAAGAAACACATAATCCACTGGACTTTCCCTAATCGTTCTCACTGTATTTCTTGCGCGTAAGAAACACAAAATCCACTGGACTTTCGCTAATCGTTCTCACTTTATTTCTTGCGCGTAAGAAACACAAAATGCACTGGACTTTCGCTAATCGTTCTCACTTTATTTCTTGCGCGTAAGAAACACGAAATCCACTGGACTTTCCCTAATCGTTCTCACTTTATTTCTTGCGCGTAAGAAACACGAAATCCACTGGACTTTCCCTAATCGTTCTCACTTTATTTCTTGCGCGTAAGAAACACAAAATCCACTGGACTTTGGCTAATCGTTCTTACTTTATTTCTTGCGCGTAAGAAACAAATAATCCACTGGACTTCCCCTAATCGTTCTCACTTTATTTCTTGCGCGTAAGAAACACAAAATCCACTGGACTTTTCCTAATCATTCTCACTTTATTTCTTACGCGTAAGAAACACATTATGCACTAGAATTTCCCTAATCGTTGTCACTTTATTTCTTGCGCGTAAGAAACACATCATCCACTAGAGTTTCCCTAATCGTTCTCACTTTATTTCTTACCCGTAAGAAACACATCATCCACTGTACTTTCCGTAATCGGTCTTACTTTATTTCTCACCCGTAAGAAAGATATCATCCACTGGACTTTCCCTGATTGTTCTCACTTTATTTCTTACGCCTAAGAAACACGTAATCCACTGGACTTTCCCTAATCATTCTCACTTTATTATTCCTTGCGGGTAAGAAATACATAATCCAGTGGACTTTGCCTAATCGTTGTCACTTTATTTCTTACGCGAAAGAAACAAATCATCGCCTAGACTTTCCCTAATCGTTCTCACTTTATTTTTTCTTTCGCGTAAGAAGCACATAATCCACTAGACTTTCCCTAATCTTTCTCACTTTATTTCTTGCGCGTAAGAAACACATAATCCACTGGACTTTCGCTAATCGTTCTCACTTTATTTCTTGCGCGTAAGAAACAAATCATCCACTAGACTTGCCCTAATCGTTCTCACTTTATTTCTTACGCGTAAGAAACACATTATCCACTACACTTTCCCTAATCGTTTTCACTTTATTTCTTACGCGTTAAAATCACATCATCCACTGGACTTTCCCTAATCGTTCTCGCTTTATCATATGTTACGCGTAAAAAACACAAAATCCACTGGACTTTCCCTAATCGTTCTCAGTTTATTTCTTACGCGTAAGAAACACATCATCTACTGGAGTTTCCTTAATCGTTCTCACTTTATTTCCTATCCGTAAGAAACACATCATCCACTGGCCTCTGCCTAATCGTTCTCACTTTATTTCTTACGCCTAAGAAACACGTAATCCGCTGGACTTTCCCTAATCATTCTCACTTTATTATTCCTTGCGGGTAAGAAATACATAATCCAGTGGACTTTGCCTAATCGTTGTCACTTTATTTCTTACGCGAAAGAAACAAATCATCGCCTAGACTTTCCCTAATCGTTCTCACTTTATTTTTTCTTTCGCATAAGAAGCACATAATCCACTAGACTTTCCCTAATCTTTCTCACTTTATTTCTTGCGCGTAAGAAACACATAATCCACTGGACTTTCGCTAATCGTTCTCACTTTATTTCTTGCGCGTAAGAAACAAATCATCCACTAGACTTGCCCTAATCGTTCTCACTTTATTTCTTACGCGTAAGAAACACATTATCCACTACACTTTCCCTAATCGTTTTCACTTTATTTCTTACGCGTTAAAATCACATCATCCACTGGACTTTCCCTAATCGTTCTCGCTTTATCATATGTTACGCGTAAAAAACACAAAATCCACTGGACTTTCCCTAATCGTTCTCAGTTTATTTCTTACGCGTAAGAAACACATCATCTACTGGAGTTTCCTTAATCGTTCTCACTTTATTTCCTATCCGTAAGAAACACATCATCCACTGGCCTCTGCCTAATCGTTCTCACTTTATTTCTTACGCCTAAGAAACACGTAATCCACTGGACTTTCCCTAATCATTCTCACTTTATTATTCCTTGCGGGTAAGAAATACATAATCCAGTGGACTTTGCCTAATCGTTGTCACTTTATTTCTTACGCCTAAGAAACACGTAATCCACTGGACTTTCCCTAATCATTCTCACTTTATTATTCCTTGCGGGTAAGAAATACATAATCCAGTGGACTTTGCCTAATCGTTGTCACTTTATTTCTTACGCGAAAGAAACAAATCATCGCCTAGACTTTCCCTAATCGGTCTCACTTTATTATTTCTTACGCGTAAGAAGCACATAATCCACTAGACTTTCCCTAATCTTTCTCACTTTATTTCTTAAGCGTAAGAAACGCATCATCTACTGGACTTTCCCTAATTGTTCTCACTTTATTTCTTACGCGTAAGAAACACATCATCCACTAGACTTTCCCTGATCGTTCTCACTTTATTTCTTGCACGTAAGAAACACATAATCCACTGGACTTTCCCTAATCGTTTTCAGTTTATTTCTTACGCGTAAGAAACACATTCACCCTATTATTTCTAAAACCTTAGAAACGCATCGTTCTTATTCATCATATCTCTTCTCAAACTCTACTTTATTCGTTTGATGCTTCATATTTAGTTTATGTGGGACTATATACACCAACAAATAATATTCTAAACAATACGGACAGAACCAACGTGTAACTTCCATATATATTACTTTAATAATCGGTTCAGTTTATTCTAAAATGATTCTTTTTTGTAAACAAAGTAGAACCTTTTATTCGAAAATCTACTTGATACAAATGAGTATACTTCATACTTGTTCATACAATATTGGTACATAATTTTATCCATTCTATTAATATGAGTCAATCATGGGACACAAGTCAATCAAGCCAAAGTGTAAGCCAATCGAGCCAATCGAGTCAATCAAGTCAATCAAGCCAAAGTCAAACCCAGAGACTAAGTCAATCAAGCCAATCAAGTCAGAGTTCAATTTGGGATTCTCAACCTTCGGGTGAAGAATGGTTGCCATCAGACTACGAAGAAACTGATTCAGACTAAAAACATATGGAGAGAAAACAAGATATATTATTGGTGATGGAATTGAGTGAAACAAATAAGTTTAATTGTGGAAATGTTATCCACGAAGAAATGATCAAAATGGACTACATCAATTGTCCATTTTGCGATGAAGAATTACAACAGCCAACAATTAAAATAGTGTCATGTTGTGAAAAACAAGACATGATAAATAACAAGGGTACAAATGTATGCCGCAATTGTGGTACAGTAAGTGGTTATGATACAGCCAGTGAGTACGTTGATTTTCATGAAAACAAGTACAAGATTGTCAAGAAATCGATTTAACAAAGAAAATATCATTTAGACAATGTGTTAAACGATATCACTAGTAAAAAATGGATGGCAATTATCAGTACACAATAAAAATAGAATACATGATATTTTCCGAAAAATAGACAGGATAATGCCACAAATTAATGGTGATCGTAAACGAATGATTAACATTAATTTTATTCTAAAAAAATTTTCGAATTTTTGGATTTACCGACTGATAATATACCAATAACGAGGTCCAAAAAACTTTGCTGATGTTGAATATTATTGGAGTAAAATAATTAATCTTATTCACTTGTGAACAATTTATTAAACTTATCCTCAAACTTGTCGTATAATGGACACATGTCTATTATGATAGTATTTGTACAAAGCTTTCAACTCTGATATCTCAGCTTCGGTTAAATTGTTATCGATATGATTGAAATTGAAAGCAGTCTTTGATGCTTTCATATATATGGTTTAGATATTATTTAATCCAATTCAAAATATGTCCCCAACTTTTTTTCTGCTGCTACCATAGCGTGAAAAGCATCTCCACCAATTGCATAAAGGTTTGTTGTGAACCCCATTCGATATGTATTTTTGAAGATGTAGGTTGAGGAAAAGAACGTGTTGTTGTTATTGTACCAGGCATTCCTGCAATTTCGGCATTTATATTTTCACCGTTTTTAACAACCCATATCATGAATTGTTTATTTTTGAAATTATTTGTTATATCGATAAATAGTTGTTCGTTACGATATTGAATGTGATTGTAAGTCGGTAAGTTCTACCACCACTACCACTACTGTCTAAACGATTCAGTATTCTTACATAGAATATGTCTCTCTGAGTATTTACAAACGCGCCAAAATTCTCTGAAAAATTAGTATCATGTTTGATAACGAAAAACATGGAGAAATCTTTCTGGACGTCGATATTGACATTCATTTCGCCATAGAAACCACGGAAACGGTAAGTTAAATTGAAAACAGAAAATGGTATACTACTTGGTGAACCAGTCCGAGTAGTCACTTTCAAATCGTCCAACGCAGTCACACTAGGACCACTTCTTTTCAACTCTTCTGGATCTAACAAGTCTGCGTAAAATTCGAATAATCTTTTTAACACCTCGTCGTGCAATGCCACTCGGGCTATTTGTTTTTCAGCAACGTATACTTTTGTTGTCAGTTCAGTGATGTTGTAGTTGAAAGGATCGATTTTGGTTTGCATTTCTCTTCTGAAAAATTTTACAAGATTATCTTCAAACTCATTCAACTGTTTGATATTCACAGTATCATTATTTTCGACACCGTCTTGGACATTTTTTTATCTGATTTTTCATGTCAATATTTTCATTAAAGTTTGCCGTTTGAAATTCAACAGCAGTTTTGAATGTCAGTTTGCCATTTTCTAAATAATACAGCTCATCGAAGACATCTTAACTCAGAGCGCTCTGTTTTCCCTCGATCCCATAAATAACCAAATGACCACGCCCCTGTGATGGACTGTTTGTAATACCCTGACATTTCAAGTCAACGTTGAATATGAACTCGCAGCGTGTTACACTACTTGTCCTCTTAGATTTAAGCGCTGCTTTTGACACCGTGGACCACGCGATTTTGCTAAAACGCTTGACCACTGATTTTGGTATAGGCGGGAAGGCTTTAGAGTGGTTCTCGTCGTATTTGTCGGGACGCAGCCAGCGTGTTTTGTTTGAGGGGGCTACATCTGGTAGCTTCGATCTGCGTTTTGGTGTCCCACAAGGCAGCTGTCTCGGCCCGCTTCTGTTTGTGGTTTACGCCTCCAAGCTCTTTGAGATAGTACAAGTCCACCTGCCGAATGCGCACTGCTTCGCTGACGACACGCAACTTTACTTGTCTTTTAATCCTAACAGGCCTATGGATCAAGTGAAGGCATTGGAAGCTATGGAGCGATGCATTAGTGACTTACGTAAATGGATGTACCGGGACAAATTAAAGATCAACGATGATAAAACTGAATTTCTTGTTATCGGATCGAGACAACAGTTGCTGAAAATTAATCACAGTTCAGTCCGTGTTGGCATGATCGATATTAAGCCTGTTAAGGTAGTGCGTAATCTAGGCGCCTGGTTCGACTCGCATTTTTCTGTGAAGGTGTTTTATTAAAGCATCCTTCGGGGAGAATGAAAAAGTCATTTGGTGACAGATCCTTCACTGAGTGTGTCTGTGCCCACTCTGTGTAACGCTCTTCCTGTTAGCCTCCGCATGATCAAATGTATTTCCACGTTTAAGTCAAATCTTAAAACTTATCTTTTTAAATTAGCTTTTAATATTTCTTAAATATGTATATATAAATAAATGATGTAGTGTTTTTTTAATTATTTTTAAATTTTATTGTAGACTTTTAATACTTGTATAGTTTTAGGTTATTTATTGTTGTAATGCGCTTTTGATCAGCTGGTATGTTAAAAAGCGCACTATAAATGAATAAATTATTATTATTATTATTATTATTATTATTATTATTAACGTAATTGTATTCAGGTGGAGTTACATCGTACTTATGGAAGTGAATGATGAATCCACTATATTTCGAAAACAGCCTGATTGTTTGTTGACTGATACTCAGTTAGGAAGAAACAACTGACACTGTCACCTGATCCATAGCTGGTGGGAAGAATTCAATCACCAAAGTGAATTCACCCTCAGGAAGTAGATGCATGTTGAATCCCAGTCGAAATGCATACCAGTTTTGTGCGTCTTTTCCAATTCTGAAACTGTAAGCTTTTTTACTAATATCATGAGGTGAATCAGAAAAGTCTTCGATACCATCAACAATAATGTTACTCTCACGTGTTGATTGATTAACATCATCCATAAGATATTGGAAAACACTTTTTTTGTTTGTTGAGTCGCTGATATGTGAGTCATTTATTTTTTTTGTAAAACTATCAGTCAGCGTTATAATCATAGCCCCGTTGACTTGGTTTACGTACCTGATATTGGTGGCTGACAGCACGTTGTGGGAGTCAGTGGATAAGTTGATGATTTTGTTGTTACTCCTGTCTAAATCAGCAGCCATTTTATTTGAACCATCAAGTAAAAGCGTTTCATTTTCGTTTGCTTTGGTTGTTAACTGTTGATAATTGACTGCATCATTGTTGTCGCTGCCAGGTGTAATGTTTATTATTTTGTTGTTCCCCATATCTAAATCCACATATTCATGGAAGTTCCACCGTTAATATTCAATTTATGACCAGTCTGACAAAAAGATGATGACGATGATAAAAAAGATGGTGATGATGATCTTGATAAACATCCAATAATTTTAAAATTTCAGTACTCCACCTACAGAGTATTAATAAAATTGAAAACAGGCTACCAACTAGATCTCACCCAATCAAATTTTCACGAGCTCGTTGGCTTTCTTAAAGATGCTGAAAATTATGGGTCACGAATGCCTGATTTAAGTCAAGATACAGAAATGCTAAACATACACTGTGATTTGGTTAATATCAACCTTGTTAATGGAGGAGATACAGATATAATTTAATCTTTCTCAACCCGTATCCTCAAACCGTCATTTAGTTTCACTATGAAACCGCAAAGAGTCACATTTAATCCTGTGAATAAGAACACCATTTCGAGAATGAGAATATATATAACCGATGGCAAAAGACGACAGATAAATCTTAATGGCGCAGATACAGCTTTTAGCTTACTGTTGAAAAGAATTGTCGAATTTATTTATATGAAATCGTATGAATTCAAAAGATTTTACCATCCTCAAATGGGTAAATTTGTGTCAAAACACAAACGAAACGGTTTGATTGTTGACAATATATTCAAACCGATAAGAAGTATAGCATCATCTGTATTCCAAAATGTTGCCAAACCAATCGCGAAAAAAGCAATAAGATCTGGCCGGAGTAGAACACGCTGGTGAGCGTTTGGGTAAAAAAAGCAGCAGAGAAATCAGGTGATCTGATGATGAAACGACTAAGAGGTGTGAAACAAAAAACACCAACACTTCCAACGATAAAAGAAGAAAATAGAGATATAATATTGAATCGTTTAATATCAGGAGAAGGTGTAAGGAAAAGGAAAGGAAAGGGACTACTGCTCGGAAAAACAGTCCATTCAACTCAATTCCAATACTTGGTCAAATATTATAAAACACGAATTTTTATCTAAACTAATAGTATAATGGCTTTTAGATCAAGTCAAATGTTACAACGAAATGAGTTTGTAAGATACCAGTCAGATGATGCAATCAGAGCACCAGCTAATGGTGAACACCAAGATAAAAATGGATACAAATTTACAATCAATGACAGATCAGCGTTTTACGATTGGTATAATGCTTATTTTAAAAATTCTGTTTCAAGTACCAAAACTCGCTGATGGAACAGCTTATGGTGGAGGTGATAGAATTACGGTCATCAATGGCTCACACTCTTTCATCAATCATCTGATGATCAAATCTGCTGGTAAAATCGTATATGATACAGATAATCTCCACAAGGTCAGTTTTGTTAAGAATCTATTGGAGTATTCTGATGATTTCAGCAGATCAGTTGCAAAAAACGGTCTTTGGTATTTGGATACTAGCCATCAGATTGCTAATGCTAATCAGAATGCAGGATTTGAAGCAAGACGAAGGTTAACAGTGGGAAATGCTGATGTCAATGTTATTATTCCTGTCAATAGATATTCATTCTTCGAAGTGTTAGAAGATAAGATGCTTATACCAATGCAATTACAATTCAATATAACACTTCAGAATGATGATGAGCTAATTCAAAAAGCAGATGCTGCCGATGATGGAAGAGTCGCCATTAATCGTTTTCTATTATGGGTGTCCAAATTAATTCCAAAAGATAGTCTATATGACAATTTTGTCAGCTCATTTTTGAAAGAAACTAAATGGTCCTATCTGAGATCGTCTATCAAATGTCCGCTCCAGCACAAGCAAGTGGTTTTGATCAGATTTCAGCAAGTGTGGATTATGTTAAACATATATTTGTATATCTCCAAAGAAATAAAACAAATGTCGTGGCAGAAAATCCTTACTTATTTGATACTTATAAATCGAATGCCGCTGATGCTAATAGTTATCTGACGACATGTACATTAGAATATGGAAGTGGAATATTTTATCCAGAAACTGAGTATGATACAGAAACTAAGGTGAGAATTTTTAACGATTTGTCTTATGCTGCAAGAAGAAATGATTTTAATACTGGTACACAACTGAATCTTGCAAATTTTAATGGTCTTTATGGTATGATATATTTTGATTTAACAAACCAAACAGAAAAAGTTACAAGGGATCCCAAACAGTTAATTTTCAGATACAAAATAAATGCTGCTCCAGCAGCTGCATTCAATGTTGACGCAATTGTCTTTTACGACGAGATGCTGGTTGTGATTAACAAAATTGGTAATGAGTTAGTTATTGTGTAAATAAATAGAATAGCAAATATAGAAGTTAGTTAGTTATTCCTCAATACGAGGATGTTTTTCAAAATACATATTTTATATAATCTATATAATATATGACGCAATTATTTGAAATAAGGGTGAAATTATCACCAAATCAGAAAAAGAATCTTGCTAGTGCATTTCATAAGCGTGAAATCATTGTTCTCAGGCTTTCAAAAGATGCACTAACTGGAAATAACGTTTTGTACGTTGCACAAAATGTGCCGAAACGATTGCACAAGAATAAACAGCTGAATAAAGGATTGGACATCAAACTGGCTAAGACTAATATCAGAAACGAGGTTCGAGGTAGTCTGTTGACAAGCATATTACGTTTAGGTCGTACTTTTGCACCTACCATAGCAAAGAAAACCTTGCATTATCTGCATTGGCCGGATTAGCTTCAGAAGGTGCTTTCCAAATTGTGAAGAAAATAACGGGAAGAGGCCAAACAGGTGGTGTTTTTATGATACCAAATAATAGTATTAGTGATCTTGTGAATACTTGTCACCATCTATTAACCAGAAAACAAGCTAGAGATTTGGTAAGAGTATTAGCAAGAGGAGATCCGAATGTTCTTCTGAAACTCTCCAATAAACAAATAGGTTCCGGGCTAGGAATTTATAAGAAATCCAAAATTGCAAAAGAAAGCGATTGATTGGGGAATTAAGAAAGCAACTCCTGTTATTCAAAAAGTTGGATCTGAAGCAATTAATTAATTATCAACCAAAGTGAGACCAAATTACAAATATAAAACTGACAGAATGGATCTTGATGCTGACATGTACAAAGGAGGTGCAATTGATATCCAAAAAGCGATTGGCAAAATACCAAAACCAAAGGCTGGATGGACAGCAGGAAAGTACAAATAAATGGGACCATATAATCCATTGAATAAGCAATTAGAATACAACCCATGCACCGGTGAGTTCTCAAATGGTACGTACAACCGTGTAATAAGGTGGATGAGATAGCTGCTGATCACGATATTTGTTATGATATGGGAAAAAAAAACAAAGGTGATTGTGATTGGCAAATGGTTTCATCACTGGATGAAATACCATATGGTGAAATGCCAAAGAGGGGATCAACAGCACGATTCTTGATTGATCGATAAAAAACAGAAACTGGGTCTTGGGGTATCAAAAAACGGAAGAATCCGTCGAGTGAAGTGAACTGGCAAGAAAAATTAGCTGATGAATTACACAAACCAGTAAAACGTAACTTTACTCGACGGCGTGTAACAGTCAATCATATTGATGAAATATGGTGTTCTGATTTAGTTGAAATGCAGCAGTTCAGCAAGTGGAACAAGGGCTACAGATATCTTCTGATGGTTTTAGATGCGTTTAGTAAATACGGTTGGATTGTACCGTTGAAGGATAAAAAAGGTGAATCTGTAACTGAAGCATTCAAATCCATTATCAGAGAGGGAAGAAAACCTGAGTACTTATGGACTGATGAGGGTAAAGATTATTATAACAAGCATTTGAAGGACTTGTTGGATAAGAATAACATAACACTGTATTCCACGGTAAATGAAGAAAAATCATTGTGAAAGATGGAATAAAACAATAAAAACCAAAATGTGGAAGCAGTTTACTATTTGGGGTAATACAGTAATCAGTACTTGGATATTCTACCCAAAATATTAGAACAGTATAATAACACCAAACATGGTTCAATAAAAATGACACCTGTTGAAGCTAGTCAGGAAAAAATGAAGGAATTGTATACTTTAATCTGAATAGTAATACAGAACCATCATCAAAACCGAAGTTTAAAATCGGTGATAAGGTTAGAATAAGCAAAGGCAAGAGAAAAGTATTCGACAAAGGATATACCCCTAATTGGACTGAGGAAGTATTTACAATTGATAAGATCCAATATGCGAATCCAGTCACTTACAAATTAAAAGATCTCCACGGTGAAGAGATAACAGGCAGTTTTTATGACCCTGAGCTGTTAAAAGCCAAACAGGATATATTCAGAATTGAAAAAATCATAAGGAGAAATCATAAGAAGAAGCAAGCGTTAGTAAAGTGGAAGAGATACAGTGATGATTTCAACAGTTGGGTACCACTAAAGGATGTGCTGAAAATATAAACGTTAATCGAGTAATGTATATTAGCGACATTACTTGGTTGTGGTGAAAATAGTATAGCCTATATATACAGATAGATCGTCTATCAGATGTGTTATTTTTGCCATATCTGCTTTTGCTATTATGATAGCCAAAAATATTATTGTTTCTGGCTATATGTATATTTTATATAAAGCCATATATTCAAATGAATACTTGGAGCCGTCTAACTTTGAAAAGGCATATTTATAGCCATATTTTTTATCGCAAGTCATTTTCACTGAACCAGCACTAGCATGAAGCTTTTTTCCAGCACTGGATAAACTTTTGAAAATCATAATCGTCCCATCGGAGCGGTTTATTGATTTGACTTTTTTCTTATTCAAATGATTATACTTCACAAAAGAATAATCTCGATTTTTTGCTGCTTTCTTACTATTCTCACTTTGTGATAATAATTGTAAATTACACAGTCTATTATCAGTTTTCACATCATTAATATGATCAATGACTTTATCACTCGGAATTGAACCGTTGAGACATTCCCATATAAATCTGTGAGCTAGCATTGAGTTTTGTTTGAATCCCAGCCCGCTGACAGAACAACGATTATATCCACAATGATTTAAGCTGCACCCAACTATTTTCATTGTTCTGGTATTAATAACCTTGCCAAGATTCGACGCGGCATATTTATTATACAAAGGATGAACCTTATATATTTCAATTTCATTTTTCATACTCATACTACCAATATATCAATAACGTTTCTCTTTTATATCAAATTCAAAAGCTCTGTTTTGCCACTTGGTGAATAAGTTTTTGATTTGCAGAGGCCTGAGATAGCCTAATTTATGCTGTTTCTGGCTAAAGGAGTTTTTTGATTTCCAGAGGGGTGTCAAGAGTACTTTTTGGTCATGACCCGACTTCGCGAAGAGTTTCTAGTAGAAGGATTTTTTTTGATTTCTAGAGGGTTGGGAGACATGAAATTTGCCAATGAGAGGGCTTAGGACAAAACATACCCTAAGAGGCCTGAAAATGCATTTTTCGAGTTGAGGCCCGGCGAGGGTATTTTTTGGGTTTCTAGGGGAGTGGGTATGCCGTTTTTTGCATAATGTCCTAGTACCGCCATTTACTATACTACTTTCGGTTTTCAAAAAAATCGTCAGAAGAAAAACGTTTTGAAAACTTACTTATGAGCAGTCTGGCCGAAATATTAACTCACTTAGTGACTATAACTAGAAAGTTGCCGAGACCGGGCTAGGCACAGCGTAATTTTGACCAACTTTGGGTCGATTTCCAGGAATTTCCCAGCCCTAAGGTCTCTAAGCTAATTGGAGAAGACTTTGGTTTTCAGTGAAATGGCCAGAAGAAAAATTTTTCAACGCTTACTTATGAGCAGTCTGGCTGAGATATTAAGTCACTTAGTGACTATGACTAGAAAGTCGCCGAGACCGGACTACGCTGCAGCGAGATTTTGACCGACTTTGGGTGGATTTCCAGGAACTTGGGCGATATTTTCCAGTCGTAGGGACTCTAAACTAATTCGAGAAGACTTTGGTTTTCAGTGAAATGGCCAAAAGAAAAATTTTTGAACGCTTACTTATGAGCAGTCTGGCCGAAATATTAACTCACTTAGTGACTATCACTAGAAAGTCGCCGAGACTGGGCTAGGCGCAGCGCGGTTTCAGTTGACGAAATGTTAACTCACTTAGTGACTATGACTAGTAAGTCGCAAATACCTGGCTACGCGCCGCGCGATTTTGACCAACTTTGGGTGGATTTCCAGGAACTTGGGCGATATTTCCCAGCCCTAGGGACTCTAAACTAATTGGAGAAGACTTTGGTTTTCAGTGAAATGTCTAGAAGAAAAATTTTTGAACGCTTACTTATAAGCAGTCTGGCCGAAATATTAACTCACTTAGTGACTATGACCAGAAAGTCGCCGAGACCGGGCTACGCGCAGCGTGATTAAAGGGACCCTTGGGGAAATTAGCCGATCACCTCAATACTCTTTGTTTGGTTACTTCTCTTTTTATTTCCACTATTGATGACTTCATTAGAATACTGACAACGTTCCCCTACTGCCACTCTTGCCTGATTACAGCAATTACTACAACTCTGATGCGTAGGTTTGGCCCGCGCTCGTTTATCTGGATCACACCCGTGCTGTCAATCAGCTGTCTAATACGTCAAATTCGGAAATCAACGCTGATGTCAGTACATGCGCTGTGTTCTACTACCAAGAATTCGCAGAATTTACTTAGTGAAAAATCTTTTCATTTCTGAATTTCCACTATCAAGCATAGGGTGTATGATCCAAATAAATCAGCACGTTCAATATAACAATTATCAAGAATAAGTTTACAAATTAAAATCAAGGAAAAGTGCCAGGATCTCTAATAAAAGTTGTTGCTGAAAATTTTGTACGACTAAAGTGTTACAAGAAATAGGTATGCAAACTCCCAGCTTCGTGGGAGGGAGTTCCAGTTGAAGCCATCCATCTCATTAAGTGAACGTGCTCTTTTGGTACAAACATATCTTAACGAGGTGCCGCTGCTATTGTAAGGAATCTTTTCTTTATTTGGGTCGAAGTGTGAACGACAATCCTCAACAAAAGTCCTTGGCACACCTGGATCAGACAGCACGAAAATGCGTTGACAAGGTATTTTGGGGACAATACCTAATCACATCATTAGAAGGGGGAACCCCCTTCCCCCCCCGACAATGTTGTAAGCGGGCAATGACCACTTCATCACGATTAACAAAATTGATTTGGGCGGAACGGGGCGAACTGATAAATTGCTCTGACAGATATTGCAAAAGTGGGAAGGTGTGCCAAGACTTTTGTCGGAGATTGTAGGAATAAAGTAATTAAACATCGCTATAAAACTCCCTGAACAGCTCAGTAAAAAGGGCAAGGTTTGACTGAAAAGTTGGACAGGAGACTAAAAATAAGTTAAAGAGTCTAACGCGACTAATTCCAAAAAGAGCGCTTCCAAAATCTAGATTTCAATTTTTATTTTGTTTTCTCGATCGACACCCGCGAGTAAACAAACGAGTTGCTGAACAACCCGAAAACATGTAGTATAGCAACGGTGCCCGCAGAACATGAATGTACCAAGGTATTTTACCAGGTCTAACAAGAATCAGTTAACAAATTATTTAAGTAAATACTACATTAAAAATAGTTAGATTACAGGGCACCATTTCCAGCGTAACAACAGTCAGGTAATTTACACATACGAAGAACTAGTTCCTAGGAAACGCAGCATCCGCGTATACAACAACAACGATAAGAAAGGCAACATTTGATCAGCTTGTCAAGGAGCAAGTCCGTAATGTCAATGTATCCCAAACACCTAAAGTATTCCAATATTATATTTCGAATGACCCAACACCTATTTCTTAAAACATTACCGTTGCCTTTTTACCCATTATTACAACGAATAAATATGGTTAAGAATTGATATCTTGTTTGCATTTTATTGTTTTACATATTCTCCACCCTTAGATTGAGCTAGTCCCTAGCTCACAGTGAGTTAATAGAATGCAAGCAAGATAACATGACAATACCATAACAAAAAAAATGGAGGCATATATATATATACATATATATATCTTCACGAACTCAACACTACAGCTGAACAATGTATAACCTACAAGTAAAAATTATGTGGACATACGGCATTAAAAGAAAATCGCATAAGCGAAGGGTTGATAGGAATAACAGTGTTCAAAAATGCTCACGTAAAATCTTAATTGTAATATAAAGTGTAAACAGAAGATTAAACCTAGTTGAGTTTCTTACTGCTGAGTTAACAGACAAAAATTTAGTAGTATTCGTGTCAAACCCCGCTTAGTAACTTCATGAAATACTTAACAAAATTGTTTGTTGTTTGTTTGTTTCAGTGTTTTTTTTTGGTTTAGTTTATGTTTCTTTGTTTTCGTGAATAATTGGTAGTTATAAATAACCAAAGCGTGTCAATGGCTCATTCTAATAATACAAGACGGAATTTCTGATTTATCGGGTGGTTTACGTTGTTTTGGCATGAAGAATTTGTAAGGAGGTGTATTGGCCTGACAAACAGTAACAATTGCTTCCTTTAGAGGGCTGTGCCTTGCAAAATCCAAAACTTTCCTTATTTCTTCCGTCATAGGAGTATTGGTCAGATATTCTGTTAAACTAGGAAAGGTTACTGCTTCTTCGTAAGTTGGCAATTTAGAAAAATCTTTAGCTGAGTCAACTGTTGTGCTTGTTTCATTATGTTTGGAGCTGGAAATTTGCTGTGTTTCACACGCGTTGTCGTGAACTAAGTCTTCTTGGCAGCTTGCTTGGCTGGGCAAGACAAAGAGACGAGAGTCAGTGGTAATTTCCTGTGAATACGAAAGAGTTTCGGTTTTCTTTGTGTGCACATTGGGTATGGCTTCCGAATCTAAATTCCTAGTCCTGAAAATACCTGAAGTGGTGTGACTGCGTAAGTCAGATTTTGGTAAAACCTGTTGTACAACTTGATCAGGGGTTTACAAGGGTTGTTTACTCACAATGCTTTGTTCATTTTCCTTTGGAGCGTCTTCCATTTCTGTGTGAAATATTTTCTCGTGAATCTCTTCTCTTAAAATTGGGTAACTTCTTTTCTGTTTTAATATTGGTTTTAATTTAACTGACGATATATTATGATTTCTTGTATCTATTTTTAACTTCTTCAATGCGTTTCCGTTTTCCTATGGTTTCGTCACTGTTTGTGGTGATAACATCTTTGAGATGTAATTCTTTCCTTTCTAGGTCATCTACGTAGGTACTATGATGTTTATCAATAATCACGGTAACGCCAGCGTTAATGTTTCCATCGGGACAAATTGACATGTTGTTAACACCTTGTGCGGCGTCATCGCTGAGTGAGAAAACTGTCTGATTTTGCGGTATTCTCTTGGTAATATTAATATGGACATAGCCAGTCTCCATTTTATTTTCAATTTCTGATAAATGATATTTGCGCACTTTCACTTGTGTATTTCTGTTAACCTTTCTTTTATTGCGTCTCGTATGTTGAGAACTCTGGTTCAATTTGGTAACTGTATTTAATTTTCTCAACATGTATTATCAAAAGTTACATTGTGATTACTATTTTTCGTCGCCGAAGAAAGCGGACATAAAGATTCCCTAGACTGTGTTTCAGACACGATATTTTTAGTAGGATAGGGGTGTCCCGGGCTTACCACGATATCCGAAATAGGCGAGTCAGAAAAACTGTCATCAAGGCGATTGTGACTATTTACAATTGGCAATTCCGTGCGAATATCATCAATACTATTTACACCTGTTTTACAAGTAGAAACATTATGTCGAGCAACCGAATGTCTTGGAGAGAATCTGCTATCTATAGTGGTAAAACAATTTCTGGGCTTATAACTAACTTGATTGTTGTTTCTAGTTGCTCTTCGAAAACCTTGTCTATAATATTTAAATAATTTTGTTCTGCCAAAACGGACTCTTGGGGTACCAACAAGAGTCCTTAGGCGTTTCCCTGGTTGGAATTTGGTGGTTCCTCTATGGCTAACATAGAACGTCGATTGTAGAAGGGGTGAATACGGAATTCATTACTATATTCATCATTCCAGCCTCTGTAAGATCGGTCATATGAGCGATTGGCGGAATGGCGCGGATTCTGATACCGCCTTAAAACACTCTTTAAATATGTTAACCGTCGCTGTAACTGGTCTAGTTCACTGTTTGGTCCCTGCCAATTACTAGGTTGAAAAGGGCGCGATGTCCCAGGAGGCTGATCATCATAAGCAGCCATAGCATAAGTTGCGTTTATGTGCTGCTGCTGACGCTGTTGTTGTTTTTGGAGTGTTTTAATGTGATTGGACAATTCGTCCAGTTTCTTTTCAGCAGCTAAAGGACCTGGAGCTGGCACAGCGGTGGCTATCATCGCATTGTTCAAGTACTTGAAGGTTGCTCCAGGAATTTAGTAAACGTGATTTGCATTTTCGTTAACACAGATTGAGTATCTGAAGCAGCCTGGCGGCGATTGACGATGTCCTTCATACGCTTGAGACTCGGCCTCCTGAAACGTCTTTGGCCTACCTATAGTGACACATAGGCTTGAAGGTCGCCCTGTAATCCCTCAATAAAATATCTCACTGTTTCTACGTCAGACAATTTTAATCGTTTGCATAGGCTAGTAATATCAGTAATGTAATCGTCGATGGGCTCGTTTGGAGCGCACTTAATTGTTGACTTAAAATCCAATCCTGTGGGCCAGAGCCAAAACGTGCGCGAAACGCATCAGAAAGAGCAGATAAAGTGCTGGTAGTTTCCTCAGCTAATGTGACAAAGCAGGCGTGCGCAATGCCCCGCAAATAGAGTGAAAAAGCATTAGGTTGCAACTCCTCCGACCAATTATTTCATTTGGCTATGCCACGAAAATTCTCCAACCATACTGACGCGTCCGCTATAGGATTTCCATCAAAAATTTCTGGCTTCAAGCCGTGATCATGACTAGTTGCTTTTTGGTCAATCTTATTTTGTAGAGAATCTAATTGTGTGCGTGTCGTATGCGCTTCTTTTTCTAGATCGCCTTTTATTGTCGTCAGAAAAGAGGTAAAGAAGGCTTTAAATTCTTCTTTTTGGCAGCATTCATGATACCGGATACAGGACAAACACAAATATTACTTTCTCTGTGCGTTTCAATCAGCTGTGCCTGATGTATTTGAGAACGCGTAACGATCTTTTTAGAGGCTTTAGGCCTAGGTGGCATAAATTGCAACAACTACTATTCCTATCAATCCCAATTAAATGTCGGTGCAAACTTTTAACTAAAAGATAACAGAATTGGATCACCACAACGAACAGTAGCACAAGTACGTAAGTACTAACAAATATATTATTTAAAACTAACATAGGGTGCTAGAAAAGGTTACGAAAAAGGAATAATGAGTACGCAACATCAGTAGGCCTTACGCTCCATCTGGCGGGTTGATTTCCTGGCTTGTCCTGGCTTGACCTGGTTTGTGCTGGCTTGACTTGGCTTGACTCAGCTTGTCCTGTTTCTCTTAGTTCTGCAAGTAACTCCGTAAAAGAAAGACACGCACGCGTCGGCTTCTACTTCTTGGAACTTAACCCTCAATGTTCAGTTCTGTTTATTTTTTGTCTCAGTTCCCTTTAGACATATGATGATGATGTTAATTACAACATCCACGGTCGAGCAGTTGGTAACCGGAGTGGTCCGGTTAAAACATTACGGCCATAGCCACGTCTAGTCATCCACTGATCGGATTTTCGACACAAAATCCGGGCCGTCGGGCACCAAAACTGGAACTCCACCAGCTTGTTAAAGCGACCTTGGGGAAATTAGCCGATCACTTAAACACTCTTTGTTTGGTTAGCTCGCTTTTTATTTCCACCATTGATGACTTCATTACAATACTGACAACGTTCCCCTACTGCCACTCTTGACTGATTACAGCGATTACTACAACTCTGATGCGTAGGTTTGGCCCGCGCTCTTTTATCTGGATCACACCCGTGCTGTCAATCAGCTGTCTAATTCGTCTAATTCGAAAATTAACGCTGATTTCAGTACATGCGCAGTGTTCTACTAGCATGGATTCGCAGAATTCACTTAGTGAAAAATCTTTTCATTTCTGAATTTCCACTATCAAGCATAGGGTGTATGATCCAAATAAATCAGCACGTTCAATATAACAATTATCAAGAATAAGTTTACAAATTAAAATCAAGGAAAAGTGCCAGGATCTCTAATAAAAGTTGTTGTTGAAAATTCTGAAAAATTGGACAGGAGACTAAAAATAAGTTAAGGATTCTAACGCGACTAATTCCAAAAAGAGCGCTTCCAAAATCTAGATTTCAATTTTTATTTTGTTTTCTCGATCGACACCCGCGAGTAAACAAACGAGTTGCTGAACAACGCAGCTGACCCGAAAACATGTAGTGTAGCAACGGTGCTCGCAGAAGTAGTAGTAGTAGTAGTAGTAGTAGTAGTAGTAGTAGTAGTAAGACTCTTTTTTACTAGGGTAGCATTTGACAGTAATAAAACTGATAACCTAATGGCCCTCAACATAAATGTACCAAAGTATTTTAACAGGTCTAACAAGAATCAGTTAACAAATTATTTAAGTAGATACTATATTCAAAATAGTAAGATTACATGGCACTATTTCCAGTGTAACAACAGTCAAGTAATTTACACATACGAAGAACTAGTTCCTAGGAAACGCAGCACCTGCGTATACAACAACAACGATAAGAAAGGCAACATTTGATCAGCTAGTCAAGGAGCAAGTCCATAATGTCAATGTATCCCAAACACCTAAAATATTCCAATATTATATTTCGAATGACCCAACACCTATTTCTTAAAACATTACCATTATCTTTTTACCCATTATTACAACGAATAAATATGGTTGGGAATTTATATCTTGCTTGCATTTTTATTGTTTTACAATTTTGACCAACTTTGGGTGGAATTCCAGGAACTTGGGCGATATTTCCCAGCCCTAGGGATTCTAAACTAATTTGAGAAGACTTTGGTTTTCAGTGAAATGGCCAGAAGGAAAATTTTTGAACGCTTACTTATGGGCAGTCTGGCCGAGATATTAGCTCACTTACTGACTATGACTGGAAAGTCGCCGAGAGCGGGCTACGCGCAGCGCTATTTTGACCAACTTTGGGTCAATTTAGAGGAACTTGGGTGATATTTCCCAGCACTAGGGACTTTAAACTAGTTTTAGTAAGACCTTGGTTTCTAGAGAAATGGGCAGATAAGAATTTTTGACCACTTACTTAGTAGCAGTCTAGCAAAAATATTAACTCACCTAGCAACTATGACTAGAAAGTCGCCGAGATTGGGCTACCGGCAGCGCGATCTTGACCAACTTTGGGTGGATTTCCAACAACTTGGGCGATATTTCCCAGCGCTAGGGACTCTAAACTAATTCGAGAAGACTTTGGATTCTAGTGAAATGACCAGAAAAATATTTTTGAAGTTTTACTTATGGACAGTCTGGCCAAAATATTAACTTACTTAATGACTATGACTAGAAAGTCGCCGAGACCGGGCTACGCGCAGCGCGATTTATACCAAGTTTGGGTCGATATCCAGGAACTTGGGCGATATTTTCCAGTCCTAGGGACTCGAAACTAATTCCAGAAGACCTTGGTTTTCAGTGAAATGGCGAGAAAAGGTGTTTTGAACGCTTACTTATGAGCAGTCTGGCCGAAATATTAACACACTTAGTGACGATGACCAGAAAGTCGCTGAAACCGAGCTACGCGCAGCGCGATTTATACCAACTTTGGGTCGATTACCAGGGACTTGGGCGATATTTCCCAGCCCTAAGGAGTCTAAACTAATATGAGAAGACATTGGTTTTCAGGAAAATTGCCAGACGAAAAATTTTTGGACGCTTATTTATCAGCAGTCTGGCCAAAATAATAACTCACTTAGTGACTATGACTAGACCGGGCTACGCGCAGCGTGATTTTGACCAGAAGAAAAATCGACCAGAGGAAATCGACTAAAAGTTGGTCAAAATCGCGTTGCGCGTAGCCCGGTCGCGGCGACCTTCTGGTCATAGTCACTAAGGGAGTTATTATTTCGGCCAGACTGCTCATAAGTAAGCGTTCAAAACTTTTTCTTCTGGCCATTTTATTGAAAACCAAAGTCTTCTCGAATTTGTTTAGAGTCTTTAGGGCTGGGAAATATCGCCCAAGTGTTTGGAAATCGACCCAAAGTTGGTTGATTGGTTGATTGTTGAGTTGTTGAGTTTTTTTTCCATAAATAACCAGAAGAAATGTTTGAAATTCATTACAAAACTGATTGGGGGCGAGGTCTATAATCACGGTGAAAAATGGTTAAGGGC
This sequence comes from Orbicella faveolata, assembly GCF_042242905.1. NCBI lineage: Eukaryota > Metazoa > Cnidaria > Anthozoa > Scleractinia > Merulinidae > Orbicella > Orbicella faveolata. The sequence goes on along the minus strand of NW_028301581.1, from coordinate 1,567,263 downwards.
TCTTTTTATGACTGGATATGTTGTATGCAAGCTCACTAACAAGGCTCAACATCTGAGACGTTGTCAGATGTGATACTGTCAAGCAAACCCAACTCTTTAAACAATGTGTGGCCATAAATTTACTTTGACTTTTATCCAGAATGCCTGGGATTTAATGGGCCGGACGTCCATAAATTTCTACAAGTAATTAGGCAACAAGAATTGCAAGCTTCGTTAATAAGGGATTTATTACGCAACTGAAAATGTTCAGAAAAATGCCACGATCACAAACTCGAGAAACATTGCAAACTTCAAACGCGCAATTCTGATTGAAAGCCGACTAGTCGCATACTCGCGCCTGATGTTAAACAAAACAGAAGGGAAAAAGAGTTGGAAAGAAAACAAAACGAGTGTTTCGTGTGATCAAAGCAAGCTCTTTCAGAAACGCCATAACACTAACGAAAATCTTTAACAGTGATTGTGGGGGATCATTCTGGACAGTGCCCGGTCCAATACTTAGGGAATACTGTGCCAGCAATGAAGCAATTTGATTGGTTAATCTGAGTTCTTAACCCTCTGAACTAACTTAGTGATGAAATATAAACTAGTTATGTAACGTTTTCTCTTGGTATACATTGGAATATCCCACTTGTATTCACTTGGTATATACAAAGAAAATACAAGTGACACAAGAGAAAGCGCTGCATAAGCGTTGCGTGTGAAAGGATATGGGGCGCCGTTTGTAAATTTATTATTTAGACCGAATTTATGCCATTTTCCCCTTATTTATAAATAATTGGAAACGCCACAAAATTTGTTTATAAATAAGACACAAGAACTTGTCCGTTGATATGTAAATAATTATTTTAGGTACCTTCTGATTTATAAATAATCTTTTACCATAGAGTTATTATATATAAATAATAAACTAAACAACTTCAATTATTTATATATCAGGTCATCTCTAAAATAGTTATTTACATATCATAAAGTTTGTAAATGCCATTATTTATAAATAAATTACTTCACCGGGAGTGTAAATTCATTATTTAGAAATAATGAATTTCACCTCGCCGAGTGTAAATTTACTATTTATAAATATGAACTTCATTGAGTGTGTAAATTCATTATTTAGAAATAATGAAGTTTCATCTCGCCGACTGTAAATTTATTATTTAGAAATAATGAATTAAACGTGTGTGTAAACTCGTTATTTAGAAACTCATTATTTAGAAATAATGAAGTTTCATCTCGCTGAGTGTAAATTTATTACTTAGAAATAATGAACTTCACTGAGTATGTGAATTCGTTATTTAGAAAGAATGAAAGTATGAATGGCTGACCCAGCGTCTCTTGCCCGATCGATTTCAGAGGCTGTTTCTCGCGTTATAAGACAGTTATTCAGGTAGGTATGTAGCCTGAAACTCAGCAGTGGAGGATCTAGGGGAGGTTCCCCCCCCCCCTTATTTTGGTTAATTGTGTTTAAGCGAGAATCACGCTTCAAATATCTATTACGTAGTTCTTATCCACTCAACAATTCGGCAGCTCACACTGCAACAGGAACAACGACAACGACAACGACAACGACAACGACAACAACTACTCAAAGGCCGAGGTAACAGGTAAATTTTAAGCCAAGAAATTGCTGCATGAAGAAAATGCAGAACTTTTAACATCGGGAAATCGAATAATGTATTTACATGCTTAGATAATTCTTTGTAGCCTGCGAACAGGCTCACGTTGGAGCACAAACACGCTCGGCGTAGCTGAGACCGAGAAATCGACGGGCGAAGCCGCGAGAGGAGAAAGTCACTTCTTGGCGCCTCTTTCCCGCCGATCGCTATTCCTCTTCGTCACTCGCGCGTTTGATTCAAACGTGAGCCCGCTCGCAGGTTAAATTCTTTGTGACCTTTGTGACCTTTGGACGGATAGCTGTGTGACACACTTTGTTTGGCTTGATGAAGTCACGGCTGGGCATGTCTATTCCAGGCAAGTCCAAAGATCGTACACGTGGAAAGCTAAATTCATTTACGTTTAAACCATTATTGAATTTCAATAGAAATCAGACCTTTCACTTAACACGCCAAGCGATTTCTATTTTCTTCATGCAGCAGTTTCTTTTCTTAAAATTTACCTGTTACCTCGGCCTTTGAGGTTGTTAGTTGTTCCTGTTGCAGTGTGAGCCGCCGAATTGCTGAGTGAATAAGAACTCCATAATAGATAGCTGAGGCGGGGAATGGGGGGCGGGGGGGAGAGCGGGCTCCCCGAGCCCCTCCCCCAGATCCGCCAGTGCTGAATTTCAGGCTACATACCGCCGCCGTTACCTACTTGAGCAAGGGTAGCATTGACTGTCTCACTTATAGCGCGAGAAACAGCCTCCGAAATCGATCGGGCAAGAGACGCTGGGTCTGCCATTCATACTTTCATTATTTCTAAATAATGAATTTACAAACTCAGTGAAGTTCATTATTTCTAAATAATTAATTTCTAAATAATGAATTTACACACACGGTTAAATTCATTATTTCTAAATAATAAATTTACAGCCGGCGAAATGAAACTTCATTATTTCTAAATAATGAATTTACACACTCAATGAAGTTCGTTATTTATAAATAATAAATTAACACACTCAATGAAGTTCGTTATTTATAAATAATGGATTTACACACTCAGTGAAGTTCATTATTTCTAAATAATAAATTTACACTCGGCGAGGTGAAATTTATTATTTCTAAATAATGGATTTACACTCCCGGCGAAGTGATTTATTTATAAATAATGGGATTAACAAACTTTATGATATGTAAATAACTATTTTAGAGATGACCTGATATATAAATAATTGAAGTTGTTTAATTTATTACACCTTTTGCTGTTCATTTACAGAAAACAAACCTTCATTTGTGTCCAAATTTCTTTCATTATGGTCATTAAACTCTCATTAACACCAATATGGCCTTCATTTGCGCGTAAGGAACGTTCAAGAAAAACATTTACATATGCATTAACATTCAAAATCATCAAAAGGAAAACAATACCTTCATTTGACATTCATTGACTGTAAATGTATTTTCATTTTGGTGGAAAAAAAATTCGTTGTCACGAAACGACAATCATTTACACTTTACGACATTCAGTTTTCAACAAAAGACTTTCAATAACACAATTTGCATGAGAACTAACATTCAATTGCATTATTATGCAACCATATCCATGAAGGTAACAATCTTTAAAGCGGCGAGACAAACATTACAGCCATAACAACATTTATTTTTGAAAGATAGAAGATCAAATTCGCTGAACGATTTATCCTTCAATTGCCTCACTAGTAAATAGTAAATAGTCTTCGTTGACATCTTCAAAAGCCCTGACTATCCTTTCGCGGTGTTCAAATGCGATTCTATTTCTTCGTGGCATTTCTGGACAAATCGAACTGTCACTACATGTACATGTACATGTATGTCACACGGATACTGTAGTGCGCCCTCTGAGTTGTACGCAAAAAGTTTCGTAAGTGGCCGAATTTATATCTGCAAGGGGAGGATTGTGAAATTATGATTTGAAAAAAGTACATATGGTCCCTTGTTCTATAATCAAATTTTCGAGGAAAATTGGGCGAGATATCTCTGTGCAAAAGAATTACGCTAATGAGCGATTGTTTTCTCTTAACGTTAGGTGAAAACACGGTAATGTATGTCTCACCGCATTTAAGATTGTTACCTTCATGGATATGGTTGCATGATAATGCAATTGAATGTTAGTTCTCATGCAAATTGTGTTATTGAAAGTCTTTTGTTGAAAACTGAATGTCGTAAAGTGTAAATGATTGTCGTTTCGTGACAACGAATTTTTTTTCCACCAAAATGAAAATACATTTACAGTCAATGAATGTCAAATGAAGGTATTGTTTTTCTTTTGATGATTTTGAATGTTAATGCATATGTAAATGTTTTTCTTGAACGTTTCTTACGCGCAAATGAAGGTCATATTGGTGTTAATGAGAGTTTAATGACCATAATGAAAGAAATTTGGACACAAATGAAGGTTTGTTTTCTGTAAATGAACAGCAAAAGGTGTATTTATATATAATAAATCTATGGTAAAAGATTATTTATAAATCAGGACGTACCTAAAATAATTATATACATATCAACGAACAAGTTCTTGTGTCTTATTTATAAACAAATTTTGTGGCATTTCCAATTATTTATAAATAAGGGGAAAATGGCATAAATTCGGTCTAAATAATAAATTTACAAACGGCGCCCCATAGTCCGTTGATATGTAAATAATTATTTTAGGTACGTTCTGATTTATAAATAATCTTTTACCATAGAGTTATTATATATAAATAATAAACTAAACAACTTCAATTATTTATATATCAGGTCATCTCTAAAATAGTTATTTACATATCATAAAGTTTGTAAATGCCATTATTTATAAATAAATTACTTCACCGGGAGTGTAAATTCATTATTTAGAAATAATAAATTTCACCTCGCCGAGTGTAAATTTATTATTTATAAATAATGAACTTCACTGAGTGTGTAAATTCATTATTTAGAAATAATGAATTTCTCCTCGCCAAGTGTTAATTTATTATTTATAAATAATGAACTTCATTGAGTGTGTAAATTCATTATTTAGAAATAATGAAGTTTCATTTCGCTGACTGTAAATTTATTATTTAGAAATAATGAATTTAACCATGTGTGTAAATTCATTATTTAGAAATTAATTATTTAGAAATAATGAAGTTTCATTTCGCCGAGTGTAAATTTGTTACTTAGAAATAATGAACTTCACTGAGTATGTAAATTCATTATTTAGAAATAATGAAAGTATGAATGGCTGACCCAGCGTCTCTTGCCCGATCGATTTCGGAGGCTGTTTCTCGCGCTATAAGTGAGACAGTTAATGCTACCCTTGCTCAAGTAGGTAACGGCGGCGGTATGTAGCCTGAAATTCAGCACTGGCGGATCTGGGGAAGGGGCCCGGGGAGCCCGTTCTCCCCCCCCCCCCCCCAACCCCCCGCCTCAACTCTCTATTATGGAGTTCTTATTCACTCAGCAATTCGGCAGCTCACACTGCAACAGGAACAACTACTCAAAGGCCGAGGTAACAGGTAAATTTTAAGAAAAGAAACTGCTGCATGAAGAAAATAAAAATCGCTTGGCGTGTTAAGTGAAAGGTCTGATTTCTATTGAAATTCAATAATGGTTTAAACGTAAATGAATTTAGCTTTCCACGTGTACGATCTTTGGACTTGCCTGGAATAGACATGCCCAGCCGTGACTTCATCAAGCCAAACAAAGTGTGTCACACAGCTATCCGTCCAAAGGTCACAAAGGTCACAAAGAATTTAACCTGCGAGCGGGCTCACGTTTGAATCAAACACGCGAGTGACGAAGAGGAATAGCGATCGGCGGGAAAGAGACGCCAAGAAAGTGACTTTCTCCTCTCGCGGCTTCGCCCGTGGATTTCTCGCTCTCAGCTACGCCGAGCGCGTTTGTGCTCCAACGTGAGCCTGTTCACAGGCTACAAAGAATTATCTAAACATCTAAAGACATTATTCGATTTCCCGATTTTAAAAGTTCTGCATTTTCTTCATGCAGCAATTTCTTGGCTTGAAATTTACCTGTTACCTCGGCCTTTGAGTAGTTGTTGTCGTTGTCGTTGTCGTTGTTCCTGTTGCAGTGTGAGCTGCCGAATTGTTGAGTGAATAAGAACTACATAATAGATATTTGAAGCGTGATTCTCGCTTAAACTCAATTAACCAAAATAGGGGGGGGGGGGGGCCTCCCCTAGATCCGCCACTGCTGAATTTCAGGCTGCATACGTACCTGAGCAAGGGCAGCATTAACTGTCTCACTTATAGCGCGAGAAAAAGCCTCCGAAATCGATCGGGCAAGAGACGCTGGGTCAGTCATTCATACTTTTATTATTTCTAAATAATGAATTTACATACTCAGTGAAGTTCATTATTTCTAATTATTATATGGCTGCGTCTCACAAACACTAGGAACTACCGAATTCACGAATATTATTGGCTGAAATCGATATTGACCGCGGTCTAGATTTTCCCATCTAGACCGGCATCTAACTAGACCGGTTTCATTTTGCGTTGACAAAGTAGCAAACTAAAATACAAAAATGTTCACCATTTTCTTTTATTTTCTTCTCAATCATTTATGGCACTGCCAAAAAGCCTGATGACAAAACAAACAAGTAAAGAGAACGAGCAAATTTCGGCAGGTTTAAGTTAAGCTTATCGCCGTTCGCAAGCAAACTGTCGGCAAACCAGTTACATTAAACGAATTAAAGTTTTCTTCTTTGCCATATAATAAACATCTTATTAACCGAGCTAAGTCGGTCTGTATGGGAGAATCTTGACCTCGGTCGTGTGTACAGACCTCACTGTGTTCGGTCTGTACTCACGACCTCGGTCAAGATTCTCCCATACAGACCTCCAGCTCGGTTAATAAGAGCTAAGTAATAAATTTACATTCGGCGAGATGAAACTTCATTATTTCTAAATAATTAATTTCTAAATAATGAATTTACACACACGGTTAAATTCATTATTTCTAAATAATAAATTTACAGTCGGCGAAATGAAACTTCATTATTTCTAAATAATGAATTTACACACTCAATGAAGTTCACTATTTATAAACAATAAATTTACACTCGGCGAGGAGAAATTCATTATTTCTAAATAATGAATTTACACACTCAGTGAAGTTCATTATTTATAAATAATAAATTTACACACTCAGTGAAGTTCATTATTTATAAATAATAAATTTACACTCGGTGAGGTGAAATTTATTATTTCTAAATAATGAATTTACATCCCCGGCGAAGTAATTTATTTATAAATAATGGCATTTACAAACTTTATGATATGTAAATAACTATTTTAGAGATGACCTGATTTATAAATAATTGAAGTTGTTTAGTTTATTATTTATATATAATAACTCTATGGTAAAAGATTATTTATAAATCAGAAGGTACCTAAAATAATTATTTACGTATCAACGGACAAGTTCTTGTGTCTTATTTATAAACAAATTTTGTGGCGTTTCCAATTATTTATAAATAAGGGGAAAATGGCATAAATTCGGTCTAAATAATAAATTTACAAACGGCGCCCCATAAAAGGATACCCCCTATTCCCTCCCCGTTTACACCTGCTATGCAGGATGTATACATGGCTTATCATTATAAAAATAACAAAAATATCATTACAGCCGTAAAATAATGTTTTCATTGACACGGCTGCAAAGGTAACAGAAAAGAAATACCACAATGTACAGCAAACACAAATTAATTTTTATTCCTAAAACATTCCAAAGCAAACAGAGGATGGTAATATTATCTAAAAAAAAGCTGGAAACACATCCATATCTACGAAGAGGAAAACAAAAGGAGCAATGTCAATAACAGGCCAAAATACTCAATACTTCTCATGAACACTACTATTAAGCTGCATTTAGCCAAGTCTTGCCATCACCTCGAGTATTCGTTTTTTTTTTCAATAAAAGGTCATTTACAATGCGAAACAGCATCTCGGTAATCGATCAACAGATTATTACAAACAATTCCTGCTCTAGCCAGGGCCAGAACCTAAGGATTAATTCACCATGCATATGGAATGTAATTCATTTTTATCTTGTTCAGTGTCAACTAAACTGCAATATTAATTCTCAATACTGATGTTCATTCAGCTCCATCTTGCTCATTTCAGAACTAAGATAGTAATTCTCCACATTAATTGTCATTCAGTTTTATCTTGCCCAGTGTCAGAACTTAAATAGTAAATCTCCATACTGAATGTCGTTCAGTTTTATCTTGTCCGTTGGCAGAACTGATATTGCAATTCTCCATACTGATTACTGTTCAGTTTTATCTTGTCCAGTGTCAGAACTGATATTGTTGTAATTCTCCATAATGATTGTCGTTCAGTTTTATCTTGTCCATTGTCAGAACTAATATTGTTGTAATTCTCCATACTGATTGTCGTTCAGTTCTATGTTGTCCAGAGTCAAAATTAATATTGCAATATTCCATACTGATTGTCCTTCAGTTTTATCTTGGTCAGTGTCAAAAATGATATTGTTGTAATTCTCCCTTCTCATTCTCATTCATTTCTATCTTGTCCACTGTCAGAATTGTTATTGCAATTCTCCATACTGATTGTCGTTGAGTTTTAACTTGTCCAGTGTCAAAACTGATATCATTGCAATTCTGCATACTGATTGTCGTTCAGTTTTATCTTGTCCATTTTCAGAACTGTTATTGTTGTAATTCTCCATACCGATTGTCATTCATTTCTATCTTGTCCAGTGTCAGAACTGATATTGTTGTAATTTTCCATGTTGATTGTCGTTCAGTTTTATCTTGCCCATTTTCAGAACTAATGTGGTTGTAACTCTCCACCCTGACTGCTGTTCAGTTTTATCTTGTTTAGTGTCAGAACTGATATTATAATTCTACACACTGACTGCCCTTCAGTTTGATCTTTTTCAGTGCCACAACTGATATTGTTGTAATTCTCATTACGAATTGTCATTCAGTTTTATTTTTTGCAGTGTCAGATCTGAAAATGTTGTAATTTACCATGCTGATTGTCACTTCTTATCTTGTCTACTGTCAGAACTGATAATGATGTAATTTTCCACACTGACTGCCGTTCAGTTTTATCTTGTTCAGTGTCAGAACTGGTATTGTTTAATTCTCCAAACTGACTGTCATTCAGTTTTATCTTTTGCAGTGTTAGAACTGATGTGGTTGTAATGATCTATACTGACCACCGCTCAGTTTTATCGTGTCCGTTGTCAGAACTGATATTGTTGTAATTCTCCACACCGACTGCCATTCAGTCTTATCTTGTCCATTGTCAGAACTATTGATGTAATTCTCCATTTTACCTGTCGTTCAGTTTTATCTTGTCCAGAGTCAAAATTGATATTGTTGTAATTCTCCCTACGGTTGTCGTTCAGTTTTATCTTGTCCTGTGTCAGAACTGATATTGTTGTAATTCTCCATACTGATACTGGTTAAGTTTTATTTTGTCCAGTGTCAGAACTGATATTGTTGTAATTCTCCTTACAGATTATCTTGTCCAGTGTCCAAACTGATATTGTTTTAATTCTCCACACTGACTCTCATTTAGTTTTATCTTGTCCAGAGTCAAAATTGATATTGTTGTAATTCTCCCTACGGTTGTCGTTCAGTTTTATCTTGTCCTGTGTCAGAACTGATATTGTTGTAATTCTCCATACTGATACTGGTTAAGTTTTATTTTGTCCAGTGTCAGAACTGATATTGTTGTCATTCTCCTTACAGATTATCTTGTCCAGTGTCCAAACTGATATTGTTGTAATTCTCCACACTGATTGTTGTTCTGTTCTGTCTTGTCCAGTGTCAGAATTAATATTGCAATTTTCCATACTCATCCTTCATTTCTATCTTGTCTATTGTCAGAACTGATAATGTTGTAATTCTTCATACTGATTGTCATTCAGGTCTATGTTGTCGAGAGTCAGAATTAATATTGCAATTCTTTATACTGATTGCCCTTTGTTTTTATCTTGTCCAGTGTCAGAACTGATATTGTTGTAATTCTCCCTACTGATTCTCATTCATTTTTATCTTGTTCAGTGTCAGAGTTGATATTGCAATTTTCCATACTAATTGTCCTTTAGTTTTGTCTTGTCCAGAGTGAGAACTGATATTGTTGTAATTCTCCATACTGATTGTGTTGTTCAGTTTTATCTTGTCCATTGTCAGAACTCATATTGTTGTAATTCTCCATACCAATAGTCATTCATTTTTTATCCAGTGTCAGAACTGATATTGTCCGGTGTGAGAACTGATGTTGTTGTAATTCTCCATGTTGATTGTCATTCAGTTTTATGTTGTCCAGTGTCAGAACTGATAATGTTGTACTTCTCCACACTGACTGCCATTCAGTTTTATCTTGTCTGTGTTCAGAAGAATTGTTGTAATTCTTCATACTGATTGTCCTCCAGTTTTATCTTGTCAAGTGTGAGAATAAATATTGCAATTCTCCATACAGGTTGTCGTTCAGTTTTATCTTGTCCAGTATCAGAACTAATATCGTTGAATTCACCATCCAAATTGTCATTCAATTTTATCTCGTCCAGTGTCAGAACTGAGATTGTTGTAATTCTCTCTACTTAGTGCCATTCAGTTTTGTGTTGTCCAGTCTCAGAACTGATAATGTTGTACTTCTCCACACTGACTGCCGTTCAGTTTTATCTTGTCCGTTGTCAAAAGAATTGTTGTAATTCTTCATGCTGATTGTCGCTCAGTTTTATCTTGTTAAGTGTGAGAATAAATATTGCAATTCTCCATACAGATTGTCATTTAGTTTTATCTCGTCCAGTGTCAGAACCGATATTGGAATTCTCTATACTGATTGTCCTTCATTTTTATCTTGTCCAGTGTCATAACTGATATTTTTGTAATTCTCCTCACTGACTGCCATTCAGTCTTACCTTGTTCCTTGGTTAATCATTTTAACCTTAGTTGGAAGTAGATTTTTAATCCTAGTTCTAGTTTAAAACCTTAGTTTTAGTCTCACGTTTTTATTTTTTATTACTTCTGTATTTTAGACATTAATTTTAATGTATATTTTAGACTTGTATTTTTTAGAGGACCCTCCTGGAAACCACCTTTAGGTGATTGGAGGCCTCCTTTTAAAATATCAGTTTATTATTATTTTTTTATTATTATCATTAAATCCTCAGTAGTTACAAGACATCGTATTGATCACAGTTTCAGGAATATTAATAACATATCCAAATTAGGGAACTCTTTCCTCAATACCAGTGCTTTCCTTATCACCACAAATGTTCCCAAAGTAAGATTTGCAATGCTGTCAGATAAATGTCACATAGCAGATAGCAGTGGCTTCATTCATTTCTACCCTTTCATTAAACTTAAAATTTTCAACAGATTTTCCTTCTTTATTAAGGAAAAAACAAAGTTGAGATAACAGTGACCCAAAATGTTCTCCAGCTTTTACAGGTATTAAACCAGTCGTGCTGAATATTTTCCTTGACTCTTCTTCAAAATGCCAATTTTCCCTAAATTAACAAAAAATTCATTGACCTTAGAAGAATTTTTTCCTGACCATTTCCTGACCTGGTGTGGCACCCCTGTTTTAACTATTACACAGAAAGCTAAACCATAAAATTTATCGAGAAATGAGGCTCCCAACCATCACCCAATTCACAGATTCTGACATCAGACTTATTACCTTAGAAAAACCACTTCACTAACAACTGGTTCAAGTTCAGCAGTAACTTTCCTTGAAACCCTCAACAACTACCATCCCTCTATCAAATTCACCATAGAAGTGGACACCAATACAGTTGACTCTTGTTATAGTGCACATCCTTGAGATCGTCATTTGTTGCCGTTATAGCAGGGCTGCCTGCAGTAGAGGGGTGAGATGAAAATGACTCAATACAAGTCATATAAACCCACATGCAGTGCACATACTGCTTTGTGCTTTTAAGCAAAAAATTGTAATATATGTAGTATAGGTCAAAATAGTGTACAAACTACCAGTAGTAAACACTCCAAGACAACAGAACAATGACAAATCACTCAATACATTCAAGGTGTCCCTCGTAATGATTGAGAAACATTAAAAGAATCAGTGTGGGATCATATGAAGTGTTCACAATTTTGCAATAGGGATAGGATAATAGCCATAAATCAATGGCTGCTCCATCATTCAACTCTCTGCCAGACAGTGTCAGAAAATTGACAGATTAATTTTCATTCATTAATGCCATAAGACACCGTCTGTTTCACAAAGTGATTAAGATTTATTATTAAGATTTAATAATAAATGCTATTTTTATTCTAACACTTAGTAGTTTGTAGTCCATTGTATTAGTTTTAATATTAGCTTTAATGTTTCAGTTTTAATATCCTATTATATTTTTTTTCTGAGATTTTTACAGTTGGTGTGATATCACAGGATTTTTACCGACTTAACTAAGTGCAGATGTAGTTATATTCTATTTTGCCAATTTTGACATCTAAATTATGGTTTTTCATATATAGCCTCTATCAGTAACATCAGGCTGTCCATAATAGCAGGGGGTCTGCAAGGCAAGAGTTGTCTGTAGTGTGCTACCAGTTATTGCAAAAGAAAGGCTGCAAACTAGAAAGGAAAGATCTCTCGCCTTATTGTAAAAGCCTTGCCAACTTATTACCACTAAGGCAATGGATCAACACCGTATGCTACACAAAATGACAGCAGCTGCCAACAACTTTTCTCTTAAAAACATGAAAGATGACTGATTGATACTTTCAGCAGGGCTCCACTTTCAGGAAAAAACCTTGGGGCCAGCTGGCCCCTTAGTTTTCATATTAATTTTAGTCACCAGCAAAAGTATTTCAGTCAGCAAAAAGCATGGAAAGGTAGTTGCCAGTGAAAAAATTGGGTTGCATTGGTGACCCCAGCAGTCACAACGTTGAGCTCTGATCATCTTACAAGCACCAATCCTCGCCCACGCCGAAATCTGGGGAAGTTCTCTCTCTGATGTTGCTGAGGAAGGAAGGTTGCAAGAGCTAATCAGAGAAACTTCTCCAAGCTAAATGCACTGCCACATGGCCAGGGCAAAGGCCACAAAAAGACTGCAAGTCAGATGAAAATGATGACCAGTCTTCACAATGCCCTGTACCCTACAGGGCATGATGAGTCCATTGTTGCTAAGACATGTTTTCTTTGTTTCTTCTTTTAGTCTTCGACCACAATTTGGATGCATTTTGTGTTTAAAAAAAATCAGTTCATAGGCCATCATCCTGTTCAATATAACTAAACAAAATCCAGTAACAAAATTAATTAAGGACCATGGCACAGGTGTAGCTTATTCATCTTTTTTATTTAAGTTTGCAATAAATTATTTTCATTTGCATGAAAATAATTGAGTGATGTTTCTTCTATGCACCTTTCATTATTATATACCAGTAATTTGTCATCATATCATTATTGTGGAAATTATTTCATTTCATTTTAATTGTTATGTGTACCGGTTTGTACCAACTGATTCCTATAAATGGCTTGTTCTTTTCAGGGTGTTTTCACGAAAGCTGTGAAACAAACTATTTCTTGATGAATATAACATAATATTGTCTACTGCATACAATATTTCATAAAGGCAACTATTTCAGTTTAATTATTACTTTAGCATATTTAGCTTTGTATCATCTCATTACACCAGGATCTCTCATTGCCAACAACAATTGTAATCTATTGGCAGTGTTTAAAACAGCTATTTCATCTACCAAAGGCAGCCCTAAAAGCTGATTACTGAATAACATTCCCTAACAGTCCCTGGTGCAGTTGCAATTTTAAGATCCACTGGACAACGTTTTATGTCCAAAGTCAAGCTGGCTTCACCTCTTGACTGCAAGAGAGGAATTATGCACACATTAGTGCAACAGACCTTTGACTTGGGCATGGCTGAAAAAGCTGAGGGTGGGCTGATTGCAGGAGATAGATAAATCAGGTACACAAATGATGGACCTGAAGGGGAATAAAATTGTATGTTCCAATCAAGCAGCCATGTAAGGTGCAAGACTTAGCCAAAGTTTCTGTCAACATCAGCCTGTTGAGAAATATTTTTCACACTTGATTTGCAAAAAAAATGTGACTGTATGTTTCAGCATGCTGCAGTTTGTTGTTTTCTGTTGAAGTCATCTCAACTCAAACGATGTTTTTGAATTAAAGTCAACAAAAGCAAATCATTCTGTAAAAGCTGAACGTTGAGGGCAGGAAGGTTAATGTATATAATATTACTCGGCATTCTTTACCAGGATAATTGAGTCATAGAACGACCAACCACTTGTCGTTATAGCAGGCAATTTGTCAGCTTTCAAAAATGAACTTGAAGTTCATTTAGGTATTTATATAATTTTACTTTTGCAAAACGCTTGCATATGATTTTTACTATCTTACTATTATATTGGTGTTGCTTTTCTTCCCTTCATTCATGTTTGTAATTTCAAGGTAGTTTTCAATTATGGCCAACCTCACTTACTTCCTTGCAGGGTGCCTATTTACTTCTGTTTGTGACTAATCATTTGTCATTGCTTTGTTTTACTCTTTCATCTTGTTACTTCTATTAATTTGTATATTTGTATTGTACTTTCTAGTGTTACACGAGCCCTTTAATTGGTGCAAAGTTTACAGATCTAGAACAAGAAGAAGTCCTAGGTCCACAACCTACAATTACAAAATAAATGTCAAAGAGTTACCTCCAACAGTAATAATAATAGTAATAATCATAATGTCTTTATTCATTTGATAAAAATGCATATCAAGTGTTACAATTAATAAAAGATAAAATGATTAAAAAGATATCTAAAAAGCAGTTTTGCCTCCAGCAATGTCCCCAACAATATATGCTCTCTTTCCATGGTCTTCATGAAGCAACCGACTGTTGACATACTACCCACAGTAATCCTGTGCCTGTGCTGCTCTCCTCCAAACCCCAAGCTTCTCAGCTAAACACCCTGGGTAATCCAACACAGGAGAGCATAACAGAAACAGCCCCTGAACCAATGGCAGCACCATCTCAAAATATATCAGACTGTCCAGTCGACCAACCAAGTCCAATGTTATATAGTAAAGAGAAAGTGACTTGCCCTCAGTCTGGATCAAATACCCAATAAGGCATGAAACAAAACAACCTAACCGAGATTAGATCAGGATGTATGTCCAAACCACTTGTGTGCGTAGACCTGTGCACTACCATTTCAGCCATCAGTATGGGGGCATGAAATGGTGACATCCCAACATTACAATGGACACGGTGTGCAGTATGCATAGTGGTGAGGCAGAGACTGGCCGTTCTCTTAATACTGGAATCTTGAAAGCCAATAACTAATATCTCATGATTAAACTTTCACACAGGTCCTCAAATTCACAGGATTCTGCCAGCTGGCCCACTCACATCATAATCAATCAATAACCTCATGTTCAGCTTGATTGTTGAATTCATCAAAACTTCAGGACAACTCGGATTAATATTAATCCATGGATTATAATAATAATAGATTATTATAATTCAGTAATAGATTAAGGCAAGGCAAAAAAATTGGAAGGATTAGATTATTAATATCATTTGGATTAATATTAATCTCAGAAATTAAAAAGTTGCGACAGGCCTGCACAACTCCCATTGTACCCAAATGCGTATTTTTTGCCTTTAGCATTTGTCATGTACTTACGCATTGTTTAGACTCATTTTTATTGCAAGATTTGTTTGAAGTCTCTACATGTTTGCTTTCAAGGGACAAAATACGAAGCTTCCCGTGAACATTTTACTTACTTGCATTATATATTATGACGCCGGGCCAGGCTGTGATAAGAACTGTTTGCAAGCAGTAGGTACATCCTTATCACAGAAATCCTACTATTTGTCCTCGAATGGTTTTCTTCGGAGATGCTGTAGCTTTACTTCAAGAAAGCTATATGTTTCTCTAGATACAAATTTTATGGACTGTTGAAGCAGTTGAACAGTTGGCATCATTGTCCCAGGTTAGAAGTGGCAACATTCTCATTACAGTGAATAACAAGACATGTATAAATTATCATTATCAACGCATACAGGATATATTATCAGCAAGGTCACTTGCCAACATAATGCTAGGGTTCTTCTGTACAGCTGAGATTGGCGGCAGCTCTTCAGTAAGTCAGGCGCGCTCGTGGACCTCACCAGCTAACCAACCAGCAACAATAGCCCCTTCTATGACATCAATCCTGAAACCCTGTCCTTCATCACAAACTCCTACTCTAAGTCCAGTATATACGTAGACGGTCCATTTTATGAAATGCTCCCAAGGAAATGGCAATCTCTATGGATCCAACTCAGAAAGGCTAAGTCTTTCAGCAATAACTGGAAGGGATTCACAGATTTCCTTTGATGACGTGCGTACTGACATCCATTTCACTTTGTTACTTTTTAAGTTACTCAAGATCTTTATTCTATTCTACATTAAGAATTTTCATGGTCCTGCAAAAAAGTCAGTTGCAACTGTACTGTATAACCAGCAGAGCTGACACAACTGCCAACTTCTGCTACTAAAATATCATAACCATTAATAAAGATTGCAAAAGTTGACTGAGTGTAACAACATAAAAGAGTTTTCTTCACAAACTACTAGCACAAGAAGCATATCCATTGTGGTTGGAATAGAATATTTTCTTCATTGACAGACTTGTACAAATTTGTGCTGCCAAGTCTGTGTCATATGAACGAAATATTTCCACAGCTTATATAGTTATGTAAAGCGATTGATACCATTATTTAACAAATTGCCAAGAGATAGTGATAAGGATGCCTTAGATTGTTAAATGATGTCAATCTTCAGAAGCTTTGGTCAAAGATTAATCCTAGGTAGGAATAATATTAATGCTACAAAGGATTAATAGGAATCCTATGTAGGATTGATATTTATCAGATTAATATTAATCTTACATAAGATTAATATTAATCCTGATTAATTAAGGCATGGCTCGAACCTCAGTAAAGGATTATAATAATCTATTACTGGATTATAATGATCTATTACTGGATTATAATAAACCATTGCTGGATTATAATAATCATTAGGATTAACATTAATTCGATCGATATTAATGCGAGTTGTTCTGAAACTTGACCCCTTAAAATAACATGTTTCTGTGGCATAACATGGTTGCTTAACTGAGGAATACAGAATCTTTTCAGGGTGTTCCTGATCTGCATCAGTTAAGATAGCAATATTCATAACTTCAAATTCACAGTTCTGGTGCTTTTGAAGGCAAAAATTCCTTGATCACACTCTGCTACTAATACACAAATTTGCTGCCCCTCGTCCCTTCTGACACCAGATTGAAGCTTGACATATTCAAGAGGTGAGTGACACTAACACAAATAAAACCCAGGAAGCCATAGATATAATTCTGCCCTTTGTTATAGATCCTTTGGGTTAAACATGCGATGCTTTATAATCTTCTTTAATGAAAAGTTGTTGAGACCATAGGATTTGCATAAGAGGGGAGCTGGAGGTCTGCTCATCTACCATGACTAATCTTCAGTAGAATTTTGTTCTTGCAGAGTAATTTTCAAATTCTTTTTGTCTCAAAATTTCTTTTGAGACGAAAAGGCATGATGTAAGATTGCTGTTTTTCCACTTAGTTGAAACATACCATTTCTTATATTGAGGCCTTACATTCATGCATTCAAGCATACAATGTGTGGTTATGTGTACATGTACATCTGCGCACTCTGTGTGATCCCTGCCTTGCAGAGGACTTTTCACAGCTTTAGACTATTTGGTCTAACCATCCCTGATTGCTCAGAGCATGAAATGTTAAACTGGATGATAGAGTATATTATTTTCAAATCAATACTCTATCGTCTCTCTATAAAAATTAAAATAAAAAAAAAAGATTATGGGGAATTTTTATCATCTAATCCTTACAAAGACACTTGTAAACAGCTGTTTCTGCCTTTTTAACGCAACAGTTAGCTTTTTGTTGCATGATCAAGTAAAGGGGAAAATTTTAGCACCTGGTGCACTGCAGGTGTTGAAATAAACCCCTTAAACCTTCTTACCAAAGAATAAGCAAATGAACAAGACTGACAACATTAACTTCATCATACAATGCACTTTGAATGTACTGTAATCTACCTCAAGCAACTTAAACCAAACCAAGTATTCACACTCTGCATTCCGACAACACGCAGGGCTGGTGATTCATTTTGCATCAACTTGACGCTGTTGTGCTGTCCTGAAACTCCACAAGCTCCATCGCCACTTGCAGTTTTCTAATAACATCATCACTGATCCCATCCTATGCAGTTGAATTTCTCAAGTAGTTTCCCATATAGTTGTCATGAATCATGCCTGTTTTAAAATACCTCCAAGAATATTTCATATTCAGTTTCATGTTCCATACTAAAAATGCAAAGTACATTAACATTTGTCACAATCACAAATATATTCTGCAATAAAATTAGAGCAGAGGAAGGGGAAGGTGGGGTTATCCATCCTGACTTCTTTCCTCACTTTTTCATTTCAAAGCTGGACCTAAACAGGTTGAAAGGCTGGCCATTTTCTTTCGCATGTGTTGGAAGATTAGACACTGACAAAATATGTTGACTTCGACATCTTGCTTTTGAGTCTTGCAAAATTCTGCTTGGTATTAAATTACAAGTCATGAGAGTTACATGAGCTCTTTAAGATCCAGTCACTACAGACCTTCGATTTCATATTAAACTCCTCACTCTTATCACCATTTTAGATGATCAATCTGATCAAGAACAGACTTAAAATTAATTATGAGCAAAGTATCCACCATACCAATACATGCCAATCTGGATGCACAACTTCAAGTTTTACTAATTTAGAGGTTTTCTGTTTCTCATTGCTATCCCAAACTTAAATCCACCCAATGAAGGGAAGTTTGCTTAAAAGTTATTTATAATATAAAATTTTAGGTTTGACCAGCAAAGCTGCTTGGAGACTCTTTATTATCTATGGACGTTCCCTTAAAATAGCCTGTGGCAGTCTGGCCAACTTATAAATTTTGTCTTTTCCATATCCATTAATGCTTCCCAAGCCAAAGTCCCATTATAAGGTATAAACTGTACCAGACAAATTCACTGGAAAAGGTGGGAAAGGACTATACTTAAGCGTTACCTACCAGTAAGTCCTAAGTCAATTCATTGCCAGCTGCTAGCATCAGTCAACTACATGTACATGTATCTAGCCAGCTTAAATTTGGCTGCTCGAATATCCAAATTGATGTATGGTCTGCCTTTGAGATGTTGAATCAGAATTCTTCATGATTTAAAGTTGACATCACAAGTGTGCACTGTTGACAATAACTTTTTTGCCAATGTTGGGAAGGGGTAGTGGGAGGTTGTGCGGAGGTAGGAGCTGATGGCCTAATGGTAAATCAGTTGGACTCTGGATCAATAGGTCCAAAATGGAGCCCAAGCCAGAGTTGCTGTGTCATGTTCTCGAGCAAGACACTTGACTCTCCCAGTACCTCTCCCCTCCAAGGAGTGAAAATGGTACTGACCGATTGTAGGAGCAACCTGACAAAAACAAGGGGTAACCTGTGATAGACTAGAATCCCATCCAGAAAGAGAGTGGCAATACCCCTGGGCATTTCATGTTGCAGAGACCAAAGGTAAGCACCAGCACTGATGAGCCATCTGGCTTATCCATATCCCGAAGGGGTGGAACAGAGTTCCCTGCCCTGCAGCCGGTGAAATAATCACTAGAGTGTTCTCATTCCGAGCCGCAAAGACCAGACGAGGGATTTGATTTCCTGTTTAAAGCAAACCTTTTCCCATAAAAGTTTAACCCCCTTGACTGGATGTACCAACAAAACGTTCAAGTGAGGGAGGGAAAAGGACATTGGTTAATATGCATTTCAAACAGACAGCTACACTGCAGACAGCTGGAAATGTAAAATGACAGCTTGGGACCAGGGTAATGGTGGATCATGGAATGAGGAGAGGACATCGGAGAGTGATGCTCCTCGAGTGCGGCTGTACAGGCAAGTTGATTCAAGAACCCACAATGAAGGATGATCCCCCAGTGGTGATGTGGTTGGCATGTGGTGTTGTGGTAACCAAGGCCACTATTCAGATTTCTGAAGGAGCCATTTCTTATTATAGAAAAAAGACAGGCAGCCTTTGTAACAACAGTTATTCCTTTTGATATTTAAATGCCACATCTGATAGGGATGAAACTCAGCTTTTGATATTTGTTGAAAATTGGGAGAATAATGCATTCCATGTCCAGTAGAAATAATGTTACATGTTCCAAGCCATAATGGCAGTAGGTGGGGTGGAGAGTGAGACATGGTGGTGGATCTTTCCTTCATGTCAGTGACATTTCTGTCCTTCAGGCATTCAGTTCAAGATGCTCAAGTGTATATCTTGCAGGAACTACAGTGCAAGGATTTTCTGGCTGTGATGAAGCAAAATCGTCCATGCATTCAGAAAAAGTACCAGGTGATGAAATGACACATCTTGATGAAGAGGTGGCTAACAGCAATCGCATGAACTGAGGAGGATTCAGGTTATCTGCCCAAAGGTGTCACAGCAACAAAGATGCCGCACATGCACCCCTGCCCACGCGCGCCAAACTTTGCCTCCAACCATGCGCTCCAGTGCCGCGCCATCACCACATCTGCATTGCCTCCACCTTTGCTGCTGTAACACCTTTGTGCAAAAGCATGGTGAATCCTCCCCACCTCATGTGACTGATGTAAGCTACTTCTTTGTCGAGGTGTGTCACTTCATTGCTTGAGACTTCTCCTAAATACATGGAAGATAATGCTTCATCACAACTAGAAAATCCCTGCACTGTAGTTCCTGCAAGAACACACTCAAACATCTTGAGCTAAATGCCAAAAGGATGGAGGCGTCTCTGAAATGATAAAAGGATCACCAACCATGACTTTCTTTCCACCCCATCTGCTGCTCTGTTATAGTATAAAACATGTGACATCATCCCAACCAAGCATGCAATACATCATTTTCCCAATTTTCAACAGCCAATCAGAAGCTGCGCATCATCCAAATAAGGTGTGTCATCTGAATATCAAGCACGAATAACTGTTGTTTTATAACCTATCTTTTTCCTATAACAAAAAGACTCATTCAGAGGTCTGAATTCTAACCTTGGTGACCACAATAACATGTGCTAACCAAATCACTACTGAGGAATTCTCCTTCACTGTGGACTCCTGAATCAACCTGTCTGTACCACCAGACTCAAGGGGTACCATTCCCTGATTTCCCACCCCATTACACAATCCACAACTGCCCTGGTCCCAATCTGCCATTTCACATTTCCAGTCGTCTGTTGCATAACTGCTTGCTAAAAGTGCATGTTAACAAACGCCCTTTCCCTCCCTCACTTAAACGTTTCATGGTATATCCAGTAAAGGGTGTTGGACTTAAATGGTGAAAGGTTTGTTTCAAACAGGACACCAAATCCCCCTGCCAGTCTTTGTGGCTAAGAATGGGTACATTCCAGTGATGTCTTCCCTGGCTACAGGGCACGAAAGTCTGTTCCATTCCCAAGGGAACAGAGAAGCCAGATGGATCATCAGCACGAGTGCTCCCCTCCAGTTTCTGTAACATGAAGTGTCTAGGAGTGTTGCTTCTCCCCTTGGATGGGATGCTAGTCCATTGCAGGTGACCCCCAGCAATTGTCAGGTTGCCCTAACAAATTGGCCAGTACCATTACACTCTTGGGTGGAGAAAGGCATTGCAAGGGTAAGGTGTCGTGCCTGAGAACATGACACAGCAACCCCAGCTTGGGCTCCATGTTGGACGTATTGATCCAAAGTCCAACTAACTAACCATTAGGCCATCAACTCACCACCCCAACCTACAACCCCCGGCCGGCCCACCACCCCTTCCCAACATTGCCAAAAAGTAATTGCTGACAGTGCACACTTGCGATAACACCTTTAACTTGAGAAGAATTCTGACAAAACATCTCAGTGACATGCCATATATTAAATTTGATATTCAAGTAGCCAAATTTAGCCTGCCTTGATACATGTAGTTGATTATTAGAAGCAGTGAGCGAACTTAGGGCTTACCAGTAAGCAATGTATATAGACTACAATTGTTTCTCTTTTGCTGCCTGGCTCATTCTCAGTAGAGTAACCAGTGAACTCTTAATGTATTCTCTTCCTATGGTTAGACGTTTGTTTTGCTTTATCCTGTTAATTTGGTCAGGGCTCGACACTAATGGTAGCCAACTTGCCACAGGCTAGAGTAGGAATTAAGTTTTGGCTACAGAGCTGGGCGTTATTTTTTCAACTTACTGGCCTGGTGGCTAGTGACAACTTATATGTCACTAAACAAAAAAAAAATTGCTAGCCAAGTGTTGATGTTGACTGGGTGCAATAACAGCAGAATCACTAGCAAGACTTGAAAACACAATGCAAGCAACTCTCTTTAATACATTATGGAATTAATTTTAAAGGAAAAAATACACAATGCAATTTTGCATCTGAAACCTCTTGACCAGTTGACATACAGTTGACACACCTTGTGTCACGCTTGACTGGTAATGTTAAACACAAGGGCGAACCAATTTATGACCGAATTGCACTGGTTTTAATTTTGTTCAATGGCCTCATGTTTTCCTCACATCAAATCTCTCAAGCCAACAGATCACAAAGAAAAATCCAGTGATTTTCCTGAAAAGACTTTAAGGACTCTTTGATACCTCCTTGTAAAAATATCCAAACCCCAAGACGTCATTGTAAAAACTGTCGAGACTTCTTCAGTCTCTTCACAGACAGGAGCTGTAGAATTCAAACTGTTTCAAAGGCAGCATTAGCAAAATTTGACTGCTAATAAAGGTCAAAGGAAATAAATCTTTCTCACATAATTATTTCTGCAGTGGTAAGTTCTGTCAGTATGGAAACAACAACAAATCACCTGTATGTTGTTACGCTAAATGAAATGTTATCCCTTTACAGTTCTGCACGATTTTGTACATGATTTTATCAGGGTGCTCATGTTTTGTGCTACTAATTTGTAACAAGAAAAGAACATCGATGTATGCTTTCAGAAAATGCTGTCTTGTTTGTCAAATATTTCTTTCAACATAATAACATGCTCAGTTTTTATACCCTTTCAAGTACCAAACAACGAAAAGTAAACATGATAACACCACAATGAAATTCTTACCTTGTTTCCGAGAAAAGTGTTAGTGTTTGTCTTCATTGAGGAAGACAGCAACTAGTTTGGCCAATTTCATTTTGTTTACTAGCCAAAGTGGCTAGTGGAAATCAGAAACCTACTGGTCAAAACAAAATGTCTCCTAGTCTGTGGCGAGGTGTCTACCATTAATGTCGAGCCCTGTGGCTAGTAGGTTTCTGATTTCCACTAGCTGCTTTGGGTTAGTCTCAAGCAATGAACTGACACATCTCGACAAAGAAGTAGCTTACACCAGTGACATGAGGTGGAGAGGATTCACCATGCTTTTGCACAAAGGTGTTACAGCAGCAAACGTGGAGGCAATGCAGCTGTGGTGATGGTGCAACACTGGAGTGCATGGTTGGAGACAAAGGTTGGCGTGTGTGGGCAGGGGTGCATGTGTAGCATCTTTGTTGCTGTGACACCTTTGGGCAGACAACCTGAATCCTCCTCAGTTCACACAATTGCTGTTAGCTACCTCTTCATCAAGATGTGTCATTTCATCACCTGGTACTTTTCCTCAATGCATGGATGATTTTCCTTCATCACAGCCAGAAAATCCTTGCACTGTAGTTCCTGCAAGAGATACACTTGAGCATCTTGAACTGAGAAAATCATGCACAAAATCGTACAGAACTGCAAAGGGATAACATTTTATGTAGCATAACAACATAAGTGATTTGTCATTGTGTCCATACTGACAAAACTTACTACTGCAGAAATAATTACGTGAGAAAGATTTATTTCCTTTGACATTTATTATTAGTCAAATTCCACTAATGCTGCTTTTGAAACAGTTTGAATTCTACAGCTCCTGTCTGTGAAGAGAGTGAGGAGGCCTTGACAGTTTTTACAATGACGTCTTGGGATATCGATATTTTTTACAAGGAAGTCTCAAAGAAAAACAGAGTTCTGAAAGTCTTTTATTGGAACTGGTTTAGTAGTTGTATTGGCATTATTGG
This sequence comes from Orbicella faveolata, assembly GCF_042242905.1. Taxonomy (NCBI): domain Eukaryota; kingdom Metazoa; phylum Cnidaria; class Anthozoa; order Scleractinia; family Merulinidae; genus Orbicella; species Orbicella faveolata. The sequence continues at coordinate 1,543,529 of NW_028301581.1, read as the reverse complement.
ACAATCTAGTCCATAATTTTAGCGTGTGTTAGTAATTGTACATTTCCTTAAACATTTTCTGAGATGGCTTTGGAGTCCGATTCGTGATCGGCGGATGCAATGACAAGAACCACAGACATAAGTGGAATCAGTGGATGGAGCAAGGGCCCTGGCCTTCTGACGTTCTCTCCTGGTATCCGCTGTGATGTGCAGAAGCTTTTCTCCCTCTCGTAGGGCTTTGGTGCAATTTGTTTTCCACGCACTCCTGTCACTGGCAAGAGTCTCCCATGAATCGATTGGAGCTGGTTTACACACAAAGTAATTACCAACAATAGGTATTAAAGAGAGTCGCTTGCATTGTGCTTTCAAGTCTTACAAGTAATTCTGCTGTTGTTTTACCCAGCCAACGTCAACACTTGGCTAGTTAATTATTTTTATTTGACTAGTAACATAAGGTGTCACTAGCCACTAAGCTAGTAAGTTGAAAATCTAGTGTAGAGCAACCTCGTTCCCAGGGTCTCTAATCTTACCGCCCTCTGGAGCAAGCGACGAGAGACCCTGGCTGGGTCTGGTCACATCCCACTTTGACAATTGAGAACATCAGGGAGGGGTCCTCTGTAATCAGCAATTTATTGCATTGAGCTTTGTCGAATTCAAAGTATTGCCCTGCGACTGCCATTATCTATGGCGTTTATCAATACTTAGCTTTCAGGCTGAAATTTTGAATAATATCTACTCCAATGTTTACCTAAAGGTTAAGCAAGTCTGTCTCAGGCAATTTAGTGGTCGTGATTTTCAGTGTGGCCGTCTTACCCACTGGATTTATGGAAAGTCACTCATATTTCAACTGTGGGCGTCGAGCAGCACAATTTCATCCCGTAGTAATTGTTGTTTCTCCTCTGAATGCACACGATCAAATTGGTGCAAAAAACATAAGAATGTCTCCAGGAAAACGTATAACTTTCCCAAAGTAAAGCTACGACAGTCTCTGAAGAAAAGCTGGACGAAGATAAATATGATATTCGTGCAACGCACTTTGCAAACAGTTCTAATCAAATAGCCGGGCCCGGCGTCACCTGCGGTGTCACAATATCGAGTGCAAGTAAGCAATATCTTCGTGGAATATTTTAATCTTTGTCCCTGGAGAGCCAATACTTAGAGCCTTAAAAGATATCTTGCAATAGAAACGAACCTAAACAAAGTATAAGCACGGCATGGCAAATTACAGAGGTGTCAAACTCTGAGAAGCGACGTGCACTTAACAGCGGAAACCATGCAGACCTGTGACCTCTAAAAATGCTGTAACATAATCAAACGACTCCGCTCAACTGATAATTTCCATTTCTTCTTGCAACATGGCCAACCAGGGTCTCTCTTCACTCACCCCAGGGAGCGGTAAGATGAGAGACCCTTGGAACGAGGTTGAGTGTAGAGCCCTGTTGGTAATTTTTTTCATTCTTTTTCAGAACAAGAGCAAGACAACAAAACACAATTTTGCTATTCCATTTTTGGGGGCTATTTAATTTCCTTTCTTCTGCTAACCCTCTTCATTCACCTTCACCTATCTCTTTTGTGACTAGGTGTCACACAACGCCTCACCCCTCTTTATTGCTGTATCTTATCCACAAAAAATTATTCTGTTCCACGACATATGGTTCTATACATGCTAACTTACAGGCAGCATCCACTACCTGTTAAGTACACTAATATAATGCAATATCAAACAATCTAACTATCAGTGAGCAATGGACAATAAACACACTCGAGGCAGGAAAGAATATTTTGCAAATCCACCAAAATGCGAGCAACAGCGATGAAATGCTGCAAGAGAACAAGGAACTTTGGGAAAAAAATCAACAACCGACCAAACAAATATCTACTTTCCATTGAGGTATGATGGATACTTCACTAAGACTAAATTTATAGTTTGTAGTTCGCTCAAGTATATACCGAAGGGCCTAGCTCACAAGTTGATCTTGTGACCATAATTTTCAGTGGAATGAAGCACTGCTCATAAAGCCCATATCCAGATTTTACTTGTTCATAACCATAACCTGCACAATTAAAAACATTTTGTGATCTTACCGTGAAATAGCATGCACAACTTGGGCCTTTCAATTCAAGCTAGGGTTGTAAAGCAGCGACAGCTACTGTAGTGACCTGGTTAAACATAGATATCAAAGCTAGACTTCCTTCAAATGACCGTAAACTAAACATGAGCAACATCTTTGGTCAAAAGCACGATGAAATAACTGTAGCTTACTTGATTTAAAAACTCCCGCGTCTTCCCCAAATTGAATATTTGAACACATTCGGACTAACCTCCTCAGGAGTAGGCCTACACCGAGTGGTTGCGAGTACAGTCTCGTTTGACAGCGGTTTCTGACAATGGAAAGGGACGTACTAGAAATCTGACCAATCCTCGTTTAGCTTAAAATTTCCCAATCTAAATCCAACATGGCGGACGAATTTCTACTTATGGGGTAGTTTGTTCCCCTAATCCTGAAGCGTTGAAAGGCTGTTTCTTTCAAAGCTACTTTCCTTGACAGAAGGGGTTCAAGAAGGCAAGCTATTTCTTTGTCCTTAGGCCGTCAGAGTAGTGGAGGAGCGTTTACTACTCATGAAAATCGCCGAATACAGCAAGAGATAAAGTGGACTAAGATCAGAGATCGCCTTGGTTATGTTGCCATTGAGAAATCTTCCCTTCCAACTGGGGCGGTTTGTATTTGGTGCCTGAAAACTTCAACTGCAATAAGATGCCGTTACTGTGGGCCTCAAACGTTTTTGTGTCGCGAATGCGCTAGGAAACTTCATTCCAGTATCACCACATACCATGTTTTAGAGTTGTAGAAGGTACAGCAATGACCTGATCATCTCTTTATTTAAAAAAATTAACTCACTTTACTTTCAATTCAAGCTAGGGTTGTAAAGCAGCGACAGCTACTGTAGTGACCTGGTTAAACATAGATATCAAAGCTAGACTTCCTTCAAATGACCGTAAACTAAACATGAGCAACATCTTTGGTCAAAAGCACGATGAAATAACTGCAGCTTACTTGATTTAAAAACTCCCGCGTCTTCCCCAAATTGAATATTTGAACACATTCGGACTAACCTCCTCAGGAGTAGGCCTACACCGAGTGGTTGCGAGTACAGTCTCGTTTGACAGCGGTTTCTGACAATGGAAAGGGACGTACTAGAAATCTGACCAATCCTCGTTTAGCTTAAAATTTCCCAATCTAAATCCAACATGGCGGACGAATTTCTACTTATGGGGTAGTTTGTTCCCCTAATCCTGAAGCGTTGAAAGGCTGTTTCTTTCAAAGCTACTTTCCTTGACAGAAGGGGTTCAAGAAGGCAAGCTATTTCTTTGTCCTTAGGCCGTCAGAGTAGTGGAGGAGCGTTTACTACTCATGAAAATCGCCGAATACAGCAAGAGATAAAGTGGACTAAGATCAGAGATCGCCTTGGTTATGTTGCCATTGAGAAATCTTCCCTTCCAACTGGGGCGGTTTGTATTTGGTGCCTGAAAACTTCAACTGCAATAAGATGCCGTTACTGTGGGCCTCAAACGTTTTTGTGTCGCGAATGCGCTAGGAAACTTCATTCCAGTATCACCACATACCATGTTTTAGAGTTGTAGAAGGTACAGCAATGACCTGATCATCTCTTTATTTAAAAAAATTAACTCACTTTACTTCAATGTACATTTATACGTACATGTAGTTGTTGCAAACTATTAGCTTTAATATATAAGCTTACACCGTGTGTAAAACATCTGTGTAGTAAAATACGTTTTATCCAAGAACAATCACACAGAAATTAATCTTAACCCCACCTAGTTCAGAAGTAACCTTATCTGCCAACACTATTAATTCAAACTTCAGTCTGCTATCTGCTAATGACTGGCAGCGATGTAGCAGGATACATCCTGCTACATCGTGATAGTTTACGTGTAAGCTGGTTTAAGGCCATTGACCGTACATGTTAGCCAATGTTATAAAACTAACAAATTGTACTAGTGTACTAATTATAGCTAGAAACAACCAGAAACAACAGATCAGTTATAATTGCTGGCACTATATTTTTTACATTGCCACTACAAATTTTGAATGTTTCATCATAATCTATTTACCCTTGTTTAATCATATGTATTTTTATTTAGCCTAGTATATTACTTCCAATATAGTTGTATGCACTAGGAGCCTGCCTGATTTCTTGCTAGGTTAGTTAGGTACCCCAAATTACAGTGCAGCTCAGATATATGCAAACTACGCATACGCATTTTATACGACCATATTTTGCATATACGCATACGTCAATACGCGCACATATGTGCGTGTATATGCCCACATAGACACGTATATACGTGCATATATGTCTCTTTGTTATGCATTCCCATAGGTTTCTTTATGTGAAGCATTGTTAGTCAAACAAAGGACATTATATTTCTGGGAATGAAAATGCTTCAAAGCGAAATTTGCATATTGTTAAAACATCGTGCCAATCAATGAAAGCTATTATATTTTGAGTTTTCAATCACTTCGCAAATTCGCTGACAAACTACCGTTTATTAACACTTGCTTGATCTTTAGCTACCAAAAATGGGAAGAAAATTGAAGCAGTCTCTTGAACTCCCTATTTTAACACGTGAACTCTATGTTTTTACAAGTAAAGATCTATGTTTCAGCACGTGTCGGCAAGTTGTTTGCAAATGTTTCTTTGTCTGAATTAAGCGTTCTGAAGATCCTAGTCAACAAAATAAAATCTCTGGTTATATTTGACACAGATCATTTATTCAAATGGTAAAATACTCTTTCCTTGAAGAAAAAATTGTTTATCCAAGTTTCTATGGTGCGCTGCTCATGTTTAGTTATTTTTTCTGCAAGAAAAAGTTCTGTGTTTCGACACGCGTTGGCAAGTCATTTGCAAAATGTTTATTGTCTGAACCGTTCTGAGGATCTTTTTTGAAAAAATGATATCTCTGGTTCATTTAAACTGTGAAATAATCCTTCTTTAGCCAAAGAATTGTTTACCAAAGTTGCTATGGCGCGCTGCTCACATCTAGTTATTTTTTTCTTCAGGGAAAAGTTCTGTGTTTCAACATGCGTCGGCAAGTCGCTTGCGAGATGTTTACTGTTTGAAGGCTACTTTGAAGTATTCCGAAGACCTTGTGGAAAAGTGATATCTCCCATTATACATGTACATGTATCTGACACAAACCGTTCATTCAAATGGTAAAATACTCGAAGTTTCTATGGTGCGCTGCTCACATTTTGTTATTTTTAATTTTCTTCAAGGAAAAGTTGGTGTTTCAGCACACGTCTCCAAGTTGCTTGCTTGGACCCGTGTTCACTTTGCGTCAAAAAATGTTATCTTTCGGTTGTGTTTGCTCCATGAAGATGAAATTGCTGAAGCGTGTATCCCCGGTTCTATTTGACAAAAAAACAGTAAATTTATGATTTAACGGCAAAATACTCTCTCTTTTAATTAATATTCAGTCAGTTAATTTTGTGTCAAGTGCCCAATTGCAAAATGTTAGTTTCAGCTTACATTTTGCTAATAATTCGTCTGAAGGCATATGTGCATATACTGTATACATGTGTTCAAAATAAAGAAAACTCTTTCTTGCTCTGGGGCAAGCTGTCAAGCCATTGAAAACAACAATGACCTGTTAAGAAAAGAAAAAAACAATAGGTTAGCTCATACATACATGTACTAATCAGGCATATGCGTATATACTGTATAATTATGTGTATATGCATACACGTATGTGCGTATATATGTATGTATGCGCACATACGCGTATTGGGCTGACGCGAATTACGCGTATTTTTTGGTTCGGATATATCTGAGCTTCACTGTAGTAGTACTGCAGCCAGTTAGAATGTGATTGTTATTATTATGATTTTGCACAGGATGGAATGTTTGTTCCTCTTTTTCTAAATCATTTCATTTTGAAAAAATGTAATCACCACTGCTTGTCTGTGGAGATTCAGAGTATCACCTGTATAGATGAATATGGTAAGATATTTTTTGGTATAAATTTGTATATATAATTACAAGTTTTGTTATTAGTATGTTAAAGTTGCATAACTGCAACATGGATAATTATTTACCAGTTTATCAATTACACGATTTTGCATATAGGTAACCATCATTCCAAGAGAATTGCATTCTCAGTTTCAGGTGTAGTGCATCAAGTATTTTGTACTTGTAATTGATTGTTTCGTTTTGAAATGTGCATTCCAGGGTTTTTTCAAGAATAGCAGTTATTCCTATCAGTAAAGTTGGTGGGAAACAAAGGTTGGAACACTGCCTTAGTTTAAAAGCTGAATTACAGCCAGTCCTTGAAAGGACATTTCTCAGTGTAGGGACACTGATAGAGCTGGGATCCTCCTTTGCAACAATGAGAGAAGATGACCTTTTTAAAGAGATGTATGTAACATCATGGGAGAAACAAGACTGGATATGAGGAGCCAAATGAATTATGCTCTTGTTTTGTTTGCAACTGGAAAGGTAAGTATATAGGCAGGTAATGCAACAAAATTCTGACAATCTTGATTTTGTTTTCGGTTCTCTGAAAATACTTTAGAGAATCAGTAAGAGAAATTTCCTTTTTTTTTTCAGAGTTTGATCTGTACTCCAATTTTCAATTTAGTTAAACCTAAGGAGTAGAGTTTATTGTCTGTGTTATCAAAATGTCAGTAATATTATAGAAGTGGAAGTTATTTGAATTCTGGTTTCCATGCCAGGGCAAAGTATGTGAATCCATACCATACTTTTAAAAATATGTGATATTTATGAATGTGGGTCTTATAAAAGTTGTGAAATTTAACAAATTGACACTGGTTTTTTAAGTATCTGTCCTCTTATTAATGATAAATTGCATCATAAAGTTTATTGTCAAAGTAGTCTGCAGATCCACTTGCCTTCATCCATACAACTTTGACAATGTAATATTTATGACCAAATTTATCATCAATAAGAACACAGATGCATAAGAATCTGCTTGCTGTGTTTTTTATTTTCATTACAGTGAAACCTGTATTAGGCAGACACCCTTCTAGTGATTGCTAGGCAGACACCCTTACTAGTGTCTGCTTAACACAGGCTGTCTGCTCAAAACAGGTTCTAGTATGTTGTGCAATAATAGTCAATTATTAACCGTTTTGTAACACAACTTAGCATGTAACATCAAAGAATAGCTAAGACTGCTCATAGCACAATGTCCAGTTGATCACTGCATCAATCTGGAATAATCACTCAGCTTAAAAACGATATTGCTGAACAATGTACAGGAGTCTCAGCTGAACCTTTAGAAGTAAAATGAGCCCTTTAAGTGTCCGCTTACTGCAGGTTTTGTGCAACAAAATGTCTTAATATTGGTGTCTGCATCTGTTTAATTAAGAGGTGTCTGCTGAATGCCGGTTGATTTTTAATTACTGTAAATGTGGGGAAAAAATTTTGGGACTTATTAAAGCTGGTGTCCACTTAAAAGAGGGTGTCTGCTTAATATGGGGTCTGCCTAATACAGGTTTCACTGTTAACAAAATCCAAAATTGTCAAATGGAGGCTTCACTAGAGGAAAACACCGGTTAAAAGCTAAATTGAATTAAGCCAAAATGATCCATAGAATCACGGCCTTTATTCCACTGGGAAATTCCTGAAAACATACTGAATTATTCCCAAGTTTAGTTTAGTTTCATCAAATACTCGAACACAGCAAAAAAAGGGTTCTACTGTATTGCAGTAAATTTTCATGCCAAACTACAATAATTTACCCAATCTTTTTCACTTCACAGTTGAATTCATTATGTTCACAAGCTGATCTTCAGGCTAGCTATCTGTTAATGCTATTTAGATGCAATTTTTGGCTATATTGAGAAAGCAAAATCATATGCTAAATGTCGCTGAAACTGTTCACGATGATGTCAGCTGTGAGTCTGTACTCCTACTGATGATAAAAATACATGTAAGCCAGTGATCGTGCAAGAAAGTAGGCAGTCATTGTGAACAATTAAATGTACTTGTAAAATTGAGTCTCTCTATAACCACTGACAACAGATGAAGATGGGCTACAAACACAAGACTATATATTTTTGATTGTGACTTGATCTTTGTACAGACAGTTTTGTTGAGCAGACATACATTGCTATGGAGATTAAGAATGAGATCAATGGTAGTAATATAGAATGAAATTTATGAAACCTTGGTTTCAAAACTCCCTAGCCTGTTAGCTGGGAAACAGTTATATGTTATGGATGTGGTCATGGTATTTAAGAATTGAGTCAGAGAGGGTTATTCATTAACAGTAAGAAAATAAAAAAATCTTACAACATGTACTTTTGGCAAATTATTTGTAATAGCTTTACCTTAGACTGACATCAATAAAATACTGCAAGGGAGCTTAATTTTGAAATTTGTTCCCTTGTAGATACTAGGGAAACTCCAATTGAAAGAAGCCTATCTTAATATAGTAGAGAGTGTCTTCTCTGAGAAAGTAGTGCCCAGGCACATGCAGCTTCTGGATCATGATGAAGGGAGGGCAGACAGTGCTGTTGATTATAATGAGGAGGAAGTGGCAGAGATGACGGCAGTGGTCAACAGGATTGTTCAAAGCTGTTCCGTTGTTCCTGAAAAGGTCTTGCTTAATTTGGTTTTGGTTTATTACATACTTTTGGATAACATGTCAAATGCAATAACTTATAATTTGCTTGAGTGAAAAATAATGTACAAATGACACAATCCTGAGTTACATGTAAGTCAGGCTGCAGGAATTAATCACACATACATGTAAGACACATTGCTCATTATAGCCTAATACTGTTTAACCAATCTCATTTTGGCTATGTAATTGTTTTTTTTTTTTTTCAGACAAAGCATTTCTTTATCCCAAAAACATCTTTAACCAAATGGAAGTGTGGCGATGTCTTAGGATTTAAAGTACTTGTAGATGAAGCACTTGTTTTCCCTAGGAAGAGGGTGTGTGGGATGACTGACTTTGCCAGGAAGAGGACAGTTGTCAGGATGCTTGCACGTTCAAAGGTGCCTTTTTTCAACCGAGATACTAATCAACAATGATGAAGGTATATGCGTATAGAGAAGACTTGTGACATTCTTTTAACAGGATTTTGATGGTGATAGTAAACAACACACCAAAGGTGTCCAGGGCTAGGAACTGAGGATATATGATGTCACAGGTCAATGAGTGACTGCCACTGTGACTAGCATTTACTGTTCCCCTGGCTCCATTTGACCGTTATTAGTTATGCAGCCAAGACAGTGATGTGTTGGACAACTATAATGATAATCTCATGACAATCTGCATGCGTGCATTCACTTTGTCTATAGCTGTCAGAGCTAACTAAATATGATCATGTTGAATTCCAACTTGAAAATTTACAAATTCACCATTGATAGTGATTCCGTTTTCCTCAAACAGTATGCAGAATTTTATTATTCCAAGTTGTTGTTTTGTACAATGTAGATTGATTTAAGAAATGTACCAAGATTGATAACTCAGATGCAGAGCCCTTATACAGCTTATTGAATCTTTTGTTTGGTGGCATTCGTGTTTCTGTCATGGTGGTGGTTGCATTAGCCCCCTGAGTAATAAGTTTGAACTGTTGTTAAAGTTACTAGATAACATTATCTGTCAAAAATATATTTTCTTTGATGTTTTTGTATTATCATTGTTTTTACCTCCTTGTCATGTTTAAAGCCTTTTTTGAGATAACAATAACAGACACCATGAAATAATTTTTTGGCTTTTTTGAAATGTGGTCTATATACCAACTTGGGAATAAAGTCAATGTACAGAACTCACTTTTTCTGTTTTGTTTTCAAACATTCGTTCAGCATATGAAGAAACCAGAGAATCAAGTTTTTGGGGATGTCCTCAAAGAGGTAAAGTAATTAAAATTGATCAAGTTATAACTTACTAACAGTTAGTAATAATCTTAACAACAAAAGAATGTAGTTCCCATTAACAGCTGTGCTGTCTGTCTTTATAAAGTACTGCCAGTACTGGGAATAAAGTCAATGTACAGAACTCACTTCTTCTGTTTTGTTTTCAAACATTCGTTCAGCATATGAAGAAACCAGAGAATCAAGTTTTTGGGGATGTCCTCAAAGAGGTAAAGTAATTAAAATTGATCAAGTTATAACTTACTAACAGTTAGTAATAATCTTAACAACAAAAGAATGTAGTTCCCATTAACAGCTGTGCTGTCTGTCTTTATAAAGTACTGCCAATTAAAAATTAATTTTTAATCCTTCTCTTTTGCCATATTGTGAGACATTACGCCTGATCTCAAAAAAAAAAAAATCCAGGACTCATAGAATTATAAATAATAAATTTAAAGTCTTGTGCTACACAGTTCCATCACCTATGTAAAGTGCTAGCAATATTGACAAAGATGCTCGTGGCCCATGTTAAATTATCACTTCTTGTAGAATCCATAAATAAATAAAGAAAAAATGCTGTAACACACTGTATGTTGTTTTGAAGAGTGAAGAAGCAGCCAGTGGAACTTCAGTTCCTGTGGATACCATTTTAAATGACAAGGTAATATTTAGCTTCTCACTTTAACCCATTGACTCCTAATTTTTATATTCTAGAACAGGGAAGTGGATGGTTTATTCACTGTTGAAATGACGTAACTACACAATGTTTCAGTTATGCACACAACCTTAACTTGTTAAAGATGTATGATTTTAACAATTTTTCTGGGGGCCCACATGGGCATTTGTAGGTATTTTGAACTTTTCTTAAATTCACAAAACTAAAAATGCAGCAGGACTTGTAAACATAATTTTTGAAAATAGTTTTCCAAGGGGTCTTTCAGGTAAAATAAAATAAATTATAAAATTTCACTCCTGCATGTTGCATGATTCTTCATATTTACAAGCAAGAGCACAAAAGTAATTATATTGAGTATTAATGAATTTTTTATAATCAATTTCTGTAATATGTTAATAAAGTAAGTTCTAGATTATTGTTTTTATAGGTATCAACCCCTTTGGAGACTGTTGTTGATGATGACGAAATTTTACTTCAGAATGTTCGCCAAATACTGAAAATACCTTTTTGGAACAATATTATGCCCTTTTATCGTGACAAAGTTAGAGCAAATTATGTCCTAAAAAGGACTTGACTGTCTATCAAAATTAATGCTATAAATAACAGTTCTCTTTGTAATACGCTTTGTATGTTCAAACCATGACAAATGGTTATAATTGACTGTGGTCTTTTCATCTTTGATACCTGCAGAAATGGAATCTCATAGGTCTAAAGGGCCAGAAACTGGAAAGGAAGAAGGTGATGAATTATAAATTTTATTTGGCAGTATAAATGCACTTTAGAAATGCAATAGTTGCGCTACTTTCTGATGGCAATGATATATCTCTAAGTTATAATAATTAAAATTAAAATATTTATTTCATGATATTTTTATTGAAATGAGAGGTACTGAAAGAAACTATACAGAATTCTATACAAATGTCCAACTAGTGGCTCAAACAACTAAGTATTCTGTCTCAATTTTGTTGATTTCTATATATTTAGGTACCAGCAGTAATGCCAGAATGGACCAGGATGATGTGGACAAATTGGTAAATCTGTTTATTGGGATTAGCTGTGTATTAAAGCACTACAGTACTGACGTTTTTTCAGTTACCACAATGTTTTACACAAAAGGTTTAAGTAAATGCTCAGACAGGCATGTTGGAAAGTAATTCCTTGCAGAAGTTTGTAATCAAATGATGTAATTTGGTAATAAGGTGGATGAAAAGGAATGAAAACTTCTCTTCTAAAAAATGGAAAAACAATACAACGCTTTGTTAGATGGCTTGTGTTTGTAGCCTTTAGAATGCGAGCTCTGATTAGCTTATTATACGGCATTATTCTCCCGTAATGCCCACGGGTCGATTACGGGCCTGCTAAACTGAAGCAAAAAGCCATATAATAAACAATTTATTAACCGCGAACATTCAGTCCATAAGGAAAAATCTCAAGCCACGGCCTTGCCGTATTGACTTTGCTATTAGGGAGTTTAAGAAGCTACGACGACGACGCCGAGGAAAACGTCGATTAAAAAATGAATTTATATGTTACCTACGAATCCCGTGATACTCTTAAGTCATTTACTTTGTTTATTACTGTCAAAAGTATCACGAAACTGAATCTGGGACACAGAGATAAATTTGAAATAGAAATTTCAAACCTTAGCTGTTGTGGTTTACGTTGTTCAGACAACGCGGAATTTGGCCATTTCACGTTCTTGTTTTGCAGGGGACGGCAAAGAAATGTACCAAGAATCATAACGCGCGTGCACAGTCATTGTTCTGCTCATTAAACCTTTTGTTTAGCGACGTTGCCGTTGCCGTCGTGGCTTTCTTAAACTCTCTATTGCTCGGTTAATGCGGCATGGTCCCGGTTTGAGATTTTCCCGTAAAGACCTCACTCTCGGTTAATTAGTGGTAAATATTACCATCCGAATGCGAAATTCATCAAATGTGACTGACTGATCACATGTGATGAGTTTTTAGAATCATTTAATACAAGTGAAAACTTAAGTATGAACTCTGCCTAGTAAAATATCAGTTGTTTTAGTTTCACAGTACTTGTTCATGATTCTTATATCAACATCTGATCAACAGGCTTTGGATGAAGAGTTCACAAAGGCTGCCCTGGTTAGAAAAGGTAAATGTCATAATATTTATTTATTTCTTAATGTATTAATTTAGTCAGTAAGTCAGTCAGTCAGTCAGTCAGTCAGTCAGTAAATCAGTCAGTCAGTCTTTCAGTTACTGATTTATTAAGGTTAGGCTGCGTTAAAAGGCAACAAAATAAGCAATATATTGCAAAATTACCATTTATGTTGTGGTGCACATAAAGTAAAAACACCAAAAGCAGCCTCCATGAAGCATTTTCATTGGTTATTTTTAAGGTGGCTCCCTAGGGTAATTACGAACACCCTCCCTATAGAGCGTGAGTTAGAAAACGAAACTTAGTTAATTTCTCTTAAAGTTTTACCCGAAGAGATTTACCAGTATGGGTACTGTTAAAATAAGGCTTATGTTTTGGTTGTCAACTTTTGGATTAACGCCGTTACCATGGCAACATCTAATCTAATGACAGGCAGATGTATTCCTCATTTTGACCTAAACTCCTTAATATTTATACTTTCCTTTGGTGAAATTGTTTCATACTTCTCCACATCATGGAAACGATACTGCCTGACATTTTGAATTGGTAAAAAGTCAAGGTTGTTCAGACGGTTTTTCCAATAATCTGTAATTTGTCATTATTCTAAATATATTAGATTAGCTCTGAGAGATTTTCACAAAAATAGGGTATTTTATTGGAATTGTTTGTGGTTAGAACTGAGCCAAATTAAAGAAAAATTCACCCAAGGGAACGCGAGAAAATTAGCATTTATTTGGTCACGCTGACGTCAAAAAAATCAGGAAAACGCGCGTGGTGTCACGCGTGGTTATTTATTTAAGTGCGCGCTCATGAATGAATGAAGGATGGACTTGATTGAGATTGTGCTGTACGGCATGCGCAACGGCGTGTGCGGCCTCTACGAGTCTTAACAAAAATGGCTTCGTTCACCAAAACCAGGGAATTTATTCTATTCTACCACATAGGCTTGATTAATGACGAGGATTTCTTTCTCCTGCATCCATTTTACATCTGCGAGACCTATGTAGATTTGCCTCTCAGGCTTAATTTCAACCACAAAACAAAATAATACTGATAAAAAGCTCGATTACAGCAAGATCAGGGTGTTTGTACAACGTGATCAGCAAGAAAAAAAGTTTGATCCTAATAAAATACATTTTGAACAGCAAAAAACAGTTATAGCTCAGCTCAGTACATACGGAGCTCGTCATCTGCGACTGTTCGGCCCGGTACAAATACGACTGTCGCTCACGGTAGATGGTTAAATCGTTTAAATTTTCTGCAGAAATGACAAAGAAACATTTATTTTGGACGGAATTTTATGATTCCATACTTTATCTTCGAACTAGGCTGTTTAAACAGTGAAAAAAGCGTTAAAATGAGGAGTAAACAGCTGGCTTACACGAGGGAAAAGCAAGGCCGGAAAGTCGTACTGGAACGTGCGTCATGACGTCAATGGAATTGATCTTTACTATTTGCCGCCTTTCTTGTCCCTAATTTATAATTGCTCATCAGGCATTTTGGATGATGGTATCAAAGAAGTAAATTATTCAAAGTGAAAGCATGATGTTCGGACTCCAAAAGGTAGTCGTTGGTCACATGATTTAAAGGAAAATGCATATTTCATTACGCACATCAGTACTGCTATCATAATTAGAATCTACCCTCGTACACATGTTATACGACCCCATTTTTGTTTCTCCTCTGTGGTCGTTGTAAAGGGGTTACATTTTATGGTTTTTAATAACAGTAACAGTAATAGTGATTTAAATTGACTCAGTTCTTTGTTGTTTTAGGTGCTGACAAGCAGTTAGTAGATGGCCTACACCAAGGTCTTACAACAGGTATTTTTACATCAAAGTAAATGTGGAAGAATGAACTGAACAAAATGGCACCAATAGAAAATGAATGGTACTGCAGGGCAGGAAAACAATGAAATCCTGTTGCTCAGTGGGCCAGTACATTTCAGTTTTCAGTTGCCCCCACTAAAATATTAATTGCCCAATAAGTCTGCTTTGTTCATTCCTTATCAACTAAAGGCCGCCGCACACTAGCCGATTTTTTGTCGGCCGACAAAAAATCGGCTAGTGTGCGGCGGCCTTAACAAGACTGCTGAGGCTAATTTCACTTGCCCACCGGACTATCAATCTTCCATTTTCACTAGTCCAAGAGCAAAATTTACTTGCCCTGGGCAATCGCAAGTGGTGTTTTTTTTCCTGCCTTGTACTGAAGCTATCAGCAAGGCTACCTAAAGCAGCTTTCTCCAAAGACAAACGCACTTGGGATTGTTTTAAAAGTATAACGTTTCCAGCAATTTGCAAACTCAACCCAGGAAACACCAAACATAAACTCTTTGATAGGCTGCCCTCCCTCTCCTCTTCCAATGCTGTAGCAACACAAAACAATTCCATGTAGGTAATTTTGCAGTAAGCTCAACATTTAAAGGGGTGGAGCAGAGCAAAACTAATTACTTTTTAAATACATAAATTGTCTCTAGCTGTAGAAAGGAGTGGAACTAGTATGGGCACAATGAAGCATTTTGAATTCCAGTATACAGAGATCAGCTCAACAGGCCGTTAATTACATGTTAAGACAGGAATAGAACTTAAGTGGACGGTTTGGAGGGCACTGAAATAGAGCTTTGCAAATATTTCAAAATGAAGCCCTCGACCCATTTCTGACCTGCATGGAATTTGGCCACTTCGAAGAAAAATGACCAATCGGAACCAGGGAAGGTGATCTTTTTCGTATACAGACCAGTGTCGTTTAGGAGTCCAGAAAATTTGAAACCAATTGAGAACGAATACAGTTGAATTTGTGAAGCACCGAAACCTCTATGCTGCCTACTCTACGGATCCCATATTTCCTGGCCAACTATGATTCATAATTACATATTATACACAGTATTTTAACTTGAAAGAGCCAAAGAAAAGACACTTAACCTTTAACGTTCTTGATCCATTTACGAGGATGGTTCCCCTTATTCTCAATAAGCGTCTTCATTGGATACTTTTCTTCAAAGTTGCTAGGATCAAGTAGTCAACAGACACAACAAATAAGAACAAAGGCACTCACCTTTTATAATTTATTATCTTCTAGGCAAGAGGAACCGTAAGGAAAAAGTTGGAAGAAAAACCTTGAAGAGGATTAATCTTTTTCTCTGACAATTCAGTTCTGGGAACTGTAAATCATTCATCCAACTGACTTTGTCTCGTAATTGTACTAACGAAAGGCCTTGCGGAGGATGCAATTAAGGTGGCTACGACTGCATGGTCAAACAAGATTGATAATCATATCTTCCTTCGAATAGCTAAATAATGTCGAAATGCTCTTTTCATCAATTTTAACCATCGTTCTCGTTCCCGTTCCTGACAAATGTAGATCGATTTTTACTTTTTTCAGGTGTGGTTTAACATGAAATTGGATTTTTTTACAGTACTGAGAAAAGCGTTAAGTCAATGATTTATATTAAAACACTAATATTACTGGTTTACTTAAAATCGAATATAAATAGGGCTTATTTTACAACTCCTGGCAAGTGTTTTTCAAGAACAGTGCCAATGAGGGATATTGGCTGTTATCGCATTATTCAGCTTGTACTCAATAGTGTTTGTAAGTAAGAGCATTGCACATTCTGAAGAATTTCACACTACCACGGTCTCTGTAAATTTCTCTATTTTGTTATAATAAAGCTTCCCACAATGCCACCTTATTTTAGTGTTGTATTTCCCCAAACTCTTTTCACATAATCAATATTTAAGGTGGCTCCCTATAGTTTTACGATCGCACGCGCACTGAGGACGAAAAGTCGAGTAATCCGCGCGCGCTGAAAGGAGAACGTCAGTGTTTTTGGATATTTTATGAAGTCAACATGAGCACAAAAAGCAAAACTGACAGTGAATATTTTCTTTTGGTATCAAACATGTGGGACGGCATGGCAATCATTTACTCTTCAGCTGTAAAGCATGTCTTGTCCCCCTCTCCGCCGAAAAGTAGTGCTTTTCCATAGTGAGCCACCCTCCTCCATGTGGACTCGAAATCTCCTATTACAGAATTTTTTTGTTAGAACTTTCAAATTTTAGCTTCAAATTTCGTACTTGAAACCACCAGAGATTGGTGCACCTCCGGTTGGTGTCCAGTGTAATTAACACATGCGGACTTACAGTTAACTGCAAATAGCCTGTGCCAGGCGTTTGGTTAGTGAGGAACGGCGGAATGAAAACATGAGAAATATTCGTTGGTGTTTTATTAATCGACCATCGAGCGGGGGAGCCGCGAATTAATCTAGAACCCAGATCTTCCAAGACCAAGCAGAAGGGAGATTTCACTTCTCAGGGTCAAACAGAGTGAAATCTGGGTATGAGATTAGCCGCGAGCCACTCGAGTTTAATTTTATCATGAAATCTGATTGGCCAACAGAAAACAAAAGTTGCTATGCCACAGAACCGTTTTCTGGCTCGAGTTCGCTGACGTTATTTTTCGGTGTAGACAAGCGACAGGCGGAAATACGTCTGCATTCGCAGGCTGTAGAGCACTTTAAAATAATAAACACTGTAGGCTTCCCAAATACCGGAAGGGGGTGCAGTATTCCTTGGAATCATTGGCAGGCGCGTGCCGTCCAGTTCTCTAAATCCTGACCCCATTTCAGACCAATAAATGTCACTTTTCATACCCTTTTCTAGGCTTGACCTCTAAAATGCTGTTTTCAAATATGCATGACCGTTCAGTGTATTCTGCGAGGCAAATCGCGCTTTATCGTGGTATTAAAATTGATTCCTCTCGTTTTTGTTTGAAGATGATAAACTCGACAAAAAGAGACATAAATTTCAAGTAATGTCTATATTATGGTTTATTTAAAATTAAGCCATACTTTCGCGGACCAAACCGGCGAAATCATTCTACCCATTTTCAAACCAAAACGGTTGACAAGCCATAGCCTTCAAAAAGGCGGCACATACCTTATATAGGGTAGAAACCCCTCTCCCCACGCCCTGAATTAGCTTCTTCTCAGTAACAACAGCTGGAAAGTAAGGAACGCATCTTTAGTAATCAACGAATTAACAGTACGCAAAAACATCTCGATCGAGATAGCGAAAAGTCTCAAGTATGTACAGTGAAACCTGTATTAAGCGGACCCCATATTAAGCGGACACACTCTATTAAATGGACACCTGCTCAAGTCCCACCTTTTTTTCTTACATTTACTCCAAAATAAACGTGCATTCAGCGGACACCTCAGTTAAGCGGACACGGACACCAATATTAACCCATTTTGTTGCACAAAACCTGTAATAAGCAGACACTTCAAGGGCTTTTTAATTCTGAAAGCCCGGCTCAGACTCCGTCAACATTGTTCACCGATGTCATATTAAAGCTAAGCAGATTATTCCAGATTGATGCATTGAATGACTGGACATTGTGCTACCGGCAGTCCTTGATCTTACAATATGTTACAATATGTTACAAACGGGTTAATATTATTGCACAATATATTTGAACCTGCTTAGAGCGAACAACCCATATCAAGAGGACATTAGCGAGGGTCCAAAGGGTGTCCGCTTAATACAAGTTTCACCTGTATTAACGTACACCAAGCAAGTAAAGAACAGCAAGCAGGTTAAGTACACCAAGCAAGTAAAGTACACCGAGCAAGTACGGTAAGCCAAGCAAGGAAAATACATCAAGCAAGTAAAGTACACCAAGCAATTGAAGTAAATCAAGCAAGTAAAGTACATCAAGCAAGTAAAGTACATCAAGGAAGTAAAGTACATCAAGGAAGTAAAGTACACCAAGCAATTAAAGTACATCAAGCAAGTAAAGTACATCAAGCAAGTAAAGTACATCAAGCAAGTAAAGTACATCAAGCAAGTAAAGTACATCAAGGAAGTAAAGTACACCAAGCAAGTAAAGTACATCAAGCAGGTAAAGTACACCAAGCAATTAATGTACATCAAACAAGTAAAGTACACCAAGCAAATAAACTACATTAAGGAATTAAGGTACATCAAGCAGGTAAAGTACACCAAGCAATTAAAGTACATCAAGCAATTAAAGTACACAAAGTAATTAAAGTACACCAGGCACGTAAAGTACACCAAGCAAGTAAGGTACATCAAGCGAGTAGTGTACACCAAGCAAGTAAAGTACACCAAGCAATTAAAGTAAATCAAGCAATTAAAGTACACAAAGCAAGTAAAGTACACCAAGCAATTAAAGTAAATCAGGCAAGTAAAGTACATCAAGCAAGTAAAGTACATCAAGCAAGTAAAGTACATCAAGCAAATAAACTACATTAAGGAATTAAGTACATCAAGCAATTAAAGTGCATCAAGCAATTAAAGTACACAAAGCAAGTAAAGTACACCAAGCAATTAAAGTACACAAAGTAATTAAAGTACACCAAGCACGTAAAGCACACGAAGCAAGTAAAGTACACCAAGCAATTAAAGTACATCAACCAACTAAAGTAAATCAAGCAAGTAAAGTACATCAAGGAAGTAAAGTACACCAAGCAATTAAAGTAAATCAAGGAAGTAAAGTACATCAAGTAAGTAAAGTACATCAAGTAAGTAAAGTACATCAAGCAAGTAAAGTACATCAAGCAAGTAAAGTACACCAAGCAAGTAAAGTACACCAACCAAGTAAAGTAAATCAAGCAAGTAAAGTACATCGAGCAAGTAAAGTACACCAAGCAAGTAAAGTACATCAAGCAGGTAAAGTACACCAAGCAATTAAAGTACACCAAGCAAGTAAAGTACACCAAGCAAGTAAACTACATTAAGGAATTAAGGTACATCAAGCAAGTAAAGTACACCAGGCAATTAAAGTACATCAAGCAAGTAAAGTACACCAAGCATGTAAAGTACACCAAGCATTTAAACTTAAGTTCCAGAGAATCGACCCAACGTTGGGTCAAACTCACGCTGCGCGTGAGCCGGTCTAGGCTACTTTTTCAGTCATAAAATGAAGTGGGGCTCTATTTTGGCCTAGAAGCTCGAAACTGAGCGTGCGATCCCTTTGCGTCTGTCAATTTTACCGAAAACCAAGCCCATTACGAGTTAGGTAAGAGTCCCTGGGTCTGGAAAATTTCCCTCAAGTTGCTGAAAATCGACCGCTGAGACCGCCTTTGTCCCGATCTGCCGGAACTTCGGGGATATTTTCCAGTCCCAGGGACTCTAAACTAACTCGTGATGGCCTTGGTTTACAGTGAAGGGGAGAAAGGAAAAATATTTAAAGGCTCAGTTTCGAGCTTCTACGCCGAAATATAGCCCCACTTCATTTTAAGAGTGTAAGAGTAGCCGAGACCGCCTCACGCGCATCGTGATTTTGACCAACTTTGGCTTGATTTGCCTGTACTTGGGAGATATTTTCCAGTCCCAGGGACTCTAAACTAACTCGTGATGGTCTTGGTTTTCAGTGAAATGGACACAGAAAAAATATTTGAACGCTCCGTTTCGAGCTTCTAGAGCGAACTATAGCCCCTTTTTACTTTAACACTGATAGAGTAGCAAGACCGCCCTACGCGAATCTTGATTTTGAGCAAATTTGGCTCCATTTGCCGGAACTTGGGAGATATTTTCCAGTCCGAGGGACCCTAAACTAACCGGTGATGGCCTTGGTTTTCAGTGAAATGGACAGAGGAAAAATATTTGAACGCTCGGTTTTGAGCTTCTAAATCAAAATATAGCCCCACTTTATTTTAAGACTTATAGAGTAGCCGAGACTGCCTTGCGCGCATCGTGATTTTGACCAAATTTGGCTCGATTTGGCGGAACTTAAGGAATATTTTCCAGTCTCAGGGACTCTAACATAAGTGGCGATGTCCTTGGTTTTCAGTGAAATGGACAGAGGAAAAATATTTGAACGCTTGGTTTCGAGCTTCTAGGCCGAAATATAGCGCCACTTCATTTTAAAACTGATAGAGTAGCCGAGATCGGCTTACGCGCATCGTGATTTTGACTAACTTTGGCTCGATTTGCGGGAACTTGGGGGATATTTCCAATCCCAGGAGCTCTAAACTAACTGGTGATGGCCTTGGTTTTCAGTGAAATGGAGACAGGAAAAATTATTGAACGCTCGGTTTTGAACTTCTAGGCCGAAATATAGCCCCACATCATTTTCAGAATGATAGAGTAGCCAAAACCACCTTCCGTGCATAGTGATTTTGATCAATTGTGGCTCGATTTCCCGGAACTTGGAGGATATTTTCCAGTCCCGGGAACTCTTAACTAACTCCTGATGGTCTTGGTCTGCAGAGAAATGGACACAGATAAAACGTTCGCACGATCGGTTTCGAGGTTTTCGGCCGAAATATAGCGCCACTTCATTTCAAGACTGATAGAGTAGTCGAGACCGCCTTCTACGCATCGTGATCTTGACCAAGTTTGCCTCGATTTGGCGGAACTTGGGGGATATTTTCCAGTCCCGCGGACCCTAAACTAACCCCTCATGGCCTTGGTTTGCAGAGAAATGGACACGTGTAAAACTATCGCACGCTCGGTTTCGAGCTTTTAGGCCGAAATATAGCCCTACTTCATTTTAAGACTAAAAGAGTAGCCGAGACCCCCTAACGCGCATTAAGATTTTGACCAACTTTGCCTCGATTTGCCGGACTTTTTACGCATCGAGATCTTGACCAACTTTGGCTCGATTTGCCGGAACTTGGGGGATATTTTTCACTCCCGGATTTTCTAAAGTAACTCCTGATGCCTTTGGTTTGCAGAGAAATAGACACATGTAAAACGATCGCTCGCTCGGTTTCGAGCTTTTAGGCCGAAATATAGCCCCACTTCGTTTTAAGCCTGGAAGAGTAGACAAAACCGCCTTGCGCGCATCGTGATCTTGACCAACTTTGGCTTGCTTTCCCGGAACTTGTGGGATATTTTCCATTCCCGGAGACTCTAACCTAACTACTGATGGCCTTGGTTTGCAGAGAAATGGACACAGGTAAGAGGATCGCACGCTCGAACTCGAGCTTTTAGGCCAAAATATAGCCCCACTTCATTTTAAGCCTGAAAGAGTAGCCGAGACCGCCTCACGTGCATCCTGATCTTGACCAACTTTGACTTGATTTTCTGGAACATGCGGGGTATTTTTCATTCCCGGGGACTCAAAACTAACTCCTGATGGCTTTGGTTTGCAGAGAAATGGACACAGGTAAAACGAACGCACGCTCGGTTTCCAGCTTTTACGCAGAAATATAGCCCCACTTCATTTTAACACTGAAAGAGTAGCCGAGACCACCTTACACGCATTGTGACTTTGACCAAATTTGGCTCGATTTCCAAAAACTTGGGGGATATTTTCCAGTCCCAAGGACTCTATACTAACTCCTGATGGGCTTGGTTTGCAGAGAAATGGACACAAGTAAAACGATCCCTTGCTTGATTACGAACTTTTAGGCCGAAATATAGCCCCACCTAATTTTAAGACCGAAAGAGTAGCCGAGACCGCCTTGCGCGGATCGTGACCTTGACCAAGTTTGGCTCGATTTCCTGGAACTTGGGGGATATTTTCCAGTCCCGGAGACTCTAAACTAACTCCTGATGGCCTTGGTTTGCAGAGGGATGGACACAGGTAAAAAGATCACACGTTCGGTTTCGAGGTTTTAGGGCGAAATATAGCCCCACTTTATTTTAAGACTAAAAGAGTAGCCCAGACCAACTTTGGCTCGCTTTCCTTTCGATTTGCTAGATTTCGGCCTAAAAGCTCGAGACCGAGCAAAGATCGTTTTACCTGTGTCCATTTCTGTGCAAACCAAGGCAATCAAGAGTTAGTTTAGAGTCCTTGGGTTTGGAAAATATCCCCCAAGTTCCGGCCAATCGATCCAGAGTTTGTCAAGAATACGATGCGCGTTAGGCGGTGTCGGCTACTCTTTCAGTCTTAAAATAAAGTGGGGCTATATTTGGGCCTAAAAGCTCGAAACAGAGCATGCGATCATTTTAGCTGTGTCTATTTCTCTGCAAACCAAGCCCATCAAGAGTTCGTTTAGAATCCCCGGGACTGGAAAATATCCCCCAAGTTTCGGCAAATTGAGCAAAAGCCGACACCGCCTTAAGCGCATCGTGATTTTTTTCTTTGGCTCGATTTGACGGAACTTGGGTGATATTTTCCAGTCTCAGGGACTCTAAACTAACTCGTGATGGCCTTGGTTTTTAGTGAAATGGACAGAGGAAAAATATTTGAACGCTCGGTTTGGAGCTTCTAGGCCAAAATATAGCCCCACTTCACTTTAAGAGTGAGAGAAGGTAGCCGAGACCTCCTTACGCGCAGGGCGATTTTTACCAACTTTCGGTCGATTTCCAGGAACTTGCGTTATATTTTCGAGTCCTGGGGAATCTAAACTAACTCGTGATGGCCTTGGTTTTCAGTGAAGTGGACAGAGGAAAAATAGTTGAACGCTCTGTTTGGCTCGGTTTCGGGCTTCTAGGCCGAAATATAGCTCCACTTCACTTTAAGAGTGAGAAAAGGTAGCCGAGACCGCCTAACGCGCACGGCGATTTTCACCAACTTTGGGCCGATTTTAAGGAATTAGCGAGATGTTTTCCAGTCCCAGGGATTCTAAAGTAACTGGTGATGGCCTCGGTTTTCAGTGAAATAAACAGAGGAAAAATATTTGAACGCTCGGTTTCGAGCTTCTAGGCCAAAATATAGCCCCACTTCACTTTAAGAGTGAGAGAAGGTAGGCGAGACCGCCTTACGCGCAGGGCGATTTTTACCAGCTTTGGGTCGATTTGCAAGAACTTGCGTTATATTTTCCAGTCCTGGGGAGTCTAAACTAACGCGTAATGGCCTTGGTTTTCAGTGAATTGGCCAGAGGAAAAATAGTTGAACGCTCGGTTTAGGGCTTTTAGGCCGAAATATAGCTCCAGTTCACTTTAAGAGTGAGAAAAGGTAGCCCAGACCGCCTAACGCGTACGGCGATTTTCACCAACTTTGGGCCGATTTCCAGGAATTAGCGGGATATTTTCCAGTTCTGGGGACTCTAAACTAACTTGTGATGGCCTTGGTTTCAGTAAAATAGACAGAGGAAAAATATTTGAACGCTCGGTTTCAAGCTTCTAGGCCGAAATATAGTCCCACTTCATATCAAGAGTGAGAAAAGGCTGCCGAGACCGCCTTACGTGCAGGGCGATTTTCACCAACTTTGGTCGATTTCCAGGAATTTCCGGAATATTTTCCAGTCCGAGGACTCTAAACTAACTTGTGATTGCCGTGGTCTTCAGTGAAATGGACAGAGGAAATATATTTGAACACTTGATATTGAGGTTCTAGGCCAAATTATTGCACCACTTCACTTTAAGAGTAAGAAAAGGTAGCCGAAAGCGCCCTATGCGCAGGGCGATTTTCACCAAATTTAGGTCGATTTCCAGGAACTTGCAGGATATTTTAAAGTCCCGGGGAATATAAAGTAACTCGTGATGGCCTTGGTTTTCAGTAAAATGGACAGAGGTAAAATATTTGAACGCTCCGTTTAGGAGCTTCTAGGCCGAGTATAGCCCCACTTTACTTTAAGAGTAAGAAAAGGTAGCCGATACCGCCTTACGCGCAAAGCGATTTTCACCAACTTTGTGTGGACTTCCAGGAACTTGCAGGATGTTTTCCAGTCCCGGGAACTCCAAGCTAACTCGTGACGGGCTTGGTTTTAAGTGAAATGGACAGAGGAGAAATATTTGAAAGCACGGTTTAGAGCTTCTAGGTCGAAATATAGACCCACTTCACTTTAAGGGTGAGAAAAGGTAGCCGAGACCGCCTTACGCCTAGGGCGATTTTAAGCAACTTTGGATCGATTTCCAGGAACTTGCGGGATATTTTCCTGTCCCGGGAGTTCTAAACTAACAGGTGATGGGCTAGGTTTTCAGTAAAATGGACAGAGGTAAAATATTTCAACGCTCAGTTTAGGAGCTTCAACGCCGAAATATAGCCCGACTTTATTTTAAGGGTAAGAAAAGGTAGCCGACACCGCCTTACGCGCAAAGCGATTTTCACCAACTTTGGATCGATTTCCAGGAACTTCCGGGATATATTCCAGCCCTGGAGACTCTAAACTAACTCGTGATGGCCTTGGTTTTCAGTGAAATGGACAGAGGAGAAATATTTGAACGCACGGTTTAGAGCTTCTAGGCCGAAATATAGCCCCACTTCATATCAAGAGTGAGAAAAGGTTGCCAAGACCGCCTTACGCGTGGAGCGTTTTGCACCAACTTTAGCTCGATTTCCTGGAACTTGCGGGGATATTTTCCAGTGCTGGGGACTCTAAACTAACTCCTGATAGTCTTGGTTCTCAGTGAAATGGACAGAGGAAAAATATTTGAACGCGCGGTTTCGAGCTTCTAGGCCGAAATATAGTCCCACTTCACTTTAAAGAAAAGGTAGCCGAGACCGCCTGACGCGCAGGGCGATTTTCACCAACTTTGGGTCGATTTCCAGGAACTTGCGTTATATTTTTCAGTCCTGGGGACTCTAAACTAACTCGTGATGTACTTTGTTTTCAGTGAAATGGACAGAGGAAGAATATTTGAACGCTCGGTTTCGAGCTTCTAGGCTGAAATATAGCCTCACTTCATTTTGAGACGGATAGAGTAGCAGAGACCGCCTAACGCCCTTGGTGATTTTGAGCAACTTTGGCCCGATTTTCCGGAACTTGGGGGATATTTTCAGTTCTACAGCTTCTAAACTAACTCTTGATGGCCTTGGTTTTCATTAAAATGCACACAGGTAATACGATCGCACGCTTGCTTTTGAGCTTTTAGGCCGAAAAATAGCCCCACTTCATTTTAAGACTGAAAGAGCAGCCAAGAACGCCTTACGCGCATCGTCGTCTTGACCAACTTTGGCTGTATTTCCTGCAACTTGGGGGATATTTTTCAGTCGCAGGAACTCTAAACTAACTCCTGATGGTCTTGGTTTGCAGAGAAATGGACACATGTAAAACGATCGCACACTCGGTTTCGAGCTTTTAGGCCAAAATATAGCCCCACTTCATTTTAAGAGTGTAAGAGTAGCCGAGACCGTCTTACGCGCATCGAGATCTTCACCAACTTTGGCTTCATTTCCCGGAACTTGAAGGATATTTTTCAGTCCCAGGGAGTGTAAACTAACTCCTGTTTCCCTTGGTTTGCAGAGAAATGGACACAGGTAAAGCGGTCGCACGCTTGGTTTCGAGCTTTGAGGTCGAAATATAGCCCCACTTCATTTTAAGACTAATAGAGTAGCCGAGACCGCCTTGTGCGCGTCGTGATCTTAACAACCTTTGGCTTGCTTTCCCGGAATTTATGGGATATGTTCCAGTCCCGGGTCCCTAAAGTAACTCCTGATGGCCGTGGTTTCCAGAGAAATAGACACAGGTAAAACGATCGCACGCTCAGTTTCGAGCTTTTAGGTCGTAATATAGCCCCACTTCATTTTAAGACTGAAAGAGTAGCCGAGACCGCCTTGCGCACATCCCGATCTTGAGCAACCTTGGCTCGATTTCCTTTCGATTTGCTATATTTCGGCATAAAAGCTCGAAACCGAGGAAAGATCGTTTTACCTGTGTCCATTTCTCTGCAAATTAAACCAGGGCCATCAAGAGTTAATTTAGAGTCCCTGGGTTTAAAAAATATCCTTCAAGTTTCGGGAAATCGAGCCTAAGTTGGTCAAAATGACGACGCGCGTAAGGCGATCTCGGCTACTCTTTCAGTCTTAAAATAAAGTGAGGCTTTATGTCGGGCTAAAAGCTCGAAACCGAGCATGCGATCCTTTTGCCTGTGTCCATTTCTCTGCTAACCAAGGCCATCAGGACTTAGTTTAGAGTCCCTGGGACTAGAAAATATCCCCCAATTTCCGGAAAAACGAGCCAAAGTTGGTCAAGATCACGACGCGCATAAGGCGGTCTGGGCAACTCCTTAAGTCTTAAAATAAAGTGGGGCTATATTTCGGCCGTAAAGCTCAAAACCGAGCGTGCCATCGTTTTACCTGTGTCCATTTCTCTGCAAACCAAGGCTATCAGGAGTTAGTTTACAGTCCCCGGGACTGGGAGATATTTTCCAAACTAACTCCTGATGGCCTTGGTTTGCAGAGAAATGGACACAGGTAAAATGCTCGCACGCTAGGTTTCAAGCTTTTAGGCCGAAATATAGCCCAACTTTATTTTAAGACTGAAAGAATAGGCGAGACCGCTTTGCGCGCATCGTGATCTTGACCAACTTTGGCTTAATTTCCAGGAACTTGGGGGATATGTTCCAGTCCCGGGGACTCTAAGCTAACTCCTGATGGCCTTGGTTTGAAGAGAAATGAACACAGGTAAGAGTATCGGGGGCTCGAATTCGAGCATTTAGACCAAAATATAGCCCAACTTCATTTTAAGCCTGAAAGAGTAGCCGAGACCGCCTTACGTGCATCGTGATCTTGACTAACTTTGGCTTGATTTTCCGGAACTTAGGGAATATTTTCCAGTCCCGGGTATTCTAAACTAACTCCTGATGGCCTTGGTTTGCAGAGAAATGGACACAGGTAAAACGATCGCACGCTCGGTTTTAAGCTTTTAGGTGGAAGTATAGCACAAGTTCATTTTAAGACTGAAAGAGTAGCCTAGACCGCCTTACGATCATTGTGATCTTGACCAACTTTGGCTCGATTTCCCGGAACTTCGGGGATATTTTCCAATCCCGGGAACTCTAAACTAACTCCTGACGGCCTTGGTTTCCAGAGTACTGGACACAGGTAAATTAATCGCACGCTTGGTTTCGAGCTTGTAGGCCAAAATATAGCCCCATTTCATTTTAAGACTGAAAGAGTAGCTGAGACCGCCTTACGCGCATCGTGATCTTGACCAACTTCGGCTCGATTTCCCGGAACTTGGGGATTTTTTTCCAGTCCCAGGAACTTTAAACTAACTCCTGATGGCCTTAGTTTGCAGAGAAATGGACACAGGGAAAACCATCGCACGCTCGGTTTCAAAGCTTAAGCCGAAATATAGCCCCACTTCATTTTTAGACTAAAACAGTAGCCAAGACCGCCTTGCGCGCATCGTGATCTTGACCAAATTTGGCTGGATTTCCCGTAAATTGGGGGTTATTTTCCAGTTTCGGGGACTCTAATTTTTTGATGGCCTTGGTTTACTGAGAAATGGACACATGTAAGACAATCGCACGCTCGGTTTCGAGCTTTGAGGCCGAAAGATAGCCCAACTTCATTTTAAGACTGATAGAATAGCCGAGACCGCCTTGCGCGCATTGTAAACTTGACCAACTTTGGCTCGATTTCCCGGAACTTGGGATATATTTTCCAGTCTCGGGGACTCTAAACTAACTCCTGAAAGCCTTGGTTTGCAGAGAAATGGACACAGGTAAAACGATCGCACGCTCGGTTTCGAGGTTTTAGGCCGAAATATAGCCCCACTTCATTTTAACACTGAAAGAGTAGCCGTGACTGCCTTACGGGCATCGTGACCTTGACCAACTATGGCTCGATTTCCCGGAACTTGGGGGATACTTTCCAGACCCGGATACTCTAAACTAACTCCTGACGACATTGGTTTGCAGAGAAATGGACACAGGTAAAACGATGGCACTCTTGGTTTGGAGCTTTTAGGCCGAAATATAACCCCACTTCATTTTAAGACTGAAAGAGTAGGCGAGACCGCTTTACGCGCATCGTGATCTTGACCAACTTTGGCTCGATTTGCCGGAACTTGGGGCAAAATTTTCCTGTTCTAGGGCTTCTAAACTAACTTCTGATGGTCTTGGTTTGCAGAGAAATGGACACAGCTAAAACGATCGCACGCTTGCTTTTAGGCCGGAAAATAGGCCCACTTCATTTTAAGACTGAAAGAGTAGCCAAAAACGCGTTGCGCGCATCGTGATTTTGACCAACTTTGGCTTGATTTGCCGAACTTGGGATATGTTTTTCGAGTCCCGGGGACTCTAAACTAACTCCTGATGGCCTTGGTGTGTAACGAAATGGACACAGGTAAAACCATCGCGCGCTCGGTTTCGAGCTTTTAGACCGAAATATAGCCCCAATTCATTTTAAGACTGAAGTAGCAGCCAAGACCGCCTTGCGCGCATCGCGATCTTGACCAACTTTGGCTCCTTTTCCCGGAACTTCAGGAAGAATTTTAAATCCTAGGGACTCTAACCTAACTCTTGGCTGCCTTGGTTGGCAGAGAAATGGACACAAGTAAGAGGATTGCACACTCGGTTTCAAGCTTTTAGGCCGAAATATAGTCCCACTTCGTTTTAACACTGAAAGAGTAGCCGAGACCGTCTTACGCGAAACGCAATCTTGACCAACTTTGGCTCGATTTCCCGGAGGTTGGGGGATATATTCCAGTCTCGGGGACTCTAAACTAACTCGTGATGACCTTGGTTTGCAGAGAAATGGACACAGGTAAAACGATGGCACGCTCGCTTTCGAGCTTTTAGAGCGAAATATAGCCCCACTTTTATTTAAAACTAAAAGAATATTCAAGACCGCCTTGCCCGCATCGTGATCTTGACCAACTTTGGTTCGATTTCCTGGAACTTGGGGGATATTTTCCATTCCGGGGGACATTAAACTAACTTTTGATAACCTTGGTTTGCAGAGGAAAGGACACAGGTAAAACGATCGCACGCTCGGTTTGAAGCTTTTAGGCCAAAATGTAGCCCCACTTCATTTTAAGACTTGAAAGAGTAGCCGAGACCGCCTTGCGCGCATCGCGATTATCACCAACTTTGACTCGATTTCCCTGAACTTGGGGGATATTTTCCAGTCCCGGGGACCCTAAACTAACTGCTGATGGCCTTGGTTTCCAGAGAAATGGACACAGGTCAAAGTATGGCTCGCTCGGTTTTGAGCTTTTAGGGCGAAATGTAGCCCCACTTTATTTTAAGACTGAAAGAGTAGCCGAGACCGCCTTGCGCGCGTCGTGATCTTGAACAACTTTGGCTCCATTTCCTGGAACTTGAGGGATATTTTCTAGACCGAGTTATTCTAAACTAACTCCTGATGGCCCTTGTTTGCAGAGAAATGGACACAGGGAAAACGATCGCACGCTCGGTTTCGAGCTTTTAGGCCGAAATATAGCCCCAAGAGTAGCCGAGACCGCCTTGCGCACATCGCGATCTTAAGCAACATCTGCTCGATTTCCTTTCGATTTGCTATATTTCGGCCTAAAAGCTCAAAACTGAGCAAAGATCGTTTTACCTGTGTCCATTTGTCTGCAAACCAAGGTCATCAAGAGTTAGTTTAGAGTCTCTGGGTTTAAAAAATATCCCTCAAGTTTCGGGAAATCGAGCCAAAGCTGGTCAAAATTACGATTCGCTCAAGGCGATCTAAGCTACTCTTTCAGTCTTAAAATGAAATGAGGTTATATTTCGGCCTAAAAGCTCGAAACCGAGCGTGCGATCGTTTTACCTGTGTCCATTTCTCTGCAAACCAAGACCATCAGGAGTTAGTTTAGAGTCCCCGGGACTGGAATAGATCTCCGAAGTTCCGGGAAATCGAGTCAAAGTTGGTCAAGATCACGATGCGCTTTAGGCGGTCTCGGCTACTGTTTGAGGCTTAAAAGGAAGTGGGGCTATATTTGGGCCTTGAAGCTCGAAACCGAGCGTTCAAATTTTTTTCTGGTCATTTCACCGGAGACCAAGGCCACATCGATTTAGTTCAGGGTCCCTGAGAGTGGAAAATATCCTCCAAGTTACTGGAACTCCACCCAAAGTTGGTCAAAATTACGCTTTGCATAAGGCGGTTTGGGCTGCTTTTTAGTCTTAAAATGTAATGGGGCTATATTTCGGCTTAAAAGCTCGAAACCGAGCGTTAAATTATTTTTATTTCTGTCCACTTCAACGAAAACCAAGGCCGTCACGAGTTAGTTTAGAGTTCCTGGGACTGGAAAATATCACCCAAGTTGATGGAAATCGGCCCAAAATTGGTAAAAATCACGCTGCGCGTAAGGCGGTTTTGGCTACTTTTCCAGTCTTTAAATGAAGTGGGGCTTTATTTCGGCCTAGAAGCTCGAAGTCGAGCGTTCAAATATTTTTCCTTTTTTCTTTCTATCGAAAACCAAGGCAATCACGAGTTAGTTTAGAGTCCCCGGGACTGAAAAATATCCCCCAACTTGCTCGAAATCGAGCCAAAGTTGGGCAAAATCACGTTGCACGTAAGGCGGTGTCGGGTACTTTTTCAGTCTTAAAATGAAGTGGGCTATATTTTGTCCTAGAAGCTTGAAACCGAGCGTTTAATTAGTTTTCCTTTGTCCATTTCACTAAAAACCAAGGCCATTACGAGTTAGCTTAGGGTCTCTGGGACTGAAAAATATCCCCCAAGCTGCTGGAAATGGACCCAAAGTTGGTTAAAATCACGCTGCGCGTAAAGCGGTCCTGGCTACTGTTTCAGTCTTAAAATAAAGTGGGGCTATATTTCCGCCTAGACGCTCGAAAGCGAGCGTGCCATCGTTTTACCTCTCTCCATTTCACCGAAAACCAAGGCCATCACGGGTTAGTTTAGAGTCCCCAGGACGGGAAAATATCCCCTAACATGCTGGAAATCGACTCAAAGTTGGTCAAAATCACGCTACGCGTAAGGCGGTCTGGGCTACTTTTTAAGTCTGAAAATAAAGTGGGGCTATATTTCGGGACTAGAAGCTCGAAACCGAGCGTGGAACTGTTTTTGCGTTATGTTTGGCAAAATGCACCAAACTTGGAAAACTGCACCACGCTTCCAAAATTGTGCCACACTTGGAAAAATGTGGCACACTTAAAAAAATGCGGTTCAGTTGGTAAAATGCGGCAACCTTGGAAAAATGCTCTACACTTGGAAAAATATGCCACACTTGGAAAAAAGCGCCACACTTGGAAAACTGCGCCACACTTAGAAAAATGCGCCACACTTGAAAAAATGTGCCACACTTGGAAAACTGGGCAACACTTGAAAAAATGCGGCACAGTTGGAAAAATGCACCACACTTGGAAAACTGCGCCACACTTAGAAAAATGCGCAACCCTTTCAAAAAATGTGCCACACTTGGAAAACTGGGCAACACTTGTAAACAAATGCAAAACAGTTGGTAATATGCGCAGCACTTGGAAAATTGCTCAACGTTTGTTAAAATGCACCACACTTGGAAAAATGCGCCACGCTTGGAAAATTGCGCAATTTTTGGAAAAATGCGCGACAATTGGAAAACTGCGCAATTTTTGGAAAAATGCGCCAGACTTGGAAAAATATGCGACACTTAGAAAAATGGGCAACACTCGGAAAAATGTGCCACACTTGAAAAAATGCGACACAGTTGGTAAAATGAAGCAACCTTGGAAAAATGCGCTACACTTAGAAAAATGTGCCCAACTTGAAAAAATGCATCACACTTGGAAAACTACGCCACACTTAGAAAAATGCGCTAAAGTTGCCATAATGTGCCAAACTTGGAAAGTTGAGTAACACTTGGAAACATGTGCTACACTTCAAAAAACGCGGCAAAGTTGTCAAAATGCGCAACCTTAAAAAAAAAAAACGGGCCACACTTGGCAAAATGCGCCGCACTTGCAAAAATGCCACCAAGCAATTAAAGTACATCAAGCAGGTTAAGTACACCAAGCGAGTAAAGTACACCAAGCAATTAAAGTACATGAAGTAAGTAAAGTGCATCAAGCAAGTAAAGGACACCAAGCAAGTAAGGTACATCAGGCAAGTAAAGTACACCAAGCAAGTAAAGGACACCAAGCAAGTCAAGTACATCAAGCAAGTAAAGTACACCAAGCAAGAAAAGTATACCAAGCAAGTAAAGTATATCAAGCAAGTAAAGTACACCAAGCAAGTAAAGTATATGAAGTAAGTAAAGTGCATCAAGCAAGTAAAGTACACCAAGCAAGTAAAGTACATCAAGCAAGTAAAGTACACCAAGAAAGTAAAGGACACCAAGCAAGTAAAGGACACCAAGCAAGTAAAGTATATCAAGCAAGTAAAGTAAATCAAGAAAGTAAAGGTCACCAAGCAAGCAGAGTAGATCAAGCGAGTTAAGTATACGAAGTAAGTAAAGTACAGGAAGCCCGTACAGTAACTGGGGACATAATATGTTGCTGTACACCAAGTACTCACTATTACATGTAACTATACGCGGATGCATATATGGTATTCTGCCATGAAGTATATACCATTGCTGGGGATGTTCTGGGCTTGCTGAGATGACCGCAGTCCCCTGGGAGGTCGTTAGCGATGACCAGTAATCCCGTCCAATCATTATGACTAGAGTGTCGCCGAGAGCGGGCTACGTGCAGCGCGATTTTGACCAACTTTGGGTCGATTTCCAGGAACTTGGGCGATATTTTTTCAGCCCTAGGGACTCTAAACTAATTCAAGAAGACTTTGATAGTAGTATAGTAAACGGCGGTACTAGGACATTATGCAAAAAAGCGGCCTTCTTACTTCCCTAGAAACCAAAAAATACCTTCGCCGGGCCTCAACTCGAAAAATGCATTTTCAGGCCTCTAAGAGTATGTTCCGTCCTAAGCCCTCTCATGAGGAAATTTCATGTCTCCCAACCCTCTAGAAATCAAACAATTCTTCTGCTAGAAACACTGTGCGGAATCGGCTCATTACCAAAAAATACTCTTGCCACCCCTCTAGAAATCATAAAAATCCTTCTGCCAGAAACAGCATAAATTGGGCTGTCCCGGGTCTCCGCAAATCAAAAAATGGCTCACCAAGTGGCAAAACAGAGCTTTTGATTGACACTTAAAGAGAAATCGACAATTATACAGTGGCAATGATGAGTAAGAAAAATAGAAATTATGAACATAAAAAATTATCCAACTATAATATAGATTAATAAATCAGAATTGAATAATTTATCAAAGAAACAATTAGTTGATCTATTGTTGAAAGATCAACAAAAATCAAAACAACCTATTCCAGCACCTCGGAAAACTGTAACACAAATGATACAAGATTATGAGGAAAATATTATTGCACCACCTCTGGAATTTAGACATAAACCAATTCCTAAACCTCGTATTAAATCCAAAAAACCACCTTTTCCAAAACCTAGAACAAAAGTAGTAGAATTATCTATTGGAGCTATGTTGAAGATAGAGAAACCAATCCCTAAACCTCGTATCAAATCTAAAAAACCAATACCAGCTCCAAGAACTAGAATAGCGCTGGTTAAACTAGCTCTGAAAGATGCTGTTAAAACTTATAAGATTAATTTGAAAAATAAAAGTGATCCGTTGGTTCAATTACAAACAACCAGACAAGCAATTGGTCATCATTTTAATAAATCTCACTTGGAAAAAAGTAAGAATTTCAAATTTTATGAAACTATGAGAGTAACTTTCATCAAAGAAGTTCCTAGTAATGAGAAAAGGGATGATATCGAGGTTGAAATTGATAATATGGGTGGTAAGCATTGTTTGAAACGAAAAATTGCTCATTTCAATAGTAAAGCCAAGACTGTCACAAATATCATTGATTTAAATCAACAATTGAAAATTTCTCAGGAAGAGATTCTGAAAAAGATTGCACAATGGCTATCAGAGGGTAGTGGTTGGATAATCGATAAAATTGATAACCATTATCTGAATATTGTCAAATATGTTCCACTGTCAGCCAAGTCATATATCCAACTTCCGAAAGAGTTGAGAAACCCAAAAAAACGCCTGATCAATGTGAAAAATAAGGACAATCGGAATGTTTCAGATGGTGTCATATCAGGTATTTGAATCCACAAGAGATTCATCCGGAGAGAATCAAGAAATCAGACAGATCACTTATTAATAAGTTAGATTATTCTAATGTTGAATTTCCGGTTAAAGTCACTAGTTTCAATAAAATTGAGAAACAGAACAGTATCAGAATTAATGTTTTCGGTTATGAAAATAAACAAGCATATCCAATGTATGTTTCCAAAGAACGATTTGATGATCATTTGAATCTTCTATTAATAACCAATGAGGACAAACAACGCTATTTGTTGATCAAAGACTTTGATAGATTCATGTACAATCAAACCAAACATGAGCATAGAAAACACTCTTGTATGTACTGTCTACAGTGTTTGTCATCTGAAGATCTTCTTAGTAAACACAAGACTGAGTGTATTGTTATTAACGGTGAACAAGCAATAAAAATGCCTGAGAAGGGTGAGAAAATTAAGTTTCAAAATCACAGCCCACAGTTACAAGCACCATTTGTGATTTATGCTGATTTCGAAGCAATTACAGAAAAAGTAGATTCTTGTAAACCAAATGATAATGATTCATATACTGAAGCTTATCAAAAACATACTGATGGTGGATTCAGTTATAAAGTCGTCTGCTGTTATGATGATAAGTATTCCAAACCAGCTCAAATTTACCGAGGTGAAAATGCGGTTTGCAAATTCATGGAAAAAATAATAGATGAAGTGAAATACTGCAGAAATACTATCAAATACAAGTTCAATAAACCAATCAAGATGACTCCTGCTGACGAAGAGACTTTCAAACAAGCAACAGAGTGCCATATTTGTGGCAAGAAGTATAACAACAAGGACAAAAGAGTCAGAGATCATTGTCACGTGACAGGTAAATACAGAGGGTCTGCTCATGAGGCTTGCAACCTCAATTTTCAACTAACAGTTAAGATACCAGTCATATTTCATAATCTTAGAGGTTATGACAGCCATTTTATAACGCAGCAGATTGGTCAAATAGCTAAGAATAACACCTATACCAATAAGAAAGGTGAGGAGCAAGAAATGAAGATTAATTGCATCCCGAATAGTATGGAGAAATATATGGCATTCATGTTAGGCCACAATTTGGTATTTATTGATAGTTTCCAGTTCATGAGTTTGGATAAACTAGTCGATAATCTGCCCAAGGAATCATTAAAATACACATCTGAAGTTTTCCAAGGAAAAGCACTTGAATTGATGTCAAAGAAAGGTGTTTATCCATACGACTATATGGACTCATTTGAAAAGTTCAATGAAACCAAGCTACCAACAAAAGATTAATTCTACAGTATTCTAAATGATGAACATATCTCTGATGATGACTATAAACATGCCAAGCGTGTTTGGAAAGGATTTGAGCTCAAGAATATGGGTGAGTATCATGATCTATATTTGATGTCAGATATTCTGTTGATTTGAAAATTTCAGGAAACCATGCCTTGAATACTATAAGCTCGATCCAGCTCATTATTTCACGAGTCCAGGTTTATCTCGGGATGCCATGCTTAAGATGACAAAGATTGAACTTGAATTAATGAGTGATATTGATATGTTTCAATTTATTGAGAAGGGTATGCGTGGAGGAACAAGCTATATCGCCAACAGATTTGGTGGGGCTAATAACAAGTACATGAAATCATATGACAAGACCAAACCGTCAAAGTACATCACTTATCTTGATGCTAATAACCTATATGGTTGGGCTATGAGTCAGTATCTTCTAACTGGTAAATTCAGATGGATGACAGACAAACAGGCCAATAAAGTAGATCTCAGTAAATACACAGATGATGGCAAAACAGGATTGATTTTATAAGTGGAACTGGTATACCCTCATGAATTGCATGATCTACACAATGATTTTCTTCTTGCTCCTGAACAGGTAAAAGTCACCGAAAATATGCTTTCAGAATATTGCCGGCAAATAAAAGACAAATTTAATATCTCAATAGTGCAGGTTCATAAATTGATCCCCACATTAAGCAACAAACAAAAATATGTTCTCCACTATAGGAATCTACAATTGTATCTCTCCTTGGGATTGAAGCTGACCAAAATCCATCGTGTTTTAAAATTCAATCAATCACCCTGGTTGAAGAGCTACATTGATTTCAACTCACAGAAAACAACTAATGCTAAAAACTCGTTTGAAAAAGACTTCTTCAAACCGATGAATAATGCAGTGTTTGGTAAGACAGTGGAGAATGTTCGTAAGTGAGTTGATGTGAAGCTTGTTACTTGTTAAGCCAACTTATGTTTCATCCAAAACTTTCGATAAAAATTTAGTAGCTAGACTGTTCGCAGTCCCTATTTTTCCGTAAGATCGTAGATGTCGATCGTTGAGTTTGACGGGCCGCCATCTTGGTCTCTTGATGCGAGCGAAACTGGGGAGAGTACAAAATGCCCGTGGGTAGGGGTGGTGGAGGGCACGGCGGGAGGGAAAAAATAGGGAGACTGTAACAGCTTCAATGTGTCTCGTGTTCAAGGGGCGCGGCCGAATTTTGGCGCCTCTGTTAATCACATCAATTAACAATCTCCTCCCCTGAGAAAAAAACCTGTCAAATCAGGGAAATATGATATTACATGTTACTGTGTTGTGAATTTCGAAACATTTTGAACGTTTACTAAGTTGAGTCGAATGAATGCGGGACAGAAGAACTCTTCTCTGACTCCAAAAAAAGCGGCAAAGCCCGCAGAGAATTCCAATTATTCAGATGCGTGCCGTCTTTGCGGCATTAATTATAAAATTTCAGTGAGTGAGTTCGGGGGAAAGAAGAGTACATTTCGACCGAAAATTTATTAAAGATCCCTCAAAGGGTTGGAGTTGACAAAATTCCCTTGCGAGATCTTTTGAAAATACATCTTGATGTTGAAGTCAACAAGATGAGAAATCTCTCGTGTTTGCGCGAAGTGCGCATTAAAGATTCGCAATGCAAGTACCTTGATCGAGTTCATCAGGACAGCTCTTAATCGCGAAAACACCGCCGCGGAAAGTCAAGATGAACAGCGTTTGAAAAGAATGAACATCGTTTCACCGCAATGAAACATCAAAAAACCTCAGAAACCTGATCTGCTCCTTAATGATGCTACGTAGCGGCACAATTACAAGGCAGGAAGGTCTGCCTGAAGAACAACCAACGGAGCTTTCAGCCATTTCCTTCGCCAAAACGAAACTTTGATACTAGTATATTCGAAACTCTTGCCAAAACCAGTTGAAAGAACCGCCAAAACATCTTTTCCTTTCGAGTAAACGAGAAACAGCCTCCTTTTGCTCGCACTTTAACACCAATCCTCCAAGACAAGAAGCAGACAGACGATCAAAATCAAAACATTCTCCAGCAAATTCTCCTGAAACTGACGCCATTTTGGCCTGAGCCGCGAAGTGATGAATGTCACTTTCTGTTTAGACTACGAGTAGTCCCTCTTTCGCTTAGTCCGTCGTGCGTGACGCGAAAGAAATTCGCGAGAAAAAAATGGCCCCGCGAAATCCTGGGGGCGAGGAGCGCGCGAAAGGAGGGACTACCTCCTAAGCCCAAGAGTTTGCCCTTTCACGGCCGAGTGATTTTTCGGTGTAGGATTTCTCATCTTGACGTCCTCTTATTATCGCCTGTTATCAATAGCCCCAGGAGATCTGAATAAAATTGCTCTACTCTACTCTTCAAGTAGCCAGGCAAAAACATATGCCGTGAGAAGTATATCTGCGTTCAGTGTTCATTCAGCGAAACAGCCAAAGAAGTTTTAAAAAGAAGACGGCGAAAGAGGCCTCTTGTAACGATTTTCGCTGCGTCTAAAAGTTATTGCGAAAATTTCAACAGAGTTTCAACCGAGAATTTATTTACATTATACATTATACATTATACATAGGAGATCATCCAACTGCGGTGAAATGTTTGCCGATAGCAGCGGAAAATTTCAGGTGAATGTTCGGTTTCAAGTAAGAAGCCGGTTCAATCTTTCAAATGGACGGCAGAAAAAGGCCAAGCTCAGTGAATTTATAGTCGTTGCTGACTTAGACGATGCTGTTGAGCGGCGAAATCACTAACACGCTCGCAGTCGAGTTGGAGGCAGAAAGCTTTGCCAAACGAAACACTGGATAAATTTAAATCTTTGCAAAGCCTGGTGGCAGATTCGCAAGAACATCACGGCTTGCGAAGCTCGAATCCAACGCTTCGATTTGC
Source organism: Orbicella faveolata (assembly GCF_042242905.1). NCBI lineage: Eukaryota > Metazoa > Cnidaria > Anthozoa > Scleractinia > Merulinidae > Orbicella > Orbicella faveolata. The sequence goes on along the minus strand of NW_028301581.1, from coordinate 1,505,002 downwards.
TCCGGTTCCAAAAAATTCCTGCAAGACGTCACAGGTATCTCGAATGTTGACAACACGTTGTCAACGCTCCTAACATAAGCCAATCATATTTTTGCGTTGTGAGACCAACGCGTAATTCAAACTCTTGAGCTTAGGCGGTAGTCCCTCCTTTCGCGCGCTCCTCGCCTCCAGGATTTCGCGCGGCCATTTTTTTCTCGCGGTTTTCTTTCGCGTCACGCACGACGGACTAAGCGAAAGAGGGACTACTCGTAGTCTACTTTCTGTTACTCAAGTTGTCAACGCTCTGCTGCGCTCTGATGAACTCTATTGTCCCTTCGACCAATCCGGTGTTGCCGTTGCTGGAACAACTAACGCAGCGAACACGAGACAGAGGGAAGCTGTTACGGTCTCCCTATTTTTTCCGCCCCTTCGTTCCCACGCTATAAACCCCACCGCCACTACCCACGGGCATTTTGTACTCTCCCCAGTTTCGCTGGCATCAAGAGACCAAGATGGCGGCCCGTCGAACTCAACGATCGACATCTACGATATCACGGAGAAATAGGGGACTGCGAACAGTCTATCTAGTAGCAGTACACAAAATCAAAGAAGCACTCACCTTGAATAGACCTGCTTATATAGGTATATGTATTTTGGTCTTGAGTAAGACTTTAATGTACGACTTTCATTATAATTACATCAAACAAAAATATAAATCAAAAGCCAAGTTATTATTCACTGACACTGATAGTTTAACATAAGAAATTCAAACAAAAGATGTGTATAAGGATTTCTTCAAAAATAAAGACAAATTTGATAACAGTGATTATCCAGAAATCAGTAAATTTTACGATAAATCCAATAAGAAAGTAATCGGCAAATTCAAGGATGAAGCTGCTGGAGAAATAATTATAACAGAATTCATTGGTCTTCGAAGTAAGATGTATTCTTACACCAAGGACAACGGTGAAAATGCTAAAACCGCCAAGGGCATCAAAAAAATCATAATCAAAAAGAGTATCAATCATGCAGACTACAGTAAACGGCATGTAATGCTTACTTGTTCCCTTTGTTCCATTGTTCCTCTTTGAGCTGATTAATACAATTCACCTTTCTCCCTTCTGTTTACTTTTCAAATTATGACCGGCAGTGAGACTTATGAAATAAAACAATGTAAAAGAATAATGTGATAGATCCCCAAGAGAAATCCAGTGGCGGATCCAGACTTTCACCAATACAGTTTATTTCAGTTCAAAGACAAACATAGTTCAGATATTCCAGTGCTAATACACTGCTCTGACAGTGCTCATTCAATTGAATTCACCTCAAGACAGCAAAAAGTCCGGGCTAAACAGCGCTCACCAATACGTAAATTTAATGTTGACCCTTGACCTATCGCGTGTGCAACTTGCTTGTAGATCTAAAGTTGTATGTATAGACGATGTGTTCGTATTATCAGTTTGCCGGTGAGCGCAAATTTATCCGACTTTGCATAAAGCACAATCCACAATAAAAATCTTCTTTTAAATGCTGATATTAAAGACACTACGCGGATCCTACAAACTGCAAAAGACAGCCGCAAAGGACAAGTTCCTAGTTCCCCGAAAGGCGAATAAACTCTTTCTGCTGATCCTAGAAGCTGCAAAGAAATGAATAAACATTCATCTCTCCGGATAAAGTGAAACTTGTTGTTTAAAGTACATCAACAACATACGCAAACTTGAAAACAACAAACAGTATTTTCATTGTTTCTCTCTGAAATCAACACCATATCTTGAAATAACAGACATTTGGCAACGCTAATTACCTCACCGGAAATTAATTTGTTGTTTTAACCTTATACCTGTTTTTAATGAACCTTCCTATTGATTTACCTCTGACAAAGCCATTATCTATTGTTTAATCACAACCACTCTTCCGTTGAGAGAAAATTTAAAATACCACATTTGTAAAACTTTACAAAAAACTACAACCTGCAAATGAATTGTAGCTTTTATTACAAAAATGACCTGTTTTCCATTGTGAGTGTTTTTCAGCTGAAAATCCTGTGGTTAAATCACGTCTTCTAGACTCTTCTAGTTGTTTTTCACAAACCAAACCTAATTTGTGCTCTTATCATGCGCGACAGCTATAAGCCGTTTTCATTACAGCAAAATGATTAGTTCTTCAGCGAATTACTTTTTTAAAGTTGAAAGATACATTGCATTGCCTCCAGGTAAAATGTAAACAATGGCATAAACCAAAACTTTCCCCTTACACGACTTGAGTATTCTGTGGCTTTCATGTAAATGTTGTGTAACGGAACCGCCACTCTGTATTGCATTAAAGAGACCATAATCTAAGCTACATTAGCCAGTTCTGATAAAGACAAAACTTTCAGCTAGCTCAATTTTTCGTAACACTATTCCCTATTGCTTTCTGCTATCTCAACTGCTTTCACAGCGAACCTCTTTAATGTTCTTCTTCAATTCTAGTTCAATTTCACAACTATTTCAGCCCACAGATACATTTAGTTCAGCCCTAAACAACGCTCACCAATACATAAATTTAATGTAGACCCTTGACCTATCGCGTGTCCCACAAACATAAGTTTAGTTCAGATATCTCAGAGCTCATACAATGCTCACACAGTGCTTTTTTACTACCTCCCAGAGTGTATTTCCCTTCCACTGAGGGTGAATCGTGCGCGACATAAACGGGACGAAACTATGCGAAATCACTATCCAAAGGAATGCAAGCACGCCAGCATAAAGCGATGACGTCACACAATACGTCATCGCTTAAAAATATAATACAGCACATTTCCAAAACTTCATAAAAACTAAAAACTGCAAATGAATCGTACCCTGACTTCACTATCACCACTGTAAACAGTATATTTCAGTTCTCAACAATGCTCATACAGTGCTCTCACGGTGCTCATTCTGTTCACACAATGCTCATTCAATTCACTTCAAGACTGGCAAAAGTACAACTGCGCTACCAATCTGTAAATTTAATATAGACCCTTCAGCTATCGCGTGTGCCACTTGCTTGTCTATCTAAATTTGTATGTATGGATGATATGTTCTTATTATGAGTTCGCCAATAAGCCCAAATTTATCCGACCGTGTATAAACCAAAATCAACCCCCAAATCTTCGTTTAAAACTGAAATTAAAAGCACTCCGCTGATCCTACAAACAGAAAATGAAAAGAGCAAACGAAAAGTTGCTCTCTCTGAAATCGACACCCTATTATCTTTAAAAATATTTGGAAACACTAATTACCTCACCGGAAATTAATTTGTTGTTTTAACTGTATACTTGTCATATGGATTAAAAGCCCTCTGCTAATCCTTCAAACAGCAAATGAAAGCCGCAACGCCCTCACCTATCGCCTGTACGACTTACTTGTCTACCTAAACTTGTATGTATGGAGGATATGTTCTTATTATGAGTTTGCCCGTGAACGCAAATTTAAACAGCCAAGGAAAGCCGCAAAGCCCTCACCTATCGCCTGTGCGACTTACTTGTCTATCTAAACTTGTATGTATGGAGGATATGTTCTTGTTATGAGTTTGCCCGTGAATGCAAATTTATCCGATACTGTATAAACCAAAATACAACCCTAAATCCTCTTTTAAAAGCTAGAATTAAAAGCACTCCGGTAAACCCACTAACAGCATCTCCCAGAGTGCATTTCGCTTCCACAGAGGGATAAAAAGTGCGCGACAAAAGCGCGAGGAACATAAACGTGACGAAATCACTATCCAAAGGAGTTCAGCGTGCCAGCATAAAGCGATGACATCACATCATAAGTCATCGCTTAAAATATACACAAATGTTTCATAAGATGAAAACAATAAAGTCAGATCATCACGTAATCGGATCTTATGAATTGAATAAAGTATCACTATCATGTTTTGATGATAAATGATATCTTCATGATGATGGTATTAATTCTTATGCCTATTGTCACCGTTTGATTCAATAAAATCAGCAGTAATCTCGCTTGAAGTTTTTGGTTCATCAATAAATTCATTCTCCAATTTTTGAAAATCTTTGGTGATGTTCAAATTCCTTGGGTGCAGTCTAGTGCTAAGGTGTCTGTATTGGCATAGGCTAAAATAGGGACTGGACCATTGGACCCTTGGACCTTTGGACTATTTTTGGACTATTTTTTGGACTATTTCTAGGACTATTTCTTGGACAAAATTTTAGACTATTTTTCAAGGGGTGGGTAGGTAGTTTTGTCAGGGGGGTGGTTTATCATATCTTCTTCCTCAGGGAAGGGTAGGTAGAAGGTAGGTAGTTTTTTCTCTTTGGGAGGGGTGGGCAGGGGAATTTTGTCAAAATATATGATTCTTACTCATCAAAAATTAACACTTAGGAAGAGGTGGGTAGGTAGGAAGTTTTGTCAGGGGAAATGGTTGATCATATGTTCCTCCTTAGGGAGGGGAGTGTACGTAGTTTTCGTTAGGGGGAGAAGTGCTAATTACAGCACTTGAATCATTACACATGATAAACCATCTGAAAGCAATAGTCACACAACACATCCTCGCATGCGCACAACCTATTAACACGAGAGGAGAATGTAAGTAAAAGTTGTCATCTATGAGGGGAGGGGACCGTAATTATTACATAAAAGTTACCAGCATTAGGGAAACATTTTTCGATTCTTGTTCGCTGTGTCGCTTATTGACTTGTGCCAATGCAACTTGCTGCTTATATTTTGCTAACTAATGGATCGTTTGCACCAGTCGGCCTCGACTATATTTCTCTCGCGGATAAGAACCGTCACAAGAGTTATTTCCATTCCCTTTAATCTACCTACCCCTCCCTGAGGAAGAACATATGATAAACAACCCCCCTAACAAAACTACCTTCCCATCCCTTAAAAAATAGTCCAAAATTTAATCCAAGAAATAGTCAAAAAAGCAGTCCAAAAAATAGTCCAAAGATCCAAGCGTCCAATGGTCCAGTCTATATTTTACCCTATGCCATCTGTATTTATCAGTCATTTGATAATTTTTGTTGTTTAAAAAAACAGTACAGTTCCATGGTGGATTATATTTCATCATTATCGGTGTAGGTAATTTTCATGGTTTGACAAGAACGATTTCATCGCATGGCGATATCCCGTGTACAATAAAGAATGCGTGACGTTCTCAGAAAGACAGCGGAACTTTCCCTCGGAAAGAGTCATCCAATTTCTATTGAGAGACTGTGGTATGATTTATTTCTAACACGGAAGAAACATATCATCCACTGGACTTTCCCTAATAGTTCTCACTTTACTTCTTACGCGTAAGAAACACATCATACACCAGACTTTCCCTAATCGTTCTCACTTTATTTCTTACGCGTAAGAAACACATCATCCACTAGACTTTCCCTAATCTTTCTCACTTTATTTCTTACGCGTAAAAAAAAACATCATCCACTAGAATTTACCTAATCGTTCTCACTTTATTTCTTACGCGTAAGAAACACATCATCCACTAGACTTTCCCTAATCTTTCTCACTTTATTTCTTACGCGTAAGAAACACATTATCCACTAGAATTTCCCTAATCGTTCTCACTTTATTTCTTACGCGTAAGAAACACATCATCCACTAGAATTTCCCTAATCGTTCTCACTTTATTTCTTACCCGTAAGAAACACATCATTCACTGTACTTTCCCTAATCGGTCTTACTTTATTTCTCACCCGTAAGAAACATATCATCCACTGGACTTTCCCTGATTGTTCTCACTTTATTTCTTACGCCTAAGACACACGTAATCCACTGGACTTTCCCTAATCATTCTCACTTTATTATTTCTTACGTGTAAGAAGCACATAATCCACTAGACTTTCCCTAATCTTTCTCACTTTATTTCTTGCGCGTATGACACACATAATCCACTGGACTTTCGCTAATCGTTCTCACTTTATTTCTTAGGCGTAAGAAACAAATCATCCACTAGAATTTCCCTGATCGTTCTCACTTTATTTCTTACGCGTAAGAAACACATTATCCACTACACTTTCCCTAATCGTTCTCACTTTATTTCTTGCGCGTAAGAAACACATCATCCACTACACTTTCCCTAATCTTTCTCACTTTATTTCTTGCGCGTATGACACACATAATCCACTGGACTTTCGCTAATCGTTCTCACTTTATTTCTTAGGCGTAAGAAACAAATCATCCACTAGAATTTCCCTGATCGTTCTCACTTTATTTCTTACGCGTAAGAAACACATTATCCACTACACTTTCCCTAATCGTTCTCACTTTATTTCTTGCGCGTAAGAAACACATCATCCACTGGACTTTCGCTAATCGTTCTCACTTTATTTCTTACGCGTTAAAACCACATCATCCACTACACTTTCCCTACTCTTTCTCACTTTATTTCTTGCGCGTATGACACACATCATCCACTGGACTTTCGCTAATCGTTCTCACTTTATTTCTTACGCGTTAAAATCACATCATCCACTGGACTTTCCCTAATCGTTCTCACTTTATTTCTTGCGCGTAAGAAACACAAAATCCACTGGACTTTCGCTAATCGTTCTCACTTTATTTCTTGCGCGTAAGAAACACAAAATCCACTGGACTTTCCCTAATCGTTCTCACTTTATTTCTTGCGCGTAAGAAACACATCATCCACTACACTTTCCCTAATCTTTCTCACTTTATTTCTTGCGCGTATGACACACATAATCCACTGGACTTTCGCTAATCGTTCTCACTTTATTTCTTAGGCGTAAGAAACAAATCATCCACTAGAATTTCCCTGATCGTTCTCACTTTATTTCTTACGCATAAGAAACACATTATCCACTACACTTTCCCTAATCGTTCTCACTTTATTTCTTGCGCGTAAGAAACACATCATCCACTGGACTTTCGCTAATCGTTCTCACTTTATTTCTTACGCGTTAAAACCACATCATCCACTACACTTTCCCTACTCTTTCTCACTTTATTTCTTGCGCGTATGACACACATCATCCACTGGACTTTCGCTAATCGTTCTCACTTTATTTCTTACGCGTTAAAATCACATCATCCACTGGACTTTCCCTAATCGTTCTCACTTTATTTCTTGCGCGTAAGAAACACAAAATCCACTGGACTTTCGCTAATCGTTCTCACTTTATTTCTTGCGCGTAAGAAACACAAAATCCACTGGACTTTCCCTAATCGTTCTCACTTTATTTCTTGCGCGTAAGAAACACAAAATCCACTGGACTTTCCCTAATCGTTCTCACTTTACTTCTTGCGCGCAAGAAACACAAAATCCACTGGACTTTCCCTAATCGTTCTCACTTTATTTCTTGAGCGCAAGAAACACAAAATCCAGTGGACTTTCGCTAATCGTTTTCACTTTATTTCTTGCGCGTAAGAAACACAAAATCCACTGGATTTCCCTAATCGTTCTGACCTTATTTGTTGCGCGTAAGAAACACAAAATCCACTGGACTTCCCTAATCGTTCTCACTTTATTTCTTGAGCGCAAGAAACACAAAATCCAGTGGACTTTCGCTAATCGTTTTCACTTTATTTCTTGCGCGTAAGAAACACAAAATCCACTGGATTTCCCTAATCGTTCTGACCTTATTTGTTGCGCGTAAGAAACACAAAATCCACTGGACTTCCCTAATCGTTCTCACTTTATTTCTTGAGCGTAAGAAACACAAAATCCACTGGACTTTCGCTAATCGTCCTCACTTTATTTCTTGCGCGAAAGAAACACAAAATCAACTGGACTTTAGCTAATCGTTCTCACTTTATTTCTTGCCCGTAAGAAACACAAAATCCACTGGAGTTTCCATTATCGTTCTCACTTTATTTCTTGCGCGTAAAAAACACAAAATCCACTGGACTTTCGCTAATCGTTCTCACTTTATTTCTTGCGCGAAAGAAACACAAAATCCACTAGACTTTAGCTAATCGTTCTCACTTTATTTCTTGCCCGTAAGAAACACAAAATCCACTGGAGTTTCCATTATCGTTCTCACTTTATTTCTTGCGCGTAAGAAACACAAAATCCACTGGACTTTCGCTAATCGTTCTCACTTTATTTCTTGCGCGAAAGAAACACAAAATCCACTAGACTTTAGCTAATCGTTCTCACTTTATTTCTTGCCCGTAAGAAACACAAAATCCACTGGAGTTTCCATTATCGTTCTCACTTTATTTCTTGCGCGTAAGAAACACAAAATCCACTGGACTTTCGCTAATCGTTCTCACTTTATTTCTTGCGCGAAAGAAACACAAAATCCACTAGACTTTAGCTAATCGTTCTCACTTTATTTCTTGCCCGTAAGAAACACAAAATCCACTGGAGTTTCCATTATCGTTCTCACTTTATTTCTTGCGCGTAAGAAACACAAAATCCACTGGACTTTCGCTAATCATTCTCACTCTATTTCTTGCGCGTAAGAAACACAAAATCCACTGGACTTCCCCTAATCGTTCTCACTTTATTTCTTGCGCGTAAGAAACACAAAATCCACTGGACTTTCGCTAATCGTTCTCACTTTATTTCTTGCGCGTAAGAAACACAAAATCCACTGGACTTTCCCTAATCGTTCTCACTTTATTTCTTGCGCGTAAGAAACACAAAATCCACTGGACTTTCGCTAATCGTTCTCACTTTATTTGTTCCGCGTAAGAAACACAAAATCCACTGGACTTTCGCCAATCGTTCTCACTTTATTTCTTGCGCGTAAGAAACACAAAATCCACTAGACTTTCCCTAATCGTTCTCACTTTATTTGTTCCGCGTAAGAAACACAAAATCCACTGGACTTTCGCCAATCGTTCTCACTTTATTTCTTGCGCGTAAGAAACACAAAATCCACTAGACTTTCCCTAATCGTTCTCACTTTACTTCCTGCGCGTAAGAAACACATATTCCACTGGACTTTCGCTAATCGTTCTCACTTTATTTCTTGCGCGTAAGAAACACAAAATCCACTGGACTTTCGCTAATCGTTCTCACTTTATTTGTTCCGCGTAAGAAACACAAAATCCACTGGACTTTCGCCAATCGTTCTCACTTTATTTCTTGCGCGTAAGAAACACAAAATCCACTAGACTTTCCCTAATCGTTCTCACTTTATTTGTTGCGCGTAAGAAACACAAAATCCACTGGACTTTCCCTAATCGTTCTCACTTTATTTCTTGCACGTAAGAAACACAAAATCCACTGGACTTTCCCTAATCGTTCTCACTTTATTTCTTGTGCGAAAGAAACACAAACTCCACTGGACTTTCCCTAATCGTTTTCACTTTATTTCTTGTGCGTAAGAAACACAAAATCCACTGGACTTTCGGTAATCGTTCTCACTTTATTTGTTGCGCGTAAGAAACACAAAATCCACTGGACTTTACCTAATCGTTCTCAGTTTATTTCTAGCGCATAAGAAACACAAAATCCACTGGACTTTCGCTAATCGTTTTCACTTTATTTCTAGCGCGTAAGAAACACAAAATCCACTGGATTTCCCTAATCGTTCTCACTTTGCTTCTTGCGCGTAAGAAACACATATTCCACTGGACTTTCGCTAATTCTTCTCACTTTATTTCTTGCGCGTACGAAACACAAAATCCACTGGACTTTCCCTAATCGTTCTCACTTTATTTCTTGCGCGTAAGAAACACAAAATCCACTGGACTTTCGCTAATCGTTGTAGGTTGATTTCTTGCGCGTAAGAAACACATAATTTACTGGACTTTCCCTAATCGTTGTAGCTTGATTTCTTGGGCGTAAGAAGCACATAATCCACTGGACTTTCGCTAATCGTTCTCACTTCATTTCTTCGCGTAAGAAACACAAAATCCACTGGACGTTCCCTAATCGTTCTCACTTTATTTCTTCGCGTAAGAAACACAAAATCCACTGTACTTTCGCTAATCGTTCTCACTTTATTTCTTGCGCGTAAGAAACACAAAATCCACTGGACTTTCGCTCATCGTTCTCACTTTATTTCTTGCGCGTAAGAAACACAAAATCCACTGGACTTTCGATAATCGTTCTCCCTTTATTTCTTGCGCGTAAGCAACACAAAATCCACTAAATTTCCCTAATCGTTCTCACTTTACTTCTTGCGCGTAAGAAACACATATTTCACTGCACTTTCGCTAATCGTTCTCACTTTATTTCTTGCGCATAAGAAACACAAAATCCACTGGACTTTCGCTAATTGTTCTGACTTTATTTCTTGCGCGTAAGAAACACATAATCAACTGGACTTCCCCTAATCGTTCTCACTTTATTTCTTGCGCGTAAGAAACACAAAATCCACTGGACTTTCGCTAATCGTTCTCACTTTATTTCTTGCCCGTAAGAAACACAAAATCCACTAGACTTTCCCTAATCGTTCTCACTTTATTTCTTGAGCGCAAGAAACACAAAATCCAGTGGACTTTCGCTAATCGTTCTCAGTTTATTTCTAGCGCGTAAGAAACACAAAATCCACTGGATTTCCCTAATCGTTCTCAGTTTGCTTCTTGCGCGTAAGAAACACAAATTCCACTGGACTTTCGCTAATCTTTCTCACTTTATTTCTTGCCCGTAAGAAACACAAAATCCACTGGACTTTCCCTAATCGTTCTCACTTTATTTCTTGCGCGAAAGAAACACAAAATCCACTAGACTTTAGCTAATCGTTCTCACTTTATTTCTTGCCCGTAAGAAACACAAAATCCACTGGAGTTTCCATTATCGTTCTCAGTTTATTTCTTCCGCGTAAGAAACACAAAATCCACTGGACTTTCGCTAATCGTTCTCACTCTATTTCTTGCGCGTAAGAAACACAAAATCCACTGGACTTCCCCTAATCGTTCTCACTTTATTTCTTGCGCGTAAGAAACACAAAATCCACTGGACTTTACCTAATCGTTCTCACTTTATTTCTTGCGCGTAAGAAACACAAAATCCACTGGACTTTCGCTAATCGTTCTCACTTTACTTCTTGCGCGCAAGAAACACAAAATCCACTGGACTTTCCCTAATCGTTCTCACTTTATTTCTTGAGCGCAAGAAACACAAAATCCAGTGGACTTTCGCTAATCGTTTTCACTTTATTTCTTGCGCATAAGAAACACAAAATCCACTGGATTTCCCTAATCGTTCTGACCTTATTTGTTGCGCGTAAGAAACACAAATGCCACTGGACTTCCCTAATCGTTCTCACTTTATTTCTTGAGCGTAAGAAACACAAAATCCACTGGCCTTTCGCTAATCGTCCTCACTTTATTTCTTGCGCGAAAGAAACACAAAATTAACTGGACTTTAGCTAATCGTTCTCACTTTATTTCTTGCCCGTAAGAAACACAAAATCCACTGGAGTTTCCATTATCGTTCTCACGTTATTTCTTGCGCGAAAGAAACACAAAATCCACTAGACTTTAGCTAATCGTTCTCACTTTATTTCTTGCCCGTAAGAAACACAAAATCCACTGGAGTTTCCATTATCGTTCTCACTTTATTTCTTGCGCGTAAGAAACACAAAATCCACTGGACTTTCGCTAATCGTTCTCACTTTATTTCTTGCGCGTAAGAAAGACAAAATCCACTAGACTTTCCCTAATCGTTCTCACTTTATTTGTTGCGCGTAAGAAACACAAAATCCACTGAACTTTCCCTAATCGTTCTCACTTTATTTCTTGCACGTAAGAAACACAAAATCCACTGGACTTTCCCTAATCGTTCTCACTTTATTTCTTGTGCGAAAGAAACACAAACTCCACTGGACTTTCGCTAATCGTTTTCACTTTATTTCTTGTGCGTAAGAAACACATAATCCACTGGACTTTCGGTAATCGTTCTCACTTTATTTCTTGCGCGTAAGAAACACAAAATCCACTGGACTTTACCTAATCGTTCTCAGTTTATTTCTAGCGCATAAGAAACACAAAATCCACTGGACTTTCGCTAATCGTTTTCACTTTATTTCTAGCGCGTAAGAAACACAAAATCCACTGGATTTCCCTAATCGTTCTCACTTTGCTTCTTGCGCGTAAGAAACACATATTCCACTGGACTTTCGCTAATTCTTCTCACTTTATTTCTTGCGCGTAAGAAACACAAAATCCACTGGACTTTCGATAATCGTTCTCCCTTTATTTCTTCCGCTTAAGAAACACAAAATCCACTGGAATTTTCCTAATCGTTCTCAATTTATTTCTTGCGCGTAACAAACACAAAATCCACTGGAGTTTCGCTAATCGTTCTCACTTTATTTCTTGCGCGTAAGAAACACAAAATCCGCTGGACTTTCCCTAATCGTTCTCACTTTATTTCTTGCCCGAGAACAAACACAAAATCCACTGGACTTTCCCTAATCGTTCTCACTTTATTTCTTGCGCGTAACAAACACAAAATCCACTGGACTTTCGCTAATCGTTCTCACTTTATTTCTTCCGCGTAACAAACAAAAAATCGACTAGACTTTCGTAATCGTTGTAGCTTGATTTCTTGCGCGTAAGAAACACATAGTCCACTGGAGTTTCGGTAATCGTTCTCACTTCATTTCTTGCGCTTAAAAAACACAAAATCGACTAGACTTTCCCTTATCGTTCTCACTTTATTTCGTGCGCGTAAGAAACACATAATCCACTGGACTTTCGCTAATCGTTCTCACTTTATTTCTTGCGCGTAAGAAACACAAAATCCACTGGACTTTCGCTAATCGTTCTCACTTTATTTCTTGCGCGTAAGAAACACAAAATCCACTAGACTTTCCCTTATCGTTCTCACTTTATTTCTTGCGCGTAAGAAACACAAAATCCACTGGACTTTCGCTTATCGTTTTCACTTTATTTCTTGCGCGTAAGAAACACAAAATCCACTGGATTTCCCTAATCGTTCTCACTTTGCTTCTTGCGCGAAAGAAACACATATTCCACTGGACTTTCGCTAATCCCTCTCACTTTATTTCTTGCGCGTAAGAAACACAAAATCCACTGGACTTTCCCTAATCGTGCTCACTTTAATTGTTGCGCGTAAGAAACACAAAATCCACTGGATTTCCCTAATCGTTCTCACTTTATTTCTTGCGCGTAAGAAACACAAAATCCACTGGAGTTTCGCTAATCGTTCTCACTTTATTTCTTGCGCGTAAGAAACACAAAGTCCACTGGATTTCCCTAATCGTTCTCACTTTGCCTCTTGCGCGTAAGAAACACAAAATCCACTGGACTTTCGCTAATCGTTGTAGCTTGATTTCTTGGGCGAAAGAAACACATAAGTTACTGGACTTTCGCTAATCCTTGTAGCTTGATTTCTTGGGCGTAAGAAGCACATAATCCACTGGACTTTCGCTAATCGTTCTCACTTCATTTCTTGCGCGTAAGGAACACAAAATCCACTGGACTTTCCGTAATCGTTCTCACTTTATTTCTTGCGCGTAAGAAACACAAAATCCACTGGACTTTCGCTCATCGTTCTCACTTTATTTCTTGCGCGTAAGAAATACAAGATCCACTGGACTTTCGCTAATCGTTCTCACTTTACTTCTTACCCGTAAGAAACACAAAATCCAGTGGACTTTTGCTAATCGTTTTCACTTTATTGCTTGCGCGTAAGAAACACAAAATCCACTGGACTTTCCCTAATCGTTCTCACTTTATTTCTTGCGCGTAAGAAACACAAAATCCACTGGACTTTCCCTAATCGTTTCACTTTATTTCTTGCGCGTAAGAAACACAAAATCCACTGGACTTTCCCTAATCGTTCTCACTTTATTTCTTGCGCGTAAGAAACACAAAATCCACTGGACTTTCCCTAATCGTTCTCACTTTATTTCTTGCCCGTAAGAAACACAAAATCCACTGGAGTTTCCATTATCGTTCTCACTTTATTTCTTGCGCGTAAGAAACACAAAATCCACTGGACTTTCGCTAATCGTTCTCACTCTATTTCTTGCGAGTAAGAAACACAAATTCCACTGGACTTCCACTAATCGTTCTCACTTTATTTCTTGCGCGTAAGAAACACAAAATCCACTGGACTTTACCTAATCGTTCTCACTTTATTTCTTGCGCGTAAGAAACACAAAATCCACTGGACTTACCCTAATCGTTCTCACTTTACTTCCTGCGCGTAAGAAACACATATTCCACTGGACTTTCGCTAATCGTTCTCACTTTATTTCTTGCGCGTAAGAAACACAAAATCCACTGGACTTTCGCTAATCGTTCTCACTTTATTTCTTGCGCGTAAGAAAGACAAAATCCACTAGACTTTCCCTAATCGTTCTCACTTTATTTGTTGCGCGTAAGAAACACAAAATCCACTGAACTTTCCCTAATCGTTCTCACTTTATTTCTTGCACGTAAGAAACACAAAATCCACTGGACTTTCCCTAATCGTTCTCACTTTATTTCTTGTGCGAAAGAAACACAAACTCCACTGGACTTTCGCTAATCGTTTTCACTTTATTTCTTGTGCGTAAGAAACACATAATCCACTGGACTTTCGGTAATCGTTCTCACTTTATTTCTTGCGCGTAAGAAACACAAAATCCACTGGACTTTACCTAATCGTTCTCAGTTTATTTCTAGCGCATAAGAAACACAAAATCCACTGGACTTTCGCTAATCGTTTTCACTTTATTTCTAGCGCGTAAGAAACACAAAATCCACTGGATTTCCCTAATCGTTCTCACTTTGCTTCTTGCGCGTAAGAAACACATATTCCACTGGACTTTCGCTAATTCTTCTCACTTTATTTCTTGCGCGTAAGAAACACAAAATCCACTGGACTTTCGATAATCGTTCTCCCTTTATTTCTTCCGCTTAAGAAACACAAAATCCACTGGAATTTTCCTAATCGTTCTCAATTTATTTCTTGCGCGTAACAAACACAAAATCCACTGGAGTTTCGCTAATCGTTCTCACTTTATTTCTTGCGCGTAAGAAACACAAAATCCGCTGGACTTTCCCTAATCGTTCTCACTTTATTTCTTGCCCGAGAACAAACACAAAATCCACTGGACTTTCCCTAATCGTTCTCACTTTATTTCTTGCGCGTAACAAACACAAAATCCACTGGACTTTCGCTAATCGTTCTCACTTTATTTCTTCCGCGTAACAAACAAAAAATCGACTAGACTTTCGTAATCGTTGTAGCTTGATTTCTTGCGCGTAAGAAACACATAGTCCACTGGAGTTTCGGTAATCGTTCTCACTTCATTTCTTGCGCTTAAAAAACACAAAATCGACTAGACTTTCCCTTATCGTTCTCACTTTATTTCGTGCGCGTAAGAAACACATAATCCACTGGACTTTCGCTAATCGTTCTCACTTTATTTCTTGCGCGTAAGAAACACAAAATCCACTGGACTTTCGCTAATCGTTCTCACTTTATTTCTTGCGCGTAAGAAACACAAAATCCACTAGACTTTCCCTTATCGTTCTCACTTTATTTCTTGCGCGTAAGAAACACAAAATCCACTGGACTTTCGCTTATCGTTTTCACTTTATTTCTTGCGCGTAAGAAACACAAAATCCACTGGATTTCCCTAATCGTTCTCACTTTGCTTCTTGCGCGAAAGAAACACATATTCCACTGGACTTTCGCTAATCCCTCTCACTTTATTTCTTGCGCGTAAGAAACACAAAATCCACTGGACTTTCCCTAATCGTGCTCACTTTAATTGTTGCGCGTAAGAAACACAAAATCCACTGGATTTCCCTAATCGTTCTCACTTTATTTCTTGCGCGTAAGAAACACAAAATCCACTGGAGTTTCGCTGATCGTTCTCACTTTATTTCTTGCGCGTAAGAAACACAAAGTCCACTGGATTTCCCTAATCGTTCTCACTTTGCCTCTTGCGCGTAAGAAACACAAAATCCACTGGACTTTCGCTAATCGTTGTAGCTTGATTTCTTGGGCGAAAGAAACACATAAGTTACTGGACTTTCGCTAATCCTTGTAGCTTGATTTCTTGGGCGTAAGAAGCACATAATCCACTGGACTTTCGCTAATCGTTCTCACTTCATTTCTTGCGCGTAAGGAACACAAAATCCACTGGACTTTCCGTAATCGTTCTCACTTTATTTCTTGCGCGTAAGAAACACAAAATCCACTGGACTTTCGCTCATCGTTCTCACTTTATTTCTTGCGCGTAAGAAATACAAGATCCACTGGACTTTCGCTAATCGTTCTCACTTTAGTTCTTACCCGTAAGAAACACAAAATCCAGTGGACTTTTGCTAATCGTTTTCACTTTATTGCTTGCGCGTAAGAAACACAAAATCCACTGGACTTTCCCTAATCGTTCTCACTTTATTTCTTGCGCGTAAGAAACACAAAATCCACTGGACTTTCCCTAATCGTTTCACTTTATTTCTTGCGCGTAAGAAACACAAAATCCACTGGACTTTCCCTAATCGTTCTCACTTTATTTCTTGCGCGTAAGAAACACAAAATCCACTGGACTTTCCCTAATCGTTCTCACTTTATTTCTTGCCCGAGAAGAAACACAAAATCCACTGGACTTTCCCTAATAGTTCTCACTTTATTTCTTGCGCGTAAGAAACACAAAATCCACTGGACTTTCGCTAATCGTTCCCACTTTATTTCTTGTGTGTAACAAACACAAAATCCACTGGACTTTCGCTAATCGTTGTAGCTTGATTTCTTGCGCGTAAGAAACGCATAATCCTTTGGTCTTTCGCTAATCGTTGTAGCTTGATTTCTTGCGCGTAAGAAACACAAAATCCACCGGACTTTCGATAATCGTTCTCCCTTTATTTCTTCCGCTTAAGAAACAAAAAATCCACTCGACTTTCGATAATCGTTCTCACTTTATTTCTTGCGCGTAACAAAGACAAAATCCACTGGACTTTCGCTAATCGTCCTCACTTTATTTCTTGCGCGTAAGAAACACAAAATCCACTGGACTTTCCCTAATCGTTCTCACTTTATTTCTTGCGCGTAAGAAACACAAAATCCACTGGACTTTCCCTAATCGTTCTCACTTTATTTCTTGCCCGAGAACAAACACAAAATCCACTGGACTTTCCCTAATCGTTCTCACTTTATTTCTTGCGCGTAAGAAACACAAAATCCACTGGACTTTCGCTAATCGTTCTCACTTTATTTCTTGTGTGTAACAAACACAAAATTTACTGGACTTTCGCTAATCGTTGTAGCTTGATTTCTTGCGCGTAAGAAACGCATAATCCACTGGTCTTTCGCTAATCGTTGTAGCTTGATTTCTTGCGCGTAAGAAACACAAAATCCACCGGACTTTCGATAATCGTTCTCGCTTTATTTCTTCCGCTTAAGAAACAAAAAATCCACTCGACTTTCGATAATCGTTCTCACTTTATTTCTTGCGCGTAACAAAGACAAAATCCACTGGACTTTCGCTAATCGTTCTCACTTTATTTCTTGCGCGTAAGAAACACAAAATCCACTGGACTTTCCCTAATCGTTCTCACTTTATTTCTTGCGCGTAAAAAACACAAAATCCACTGGACTTTCCCTAATCGTTCTCACTTTATTTCTTGCCCGAGAACAAACACAAAATCCACTGGACTTTCCCTAATCGTTCTCACTTTATTTCTTGCGCGTAAGAAACACAAAATCCACTGGACTTTCGCTAATCGTTCTCACTTTATTTCTTGCGCGTAACAAACACAAAATCCACTAGACTTTCGTAATCGCTGTAGCTTGATTTCTTGCGCGGAAGAAACACATAGTCCACTGGACTTTCGCTAATCGTTCTCACTTTATTTCTTGGGCGTAAGAAACACATAATCCACTGGACTTTCCCTAATCGTTCTCACTTTATTTCTTGCGCGTAAGAAACACATGATCAACTGGACTTTCCCTAATCGTTCTCACTTTATTTCTTGCGCGTAAGAAACACAAAATCCACTGGACTTTCGCTAATCGTTCTCACTTTATTTCTTGGGCGTAAGAAACACAAAATCCACTGGACTTTCGATAATCGTTCTCACTTTATTTCTTGCGCGTAAGAAACACAAAATCCACTAGACTTTCCCTTATCGTTCTCACTTTATTTCTTGCGCGTAAGAAACACAAAATCCACAGGACTTTCGCTAATCGTTCTCATTTTCTTTCTTGCCCGTAAGAAATACAAAATCCACTAGCCTTTCCCTAATCGTTCTGACTTTATTTGTTGCGCGTAAGAAACACAAAATCCACTGGACTTTCGCTAATCGTTTTCCCTTTATTTCTTGCGCGTAAGAAACACAAAATCCACTGGATTTCCCTAATCGTTCTCACTTTACTTCTTGCGCGTAAGAAAGACATATTCCACTGGACTTTCGCTAATCGTTCTCACTTTATTTCTTGCGCGTTAGAAACACAAAATTCACTGGACTTTCGCTAATCGTTCTGACTTTATTTCTTGCCCGTAAGAACCACAAAATCCACTGGATTTCCCTAATCGTTCTCACTTTACTTCTTACGTGTAAGAAACACATATTCCACTGGACTTTCTCTAATCGTTTTCACTTTATTTCTTGTGCGTAAGAAACACATAATCCACTGGACTTTCGCTAATCGTTCTCACTTTATTTCTTGGGCGTAAGAAACACATAATCCACTGGACTTTCCCTAATCGTTGTCTCTTTATTTCTTGCGCGTAAGAAACACATGATCAACTGGACTTTCCCTAATCGTTCTCACTTTATTTCTTGCGCGTAAGAAACACATCATCCACTAGAATTTCCCTAATCGTTCTCACTTTATTGCTTACGCGTAAGAAACACAAAATCCACTGGACTTTCCCTAATCGTTCTCACTTTATTTCTTGCCCGAGAACAAACACAAAATCCACTGGACTTTCCCTAATCGTTCTCACTTTATTTCTTGCGCGTAAGAAACACAAAATCCACTGGACTTTCGCTAATCGTTCTCACTTTATTTCTTGCGCGTAACAAACACAAAATCCACTAGACTTTCGTAATCGCTGTAGCGTGATTTCTTGCGCGGAAGAAACACATAGTCCACTGGACTTTCGCTAATCGTTCTCACTTTATTTCTTGGGCGTAAGAAACACATAATCCACTGGACTTTCCCTAATCGTTCTCACTTTATTTCTTGCGCGTAAGAAACACATGATCAACTGGACTTTCCCTAATCGTTCTCACTTTATTTCTTGCGCGTAAGAAACACAAAATCCACTGGACTTTCGCTAATCGTTCTCACTTTATTTCTTGGGCGTAAGAAACACAAAATCCACTGGACTTTCGCTAATCGTTCTCACTTTATTTCTTGCGCGTAAGAAACACAAAATCCACTAGACTTTCCCTTATCGTTCTCACTTTATTTCTTGCGCGTAAGAAACACAAAATCCACAGGACTTTCGCTAATCGTTCTCATTTTCTTTCTTGCCCGTAAGAAATACAAAATCCACTAGACTTTCGCTAATCGTTCTCACTTTATTTGTTGCGCGTAAGAAACACAAAATCCACTGGACTTTCCCTAATCGTTCTCACTTTATTTCTTGCGCGTAAGAAACACAAACTCCACTGGACTTTACCTAATCGTTCTCAGTTTATTTCTTGCGCATAAGAAACACAAAATCCACTGGACTTTCGCTAATCGTTTTCCCTTTATTTCTTGCGCGTAAGAAACACAAAATCCACTGGATTTCCCTAATCGTTCTCACTTTACTTCTTGCGCGTAAGAAAGACATATTCCACTGGACTTTCGCTAATCGTTCTCACTTTATTTCTTGCGCGTTAGAAACACAAAATCCACTGGACTTTCGCTAATCGTTCTGACTTTATTTCTTGCCCGCAAGAACCACAAAATCCACTGGATTTCCCTAATCGTTCTCACTTTACTTCTTGCGTGTAAGAAACACATATTCCACTGGACTTTCTCTAATCGTTTTCACTTTATTTCTTGTGCGTTAGAAACACATAATCCACTGGACTTTCGCTAATCGTTCTCAGTTTATTTCTTGCGCGTAAGAAACATAATCCACTGGACTTTCCCTAATCGTTGTCTCTTTATTTCTTGCGCGTAAGAAACACATGATCAACTGGACTTTCCCTAATGGTTCTCAGTTTATTTCTTACGCGTAAGAAACACATCATCCACTAGAATTTCCCTAATCGTTCTCACTTTATTTCTTACGCGTAGGAAACACGTTATCCACTAGACTTTCCCTAATCGTTCTGACTTTATTTGTTGCGCGTAAGAAACACAAAATCCACTGGACTTTCCCTAATCGTTCTCACTTTATTTCTTGCGCGTAAGAAACACAAACTCCACTGGACTTTACCTAATCGTTCTCAGTTTATTTCTTGCGCATAAGAAACACAAACTCCACTGGACTTTCGCTAATCGTTTTCCCTTTATTTCTTGCGCGTAAGAAACACAAAATCCACTGGATTTCCCTAATCGTTCTCACTTTACTTCTTGCGCGTAAGAAAGACATATTCCACTGGACTTTCGCTAATCGTTCTCACTTTATTTCTTGCGCGTTAGAAACACAAAATCCACTGGACTTTCGCTAATCGTTCTGACTTTATTTCTTGCCCGTAAGAACCACAAAATCCACTGGATTTCCCTAATCGTTCTCACTTTACTTCTTGCGTGTAAGAAACACATCATCCACTGGACTTTCCCTAATCGTTCTCACTTTATTTCTTGCGCGTAAGAAACACATCATCCACTAGAATTTCCCTAATCGTTCTCACTTTATTGCTTACGCGTAAGAAACACAAAATCCACTGGACTTTCCCTAATCGTTCTCACTTTATTTCTTGCCCGAGAACAAACACAAAATCCACTGGACTTTCCCTAATCGTTCTCACTTTATTTCTTGCGCGTAAGAAACACAAAATCCACTGGACTTTCGCTAATCGTTCTCACTTTATTTCTTGCGCGTAACAAACACAAAATCCACTAGACTTTCGTAATCGCTGTAGCTTGATTTCTTGCGCGGAAGAAACACATAGTCCACTGGACTTTCGCTAATCGTTCTCACTTTATTTCTTGGGCGTAAGAAACACATAATCCACTGGACTTTCCCTAATCGTTCTCACTTTATTTCTTGCGCGTAAGAAACACATGATCAACTGGACTTTCCCTAATCGTTCTCACTTTATTTCTTGCGCGTAAGAAACACAAAATCCACTAGACTTTCCCTTATCGTTCTCACTTTATTTCTTGCGCGTAAGAAACACAAAATCCACAGGACTTTCGCTAATCGTTCTCATTTTCTTTCTTGCCCGTAAGAAATACAAAATCCACTAGACTTTCCCTAATCGTTCTCACTTTATTTGTTGCGCGTAAGAAACACAAAATCCACTGGACTTTCCCTAATCGTTCTCACTTTATTTCTTGCGCGTAAGAAACACAAACTCCACTGGACTTTACCTAATCGTTCTCAGTTTATTTCTTGCGCATAAGAAACACAAAATCCACTGGACTTTCGCTAATCGTTTTCCCTTTATTTCTTGCGCGTAAGAAACACAAAATCCACTGGATTTCCCTAATCGTTCTCACTTTACTTCTTGCGCGTAAGAAAGACATATTCCACTGGACTTTCGCTAATCGTTCTCACTTTATTTCTTGCGCGTTAGAAACACAAAATCCACTGGACTTTCGCTAATCGTTCTGACTTTATTTCTTGCCCGTAAGAACCACAAAATCCACTGGATTTCCCTAATCGTTCTCACTTTACTTCTTGCGTGTAAGAAACACATATTCCACTGGAGTTTCTCTAATCGTTTTCACTTTATTTCTTGTGCGTAAGAAACACATAATCCACTGGACTTTCGCTAATCGTTCTCACTTTATTTCTTGGGCGTAAGAAACACATAATCCACTGGACTTTCCCTAATCGTTCTCTCTTTATTTCTTGCGCGTAAGAAACACATGATCAACCGGACTTTCCCTAATGGTTCTCAGTTTATTTCTTACGCGTAAGAAACACATCATCCACTAGAATTTCCCTAATCTTTCTCACTTTATTTCTTACGCGTAGGAAACACGTTATCCACTAGAATTTCCCTAATCGTTCTCACTTTATTTCTTGCGCGTAAGAAACACAAAATCCACTGGACTTTCCCTAATCATTCTCACTTTATTTCTTGCGCGTAAGAAATACAAAATCCACTGGACTTTCCCTATTGGTTCTCACTTTATTTCTTGCGCGTAAGAAACACAAAATCCACTGGACTTTCCCTAATCGTTCTCACTTTATTTCTTGCGCGTAAGAAACACAAAATCCACTGGACTTTCCCTAATCGTTCTCACTTTATTTCTTGCGGGTAAGAAACACATAATCCACTGGACTTTCCCTAATCGTTCTCACTTTATTTCTTGCGCGTAAGAAGCACATAATCCACTAGACTTTCCCTAATCTTTCTCACTTTATTTCTTAAGCGTAAGAAACGCATCATCTACTGGACTTTCCCTAATTGTTGTCACTTTATTTCTTACGCGTAAGAAACACATCATCCACTAGACTTTCCCTGATCGTTCTCACTTTATTTCTTGCGCGTAAGAAACACATAATCCACTGGACTTTCCCTAATCGTTTGCAGTTTATTTCTTACGCGTAAGAAACACATTCACCCTATTATTTCTAAAACCTTAGAAACGCATCGTTCTTATTCATCATATCTCTTCTCAAACTCTACTTTATTCGTTTGATGCTTCATATTTAGTTTATGTGGGACTATATACACCAACAAATGATATTCTAAACAATACGGACAGAACCAACGTGTAACTTCCATATATATTACTTTAATAATCGGTTCAGTTTATTCCAAAATGATTCTTTTTTGTAAACAAAGTAGAACCTTTTATTCGAAAATTTACTAGATACAAATGAGTATACTTCATACTTGTTCATACAATATTGGCACATAATTTTATCCATTCTATTAATATGAGTCAATCATGGGACACAAGTCAATCAAGCCAAAGTGTAAGCCAATCGAGCCAATCGAGTCAATCAAGTCAATCAAGCCAAAGTCAAACCCAAAGACTAAGTCAATCAAGCCAATCAAGTCAGAGTTCAATTTGGGATTCTCAACCTTCGGGTGAAGAATGGTTGCCATCAGACTACGAAGAAACTGATTCAGACTAAAAACATATGGAGAGAAAACAAGATATATTATTGGTGATGGAATTGAGTGAAACAAATAAGTTTAATTGTGGAAATGTTATCCACGAAGAAATGATCAAAATGGACTACATCAATTGTCCATTTTGCGATGAAGAATTACAACAGCCAACAATTGAAATAGTGTCATGTTGTGAAAAACAAGACATGATAAATAACAAGGGTACAAATGTATGCCGCAATTGTGGTACAGTAAGTGGTTATGATACAGCCAGTGAGTACGTTGATTTTCATGAAAACAAGTACAAGATTGTCAAGAAATCGGTTTAACAAAGAAAATATCATTTAGACAATGTGTTAAACGATATCACTAGTAAAAATGGATGGCAATTATCAGTACACAATAAAAATAGAATACATGATATTTTCGGAAAAATAGACAGGATAATGCCACAAATTAATGGTGATCGTAAACGAATGATTAACATTAATTTTATTCTAAAAAAATTTTCGAATTTTTGGATTTACCGACTGATAATATACCAATAACGAGGTCCAAAAAACTTTGCTGATGTTGAATATTATTGGAGTAAAATAATTAATCTTATTCACTTGTGAACAATTTATTAAACTTATCCTCAAACTTGTCGTATAATGGACACATGTCTATTATGATAGTATTTGTACAAAGCTTTCAACTCTGACATCTCAGCTTCGGTTAAATTGTTATCGATATGATTGAAATTGAAAGCATTCTTTGATGCTTTCATATATATGGTTTAGATATTATTTAATCCAATTCAAAATATGTCCCCAACCTTTTTTTTCTGCTGCTACCATAGCGTGAAAAGCATCTCCACCAATTGCAGAAAGGTTTGTTGTGAACCCCATTCGATATGTATTTTTGAAGATGTAGGTTGAGGAAAAGAACGTGTTGTTGTTATTGTACCAGGCATTCCTGCAATTTCGGCATTTATATTTTCACCGTTTTTAACAACCCATATCATGAATTGTTTATTTTTGAAATTATTTGTTATATCGATAAATAGTTGTTCGTTACGATTGAATGTGATTGTAAGTCGGTAAGTTCTACCACCACTACCACTACTGTCTAAACGATTCAGTATTCATACATAGAATATGTCTCTCTGAGTATTTACAAACGCGCCAAAATTCTCTGAAAAATTAGTATCATGTTTGATAACGAAAAACATGGAGAAATCTTTCTGGACGTCGATACTGACATTCATTTCGCCATAGAAACCACGGAAACGGTAAGTTAAATTGAAAACAGAAAATGGTATACTACTTGGTGAACCAGTCCGAGTAGTCACTTTCAAATCGTCCAACGCAGTCACACTAGGACCACTTCTTTTCAACTCTTCTGGATCTAACAAGTCTGCGTAAAATTCGAATAATCTTTTTAACCCCTCGTCGTGCAATGCCACTCGGGCTATTTGTTTTTCAGCAACGTATACTTTTGTTGTCAGTTCAGTGATGTTGTAGTTGAAAGGATGGATTTTGGTTTGCATTTCTCTTCTGAAAAATTTTACAAGATTATCTTCAAACTCATTCAACTGTTTGATATTCACAGTATCATTATTTTCGACACCGTCTTGGACATTTTTTAATCTGATTTTTCATGTCAATATTTTCATTAAAGTTTGCCGTTTGAAATTCAACAGCAGTTTTGAATGTCAGTTTGCCATTTTCTAAATAATACAGCTCATCGAAGACATCTTAGCTCAGAGCGCTCTGTTTTCCCTCGATCCCATAAATAACCAAATGACCACGCCCCTGAGATGGACTGTTTGTAATACCCTGACATTTCAAGTCAACGTTGAATATGAACTCGCAGCGTGTTACACTACTTGTCCTCTTAGATTTAAGCGCTGCTTTTGACACCGTGGACCACGCGATTTTGCTAAAACGCTTGACCACTGATTTTGGTATAGGCGGGAAGGCTTTAGAGTGGTTCTCGTCGTATTTGTCGGGACGCAGCCAGCGTGTTTTGTTTGAGGGGGCTACATCTGGTAGCTTCGATCTGCGTTTTGGTGTCCCACAAGGCAGCTGTCTCGGCCCGCTTCTGTTTGTGGTTTACGCCTCCAAGCTCTTTGAGATAGTACAAGTCCACCTGCCGAATGCGCACTGCTTCGCTGACGACACGCAACTTTACTTGTCTTTTAATCCTAACAGGCCTATGGATCAAGTGAAGGCATTGGAAGCTATGGAGCGATGCATTAGTGACTTACGTAAATGGATGTACCGGGACAAATTAAAGATCAACGATGACAAGACTGAATTTCTTGTTATCGGATCGAGACAACAGTTGCTGAAAATTAATCGCAGTTCAGTCCGTGTTGGCATGATCGATATTAAGCCTGTTAAGGTAGTGCGTAATCTAGGCGCCTGGTTCGACTCGCATTTTTCTGTGAAGGTGTTTTATTAAAGCATCCTTCGGGGAGAATGAAAAAGTCATTTGGTGACAGATCCTTCACTGAGTGTGTCTGTGCCCACTCTGTGTAACGCTCTTCCTGTTAGCCTCCGCATGATCAAATGTATTTCCACGTTTAAGTCAAATCTTAAAACTTATCTTTTTAAATTAGCTTTTAATATTTCTTAAATATGTATATATAAATAAATGATGTAGTGTTTTTTTAATTATTTTTAAATTTTATTGTAGATTTTTAATACTTGTATAGTTTTAGGTTATTTATTGTTGTAATGCGCTTTTGATCAGCTGGTATGTTAAAAAGCGCACTATAAATGAATAAATTATTATTATTATTATTATTATTATTATTAACGTAATTGTATTCAGGTGGAGTTACATCGTACTTATGGAAGTGAATGATGAATCCACTATATTTCGAAAACAGCCTGATTGTTTGTTGACTGATATTCAGTTAGGAGGAAACAACTGACACTGTCACCTGATCCATAGCTGGTGGGAAGAATTCAATCACCAAAGTGAATTCACCCTCAGGAAGTAGATACATGTTGAATCCCAGTCGAAATGCATACCAGTTTTGTGCGTCTTTTCCAATTCTGAAACTGTAAGCTTTCTTACTAATATCATGAGGTGAATCAGAAAAGTCTTCGATACCATCAACAATAATGTTACTCTCACGTGTTGATTGATTAACATCATCCATAAGATATTGGAAAACACTTTTTTTGTTTGTTGAGTCGCTGATATGTGAGTCATTTATTTTTTTTGTAAAACTATCAGTCAGCGTTATAATCATAGCCCCGTTGACTTGGTTTACGTACCTGATATTGGTGGCTGACAGCACGTTGTGGGAGTCAGTGGATAAGTTGATGATTTTGTTGTTACTCCTGTCTAAATCAGCAGCCATTTTATTTGAACCATCAAGTAAAAGCGTTTCATTTTCGTTTGCTTTGGTTGTTAACTGTTGATAATTGACTGCATCATTGTTGTCGCTGCCAGGTGTAATGTTTATTATTTTGTTGTTCCCCATATCTAAATCCACATTCATGGAAGTTCCACCGTTAATATTCAATTTATGACCAGTCTGACAAAAAGATGATGACGATGATAAAAAAGATGGTGATGATGATCTTGATAAACATCCAATAATTTTAAAATTTCAGTACTCCACCTACAGAGTATTAATAAAATTGAAAACAGGCTACCAACTAGATCTCACCCAATCAAATTTTCACGAGCTCGTTGGCTTTCTTAAAGATGCTGAAAATTATGGGTCACGAATGCCTGATTTAAGTCAAGATACAGAAATGCTAAACATACACTGTGATTTGGTTAATATCAGCTTTGTTAATGGAGGAGATACAGATATAATTTAATCTTTCTCAACCAGTATCCTCAAACCGTCATTTAGTTTCACTATGGAACCGCAAAGAGTCACATTTAATCCTGTGAATAAGAACACCATTTCGAGAATGAGAATATATATAACCGATGGCAAAAGACGACAGATAAATCTTAATGGCGTAGATACAGCTTTTAGCTTACTGTTGAAAAGAATTGTCGAATTTATTTATATGAAATCGTATGAATTCAAAAGATTTTACCATCCTCAAATGGGTAAATTTGTGTAAAAACACAAACGAAACGGTTTGATTGTTGACAATATATTCAAACCGATAAGAAGTATAGCATCATCTGTATTCCAAAATGTTGCCAAACCAATCGCGAAAAAAGCAATAAAATCTGGCCGGAGTAGAACACGCTGGTGAGCGTTTGGGTAAAAAAAGCAGCAGAGAAATCAGGTGATCTGATGATGAAACGACTAAGAGGTGTGAAACAAAAAACAGCAACACTTCCAACGATAAAAGAAGAAAGTAGAGATATAATATTGAATCGTTTAATATCAGGAGAAGGTGTAAGGAAAAGGAAAGGAAAGGGACTACTGCTCGGAAAAACAGTCCATTCAACTCAATTCCAATACTTGGTCAAATATTATAAAACACGAATTTTTATCTAAACTAATAGTATAATGGCTTTTAGATCAAGTGAAATGTTACAACGAAATGAGTTTGTAAGATACCAGTCAGATGATGCAATCAAAGCACCAGCTAATGGTGAACACCAAGATAAAAATGGATACAAATTTACAATCAATGACAGATCAGCGTTTAACGATTGGTATAATGCTTATTTTAAAAATTCTGTTTCAAGTACCAAAACTCGCTGATGGAACAGCTTATGGTGGAGGTGATAGAATTACGGTCATCAATGGCTCACACTCTTTCATCAATCATCTGATGATCAAATCTGCTGGTAAAATCGTATATGATACAGATAATCTCCACAAGGTCAGTTTTGTTAAGAATCTATTGGAGTATTCTGATGATTTCAGCAGATCAGTTGCAAAAAACGGTCTTTGGTATTTGGATACTAGCCATCAGATTGCTAATGCTAATCAGAATGCAGGATTTGAAGCAAGACGAAGGTTAACAGTGGGAAATGCTGATGTCAATGTTATTATTCCTGTCAATAGATATTCATTCTTCGAAGTGTTAGAAGATAAGATGCTTATACCAATGCAATTACAATTCAATATAACACTTCAGAATGATGATGAGCTAATTCAAAAAGCAGATGCTGCCGATGATGGAAGAGTCGCCATTAATCGTTTTCTATTATGGGTGCCCAAATTAATTCCAAAAGATAGTCTATATGACAATTTTGTCAGCTCATTTTTGAAAGAAACTAAATGGTCCTATCTGAGATCGTCTATCAAATGTCCGCTCCAGCACAAGCAAGTGGTTTTGATCAGATTTCAGCAAGTGTGGATTATGTTAAACATATATTTGTATATCTCCAAAGAAATAAAACAAATGTCGTGGCAGAAAATCCTTACTTATTGGATACTTATAAATTGAATGCCGCTGATGCTAATAGTTATCTGACGACATGTACATTAGAATATGGAAGTGGAATATTTTATCCAGAAACTGAGTATGATACAGAAACTAAGGTGAGAATTTTTAACGATTTGTCTTATGCTGCAAGAAGAAATGATTTTAATACTGGTACACAACTGAATCTTGCAAATTTTAATGGTCTTTATGGTATGATATATTTTGATTTAACAACCCAAACAGAAAAAGTTACAAGGGATCCCAAACAGTTAATTTTCAGATACAAAATAAATGCTGCTCCAGCAGCTGCATTCAATGTTGACGCAATTGTCTTTTACGAAGAGATGCTGGTTGTGATTAACAAAATTGGTAATGAGTTAGTTATTGTGTAAATAAATAGAATAGCAAAGATAGAAGTTAGTTAGTTATTCCTCAATACGAGGATGTTTTTCAAAATACATATTTTATATAATCTATATAATATATGACGCAATTATTTGAAATAAGGGTGAAATTATCACCAAATCAGAAAAAGAATCTTGCTAGTGCATTTCATAAGCGTGAAACCATTGTTCTCAGGCTTTCAAAAGATGCACTAACTGGAAATAACGTTTTGTAGGTTGCACAAAATGTGCCGAAACGATTGGACAAGAATAAACAGCTGAATAAAGGATTGGACATCAAACTGGCTAAGACTAATATCAGAAACGAGGTTCGAGGTAGTCTGTTGACAAGCATATTAAGTTTAGGTCGTACTTTTGCACCTACCATAGCAAAGAAAACCTTGCAAGCGATTGATTGGGGAATTAAGAAAGCAACTCCTGTTATTCAAAAAGTTGGATCTGAAGCAATTAATTAATTATCAACCAAAGTGAGACCAAATTACAAATATAAAACTGACAGAATGGATCTTGATGCTGACATGTACAAAGGAGGTGCAATTGATATCCAAAAAGCGATTGGCAAAATACCAAAACCAAAGGCTGGATGGACACCAGGAAAGTACAAATAAATGGGACCATATAATCCATTGAATAAGCAATTAGAATACAACCCATGCACCGGTGAGTTCTCAAATGGTACGTACAACCGTGTAATAAGGTGGATGAGATAGCTGCTGATCACGATATTTGTTATGATATGGGAAAAAAAACAAAGGTGATTGTGATTGGCAAATGGTTTCATCACTGGATGAAATACCATATGGTGAAATGCCAAAGAGGGGATCAACAGCACGATTCTTGATTGATCGATAAAAAACAGAAACTGGGTCTTGGGGTATCAAAAAACGGAAGAATCCGTCGAGTGAAGTGAACTGGCAAGAAAAATTAGCTGATGAATTACACAAACCAGTAAAACGTAACTTTACTCGACGGCGTGTAACAGTCAATCATATTGATGAAATATGGTGTTCTGATTTAGTTGAAATGCAGCAGTTCAGCAAGTGGAACAAGGGCTACAGATATCTTCTGATGGTTTCAGATGCGTTTAGTAAATACGGTTGGATTGTACCGTTGAAGGATAAAAAAGGTGAATCTGTAACTGAAGCATTCAAATCCATTATCAGAGAGGGAAGAAAACCTGAGTACTTATGGACTGATGAGGGTAAAGATTATTATAACAAGCATTTGAAGGACTTGTTGGATAAGAATAACATAACACTGTATTCCACGGTAAATGAAGAAAAATCATTGTGAAAGATGGAATAAAACAATAAAAACCAAAATGTGGATGCAGTTTACTATTTGGGGTAATACAGTAATCAGTATTTGGATATTCTACCCAAAATATTAGAACAGTATAATAACACCAAACATGGTTCAATAAAAATGACACCTGTTGAAGCTAGTCAGGAAAAAATGAAGGAACTGTATACTTTAATCTGAATAGTAATACAGAACCATCATCAAAACCGAAGTTTAAAATCGGTGATAAGGTTAGAATAAGCAAAGGCAAGAGAAAAGTATTCGACAAAGGATATACCCCTAATTGGACTGAGGAAGTATTTACAATTGATAAGATCCAATATGCGAATCCAGTCACTTACAAATTAAAAGATCTCCACGGTGAAGAGATAACAGGCAGTTTTTATGACCCTGAGCTGTTAAAAGCCAAACAGGATATATTCAGAATTGAAAAAATCATAAGGAGAAATCATAAGAAGAAGCAAGCGTTAGTAAAGTGGAAGAGATACAGTGATGATTTCAACAGTTGGGTACCACTAAAGGATGTGCTGAAAATATAAACGTTCATCGAGTAATGTATATTAGCGACATTACTTGGTTGTGGTGAAAATAGTATAGCCTATATATACAGATAGATCGTCTATCAGATGTGTTATTTTTGCCATATCTGCTTTTGCTATTATGATAGCCAAAAATATTATTGTTTCTGGCTATATGTCTATTTTATATAAAGCCATATATTCAAATGAATACTTGGAGCCGTCTAACTTTGAAAAGGCATATTTCTAGCCATATTTTTTATCGCAAGTCATTTTCACTGAACCAGCACTAGCATGAAGCTTTTTTCCAGCACTGGATAAACTTTTGAAAATCATAATCGTCCCATCGGAGCGGTTTATTGATTTGACTTTTTTCTTATTCAAATGATTATACTTCACAAAAGAATAATCGCGATTTTTTGCTGCTTTCTTACTATTCTCACTTTGTGATAATAATTGTAAATTACACAGTCTATTATCAGTTTTCACATCATTAATATGATCAATGACTTTATCACTCGGAATTGAACCGTTGAGACATTCCCATATAAATCTGTGAGCTAGCATTGAGTTTTGTTTGAATCCCAGCCCGCTGACAGAACAACGATTATATCCACAATGATTTAAGCTGCACCCAACTATTTTCATTGTTCTGGTATTAATAACCTTGCCAAGATTCGACGCGGCATATTTATTATACAAAGGATGAACCTTATATATTTCAATTTCATTTTTCATACTCATACTACCAATATATCAATAACGTTTCTCTTTTATATCAAATTCAAAAGCTCTGTTTTGCCACTTGGTGAATAAGTTTTTGATTTGCAGAGGCCTGAGATAGCCTAATTTATGCTGTTTCTGGCTAAAGGAGTTTTTTGATTTCCAGAGGGGTGGCAAGAGTACTTTTTGGTCCTGACCTGACTTCGCGAAGGGTTTCTAGTAGAAGGATTTTTTTTGATTTCTAGAGGGTTGGGAGACATGAAATTTGCCAATGAGAGGGCTTAGGACAAAACATACCCTAAGAGGCCTGAAAATGCATTTTTCGAGTTGAGGCCCGGCGAGGGTATTTTTTGGGTTTCTAGGGGAGTGGGTATGCCGTTTTTTGCATAATGTCCTAGTACCACCATTTACTATACTACTTTCGGTTTTCAAAAAAATCGCCAGAAGAAAAACGTTTTGAAAACTTACTTATGAGCAGTCTGGCCGAAATATTAACTCACTTAGTGACTATAACTAGAAAGTTGCCGAGACCGGGCTAGGCACAGCGTAATTTTGACAAACTTTGGGTCGATTTCCAGGAATTTCCCAGCCCTAAGGTCTCTAAGCTAATTGGAGAAGACTTTGGTTTTCAGTGAAATGGCCAGAAGAAAAATTTTTCAACGCTTACTTATGAGCAGTCTGGCTGAGATATTAAGTCACTTAGTGACTATGACTAGAAAGTCGCCGAGACCGGGCTACGCTGCAGCGAGATTTTGACCAACTTTGGGTGGATTTCCAGGAACTTGGGCGATATTTTCCAGTGGTAGGGACTCTAAACTAATTCGAGAAGACTTTGGTTTTCAGTGAAATGGCCGAAAGAAAAATTTTTGAACGCTTACTTATGAGCAGTCTGGCCGAAATATTAACTCACTTAGTGACTATCACTAGAAAGTCGCCGAGACTGGGCTAGGCGCAGCACGGTTTCAGTTGACGAAATGTTAACTCACTTAGTGACTATGACTAGTAAGTCGCAAATACCTGGCTACGCGCCGCGCGATTTTGACCAACTTTGGGTGGATTTCCAGGAACGGACGATATTTCCCAGCCCTAGGGACTCTAAACTAATTGGAGAAGACTTTGGTTTTCAGTGAAATGTCCAGAAGAAAAATTTTTGAACGCTTACTTATAAGCAGTCTGGCCGAAATATTAACTCACTTAGTGACTATGACCAGAAAGTCGCCGAGACCGGGCTATGCGCAGCGTGATTAAAGGGACCCTTGGGGAAATTAGCCGATCACCTCAATACTCTTTGTTTGGTTACTTCTCTTTTTATTTCCAGTATTGATGACTTCATTAGAATACTGACAACGTTCCCCTACTGCCACTCTTGCCTGATTACAGCAATTACTACAACTCTGATGCGTAGGTTTGGCCCGCGCTCGTTTATCTGGATCACACCCGTGCTGTCAATCAGCTGTCTAATACGTCAAATTCGGAAATCAACGCTGATGTCAGTACATGCGCTGGGTTCTACTACCAAGAATTCGCAGAATTTACTTAGTGAAAAATCTTTTCATTTCTGAATTTCCACTGTCAAGCATAGGGCGTATGATCCAAATAAATGAGCACGTTCAATATAACAATTATCAAGAATAAGTTTACAAATTAAAATCAAGGAAAAGTGCCAGGATCTCTAATAAAAGTTGTTGTTGAAAATTCTGTACGACTAAAGTGTTACAAGAAATAGGTATGCAAACTCCCAGCTTCGTGGGAGGGAGTTCCAGTTGAAGCCATCCATCTCATTAAGTGAACGTGCTCTTTTGGTACAAACATATCTTAACGAGGTGCCGCTGCTATTGTAAGGAATCTTTTCTTTATTTGGGTCGAAGTGTGAACGACAATCCTCAACAAAAGTCCTTGGCACACCTGGATCAGACAGCACGAAAATGCGTTGACAAGGTATTTTGGGGACAATACCTAATCACATCATTAGAAGGGGGAACCCCCTTCCCGCCCGACAATGTTGTAAGCGGGCAATGACCACTTCATCACGATTAACAAAATTGATTTGGGCGGAACGGGGCGAACTGATAAATTGCCCTGACAGATATTGCAAAAGTGGGAAGGTGTGCCAAGACTTTTGTCGGAGATTGTAGGAATAAAGTAATTAAACATCGCTATAAAACTCCCTGAACAGCTCAGTAAAAAGGGCAAGGTTTGACTGAAAAGTTGGACAGGAGACTAAAAATAGGTTAAGGAGTCTAACGCGACTAATTCCAAAAAGAGCGCTTCCAAAATCTAGATTTCAATTTTTATTTTGTTTTCTCGATCGACACCCGCGAGTAAACAAACGAGTTGCTGAACAATGCAGCTGACCCGAAAACATGTAGTATAGCAACGGTGCCCGCAGAACATGAATGTACCAAGGTATTTTACCAGGTCTAACAAGAATCAGTTAACAAATTATTTAAGTAAATACTACATTAAAAATAGTTAGATTACAGGGCACTATTTCCAGCGTAACAACAGTCAGGTAATTTACACATACGAAGAACTAGTTCCTAGGAAACGTAGCACCCGCGTATACAACAACAACGATAAGAAAGGCAACATTTGATCAGCTTGTCAAGGAGCAAGTCCGTAATGTCAATGTATCCCAAACACCTAAAGTATTCCAATATTATATTTCGAATGACCCAACACCTATTTCTTAAAACATTACCGTTGCCTTTTTACCCATTATTACAACGAATAAATATGGTTAAGAATTGATATCTTGTTTGCATTTTATTGTTTTACATATTCTCCACCCTTAGATTGAGCTAGTCCCTAGCTCACAGTGAGTTAATAGAATGCAAGCAAGATAACATGACAATACCATAACAAAAAAAATGGAGGCATATATATATATACATATATACATCTTCACGAACTCAACACTACAGCTGAAGAATGTATAACCTACAAGTAAAAATTATGTGGACATACACCATTAAAAGAAAATCGCATAAGCGAAGGGTTGATAGGAATAACAGTGTTCAAAAATGCTCACGTAAAATCTTAATTGTAATATAAAGTGTAAACAGAAGATTAAACCTAGTTGAGTTTCTTACTGCTGAGTTAACAGACAAAAATTTAGTAGTATTCGTGTCAAACCCCGCTTAGTAACTTCATGAAATACTTAACAAAATTGTTTGTTGTTTGCTTGTTTCAGTGTTTTTTTTTGGTTTAGTTTATGTTTCTTTGTTTTCGTGAATGATTGGTAGTTATAAATAACCAAAGCGTGTCAATGGCTCATTCTAGTAATACAATACGGAATTTCTGATTTATCGGGTGGTTTACGTTGTTTTGGCATGAAGAATTTGTAAGGAGGTGTATTGGCCTGACAAACAGTAACAATTGCTTCCTTTAGAGGGCTGTGCCTTGCAAAATCCAAAACTTTCCTTATTTCTTCCGTCATAGGAGTATTGGTCAGATATTCTGTTAAACTAGGAAAGGTTACTGCTTCTTCGTAAGTTGGCAATTTAGAAAAATCTTTAGCTGAGTCAACTGTTGTGCTTGTTTCATTATGTTTGGAGCTGGAAATTTGCTGTGTTTCACACGCGTTGTCGTGAACTAAGTCTTCTTGGCAGCTTGCTTGGCTGGGCAAGACAAAGAGACGAGAGTCAGTGGTAATTTCCTGGGAATACGAAAGAGTTTCGGTTTTCTTTGTGTGCAAATTGGGTATGGCTTCCGAATCTAAATTCCTAGTCCTGAAAATACCTGAAGTGGTGTGACTGCGTAAGTCAGATTTTGGTAAAACCTGTTGTACAACTTGATCAGGGGTTTACAAGGGTTGTTTACTCACAATGCTTTGTTCATTTTCCTTTGGAGCGTCTTCCATTTCTGTGTGAAATATTTTCTCGTTAATCTCTTCTCTTAAAATTGGGTAACTTCTTTTCTGTTTTAATATTGGTTTTAATTTAACTGACGATATATTATGATTTCTTGTATCTATTTTTAACTTCTTCAATGCGTTTCCGTTTTCCTATGGTTTCGTCACTGTTTGTGGTGATAACATCTTTGAGATGTAATTCTTTCCTTTCTAGGTCATCTACGTAGGTACTATGATGTTTATCAATAATCACGGTAACGCCAGCGTTAATGTTTCCATCGGGACAAATTGACATGTTGTTAACACCTTGTGCGGCGTCATCGCTGAGTGAGAAAACTGTCTGATTTTGCGGTATTCTCTTGGTAATATTAATATGGACATAGCCAGTCTCCATTTTATTTTCAATTTCTGATAAATGATATCTGCGCACTTTCACTTGTGTATTTCTGTTAACCTTTCTTTTATTGCGTCTCGTATGTTGAGAACTCTGGTTCAATTTGGTAACTGTATTTAATTTTCTCAACATGTATTATCAAAAGTTACATTGTGATTACTATTTTTCGTCGCCGAAGAAAGCGGACATAAAGATTCCCTAGACTGTGTTCCAGACACGATATTTTTAGTAGGATATGGGTGTCCCGGGATTACCACGATATCCGAAATAGGCGAGTCAGAAAAACTGTCATCAAGGCGATTGTGACTATTTACAATTGGCGATTCCGTGCGAATATCATCAATACTATTTACAAGTAGAAACATTATGTCGAGCAACCGAATGTCTTGGAGAGAATCTGCTATCTATAGTGGTAAAACAATTTCTGGGCTTATAACTAACTTGATTGTTGTTTCTAGTTGCTCTTCGAAAACCTTGTCTATAATATTTAAATAATTTTGTTCTGCCAAAACGGACTCTTGGGGTACCAACAAGAGTCCTTAGGCGTTTCCCTGGTTGGAATTTGGTGGTTCCTCTATGGCTAACATAGAACGTCGATTGTAGAAGGGGTGAATACGGAATTCATTACTATATTCATCATTCCAGCCTCTGTAAGATCGGTCATATGAGCGATTGGCGGAATGGCGCGGATTCTGATACCGCCTTAAAACACTCCCTAAATATGTTAACCGTCGCTGTAACTGGTCTAGTTGACTGTTTGGTCCCTGCCAATTACTAGGTTGAAAAGGGCGCGATGTCCCAGGAGGCTGATCATCATAAGCAGCCATAGCATAAGTCGCGTTTAAGTGCTGCTGCTGACGCTGTTGTTGTTTTTGGAGTGTTTTAATGTGATTGGACAATTCGTCCAGTTTCTTTTCAGCAGCTGAAGGACCTGGACCTGGCGCAGCGGTGGCTATCACCGCATTGTTCAGGTACTTGAAGGTTGCTCCAGGAATTTAGTAAACGTGATTTGCATTTTCGTTAACACAGATTGAGTATCTGAAGCAGCCTGGCGGCGATTGACGATGTCCTTCATACGTTTGAGACTCGGCCTCCTGAAACGTCTTTGGCCTACCTATGGTGACACATAGGCTTGAAGGTCGCCCTGTAATACCTCAATAAAATATCTCACTGTTTCTACGTCAGACAATTTTAATCGTTTGCATAGGCGCGTAATATCAGTAATGTAATCGTCGATGGGCTCGTTTGGAGCGTGTTTACGCGCACTTAATTGTTGACTTAAAATCCAATCCTGTGGGCCAGAGCCAAAACGTGCGCGAAACGCATCAATAAGAGCAAATAAAGTGCTGGTAGTTTCCTCAGCTAATGTGACAAAGCAGGCGTGCGCAATGCCCCGCAAATAGAGTGAAAAAGCATTAGGTTGCAACTCCTCCGACCAATTATTTCATTTGGCTATGCCACGAAAATTCTCCAACCATACTGACGCGTCCGCTATAGGATTTCCATCAAAAATTTCTGGCTTCAAGCCGTGATCATGACTAGTTGCTTTTTGGTCAATCTTATTTTGTAGAGAATCTAATTGTGTGCGTGTCGTATGCGCTTCTTTTTCTAGATCGCCTTTTATTGTCGTCAGAAAAGAGGTAAAGAAGGCTTTAAATTCTTCTTCTTGGGCAGCATTCATGATACCGGATACAGGACAAACACAAATATTACTTTCTCTGTGCGTTTCAATCAGCTGTGCCTGATGTATTTGAGAACGCTAACGATCTTTTTAGAGGCTTTAGGCCTAGGTGGCATAAATTGCAACAACCACTATTCCTATCAATCCCAATTAAATGTCGGTGCAAAGTTTTAACTAAAAGATAACAGAACTGGATCACCACAACGAACAGTCGCACAAGTACGTAAGTACTAACAAATATATTATTTAAAACTAACATAGGGTGCTAGAAAAGGTTACGGAAAAGGAATAATGAGTACGCAACATCAGTAGGCCTTACGCTCCATCTGGGGGGTTGATTTCCTGGCTTGTCCTGGCTTGACCTGGTTTGTGCTGGCTTGACTTGGCTTGACTCAGCTTGTCCTGTTTCTCTTAGTTCTGCAAGTAACTCCGTAAAAGAAAGACACGCACGCGTCGGCTTCTACTTCTTGGAACTTAACCCTCAATGTTCAGTTCTGTTTATTTTTTGTCTCAGTTCCCTTTAGACAGCGACTGTAAACGTTAATGTTGGCGTTTAATCCACCGTCTGAATATGATGATGATGTTAATTACAACATCCACGGTCGAGCAGTTGGTAACCGGAGTGGTCCGGTTAAAACATTACGGCCATAGCCACGTCTAGTCATCCACTGATCGGATTTTCGACACAAAATCCGGGCCGTCGGGCACCGAAACCGGAACTCCACCAGCTTGTTAAAGCGACCTTGGGGAAATTAGCCGATCACTTAAACACTCTTTGTTTGGTTAGCTCGCTTTTTATTTCCACCATTGATGACTTCATTACAATACTGACAACGTTCCCCTACTGCCACTCTTGACTGATTACAGCAATTACTGCAACTCTGATGCGTAGGTTTGGCCCGCGCTCTTTTATCTGGATCACACCTGTGCTGTCAATCAGCTGTCTAATTCGTCTAATTCGAAAATTAACGCTGATTTCAGTACATGCGCAGTGTTCTACTAGCATGAATTCGCAGAATTCACTTAGTAAAAAATCTTTTCATTTCTGAATTTCCACTATCAAGCATAGGGTGTATGATCCAAATAAATCAGCACGTTCAATATAACAATTATCAAGAATAAGTTTACAAATTAAAATCAAGGAAAAGTGCCAGGATCTCTAATAAAAGTTGTTGTTGAAAATTCTGAAAAATTGGACAGGAGACTAAAAATAAGTTAAGGATTCTAACGCGACTAATTCCAAAAAGAGCGCTTCCAAAATCTAGATTTCAATTTTTATTTTGTTTTCTCGATCGACACCCGCGAGTAAACAAACGAGTTGCTGAACAACGCAGCTGACCCGAAAACATGTAGTGTAGCAACGGTGCTCGCAGAAGTAGTAGTAGTAGTAGTAAGACTTTTTTTTACTAGGGTAGCATTTGACAGTAATAAAACTGATAACCTAATGGCCCTCAACATAAATGTACCAAAGTATTTTAACAGGTCTAACAAGAATCAGTTAACAAATTATTCAAGTGGATACTATATTCAAAATAGTAAGATTACATGGCACTATTTCCAGTGTAACAACAGTCAAGTAATTTACACATACGAAGAACTAGTTCCTAGGAAACGCAGCACCTGCGTATACAACAACAACGATAAGAAAGGCAACATTTGATCAGCTAGTCAAGGAGCAAGTTCATAATGTCAATGTATCCCAAACACCTAAAATATTCCAATATCATATTTCGAATGACCCAACACCTATTTCTTAAAACATTACCATTATCTTTTTACCCATTATTACAACGAATAAATATGGTTGGGAATTTATATCTTGCTTGCATTTTTATTGTTTTACAATTTTGACCA
Source organism: Orbicella faveolata (assembly GCF_042242905.1). NCBI lineage: Eukaryota > Metazoa > Cnidaria > Anthozoa > Scleractinia > Merulinidae > Orbicella > Orbicella faveolata. The sequence continues at coordinate 1,465,886 of NW_028301581.1, read as the reverse complement.
ACTTTGGGTGGAATTCCAGGAACTTGGGCGATATTTCCCAGCCCTAGGGATTCTAAACTACTTCGAGAAGACTTTGGTTTTCAGTGAAATGGCCAGAAGGAAAATTTTTGAACGCTTACTTATGGGCAGTCTGGCCGACATATTAGCTCACTTAGTGACTATGACTGGAAAGTCGCCGAGAGCGGGCTACGCGCAGCGCTATTTTGACCAACTTTGGGTCAATTTAGAGGAACTTGGGTGATATTTCCCAGCACTAGGGACTTTAAACTAATTTTAGTAAGACCTTGGTTTCTAGAGAAATGGGCAGATAAGAATTTTTGACCACTTACTTAGTAGCAGTCTAGCAAAAATATTAACTCACCTAGCAACTATGACTAGAAAGTCGCCGAGATTGGGCTACCGGCAGCGCGATCTTGACCAACTTTGGGTGGATTTCCAACAACTTGGGCGATATTTCCCAGCGCTAGGGACTCTAAACTAATTCGAGAAGACTTTGGATTCTAGTGAAATGACCAGAAAAATATTTTTGAACTTTTACTTATGGACAGTCTGGCCAAAATATTAACTTACTTAATGACTATGACTAGAAAGTCGCCGAGACCGGGCTACGCGCAGCGCGATTTATACCAAGTTTGGGTCGATATCCAGGAACTTGGGCGATATTTTCCAGTCCTAGGGACTCGAAACTAATTCCAGAAGACCTTGGTTTTCAGTGAAATGGCGAGAAAAGGTGTTTTGAACGCTTACTTATGAGCAGTCTGGCCGAAATATTAACACACTTAGTGACGATGACCAGAAAGTCGCCGAAACCGAGCTACGCGCAGCGCGATTTATACCAAATTTGGGTCGATTACCAGGGACTTGGGCGATATTTCCCAGCCCTAAGGAGTCTAAACTAATATGAGAAGACATTGGTTTTCAGGAAAGTTGCCAGACGAAAAATTTTTGGACGCTTACTTATCAGCAGTCTGGCCAAAATAATAACTCACTTAGTGACTATGACTAGACCGGGCTACGCGCAGCGTGATTTTGACCAGAAGAAAAATCGACCAGAGGAAATCGACTAAAAGTTGGTCAAAATCGCGTTGCGCGTAGCCCGGTCGCGGCGACTTTCTGGTCATAGTCACTAAGGGAGTTATTATTTCGGCCAGACTGCTCATAAGTAAGCGTTCAAAACTTTTTCTTCTGGCCATTTTATTGAAAACCAAAGTCTTCTCGAATTTGTTTAGAGTCTTTAGGGCTGGGAAATATCGCCCAAGTGTTTGGAAATCGACCCAAAGTTGGTTGATTGGTTGATTGTTGAGTTGTTGAGTTTTTTTCCATAAATAACCAGAAGAAATGTTTGAAATTCATTACAAAACTCTTTCAGAAACGCCATAACACTAACGAAAATCTTTAACAGTGATCGTGGGGGATCATTCTGGACAGTGGCCGGTCCAATACTTAGGGAATACTGTGCCAGCAATGAAGCAATTTGATTGGTTAATCTGAGTTCTTAACCCTCTGAACTAACTTAGTGATGAAATATAAACTAGTTATGTAACGTTTTCTCTTCGTATACATTGGAATATCCCACTTGTATTCACTTGGTATATACAAAGAAAATACAAGTGACACAAGAGAAAGCGCTGCATAAGCGTTGCGTGCGAAAGGATACCCCCTATTCCCTCCCCGTTTACACCTGCTATGCAGGATGTATACATGGCTTATCATTATAAAAATAACAAAAATATCATTACAGCCGTAAAATAATGTTTTCAGTGACACGGCTGCAAAGGTAACAGAAAAGAAATACCACAATGTACAGCAAACACAAATTAATTTTTATTCCTAAAACATTCCAAAGCAAACAGAGGATGGTAATATTATCTAAAAAAAAGCTGGAAACACATCCATATCTACGAAGAGGAAAACAAAAGGAGCAATGTCAATAACAGGCCAAAATACTCAATACTTCTCATGAACACTACTATTAAGCTGCATTTAGCCAAGTCTTGCCATCACCTCGAGTATTCGTTTTTTTTTTCAATAAAAGGTCATTTACAATGCGAAACAGCATCTCGGTAATCGATCAACAGATTATTACAAACAATTCCTGCTCTAGCCAGTGCCAGAACCTAAGGATTAATTCACCATGCATATGGAATGTCATTCATTTTTATCTTGTTCAGTGTCAAGTAAACTGCAATATTAATTCTCAATACTGATGTTCATTCAGCTCCATCTTGCTCATTTCAGAACTAAGATAGTAATTCTCCACATTAATTGTCATTCAGTTTTATCTTGCCTAGTGTCAGAACTTAAATAGTAAATCTCCATACTGAATGTCGTTCAGTTTTATCTTGTCCGTTGGCAGAACTGATATTGCAATTCTCCATACTGATTACTGTTCAGTTTTATCTTGTCCAGTGTCAGAACTGATATTGTTGTAATTCTCCATACTGATTGTCGTTCAGTTCTATGTTGTCCAGAGTCAAAATTAATATTGCAATATTCCATACTGATTGTCCTTCAGTTTTATCTTGGTCAGTGTCAAAAATGATATTGTTGTAATTCTCCCTTCTCATTCTCATTCATTTCTATCTTGTCCACTGTCAGAATTGTTATTGCAATTCTCCATACTGATTGTCGTTGAGTTTTAACTTGTCCAGTGTCAAAACTGATATCATTGCAATTCTGCATACTGATTGTCGTTCAGTTTTATCTTGTCCATTTTCAGAACTGTTATTGTTGTAATTCTCCATACCAATTGTCATTCATTTCTATCTTGTCCAGTGTCAGAACTGATATTGTTGTAATTTTCCATGTTGATTGTCGTTCAGTTTTATCTTGCCCATTTTTAGAACTAATGTGGTTGTAACTCTCCACCCTGACTGCTGTTCAGTTTTATCTTGTTTAGTGTCAGAACTGATATTGTTATAATTCTACACACTGACTGCCCTTCAGTTTGATCTTTTTCAGTGCCACAACTGATATTGTTGTAATTCTCATTACGAATTGTCATTCAGTTTTATTTTTTGCAGTGTCAGATCTGAAAATGTTGTAATTTACCATGCTGATTATCACTTTTTATCTTGTCTACTGTCAGAACTGATAATGATGTAATTCTCCACACTGACTGCCGTTCAGTTTTATCTTGTTCAGTGTCAGAACTGGTATTGTTTAATTCTCCAAACTGACTGTCATTCAGTTTTATCTTTTGCAGTGTCAGAACTGATGTGGTTGTAATGATCTATACTGACCACTGCTCAGTTTTATCGTGTCCGTTGTCAGAACTGATATTGTTGTAATTCTCCACACTGACTGCCATTCAGTCTTATCTTGTCCATTGTCAGAACTATTGATGTAATTCTCCATTTTACCTGTCGTTCAGTTTTATCTTGTCCAGAGTCAAAATTGATATTGTTGTAATTCTCCCTACGGTTGTCGTTCAGTTTTATCTTGTCCTGTGTCAGAACTGATATTGTTGTAATTCTCCATACTGATTGTCGTTCAGTTTCATCTTGTCCAGTGTCAAAATTGATATTGCAATTCTCCTTACAGTTTGTCGTTCAGTTTTATCTTGTCCAGTATCAGAACTGATATTGTTGTAATTTACCACACTGAATGTCACTCATTTTTATCTTGTCCGGTGTCAGAACTGATATTGTTCTAATTCTTCACATTGACTGCCATTCAGTTTTATCTTCTTTAGTGTCAGTACTGACATTGTTGTAATTCTCCACACTAACTGCCGTTAAGTTTTGCCTTTTGCAGTGTCAGAACTAATATTGTTGTAATTGTCCATACTGAATGCCATTCAGTTTTATTTTCTCCGTTTTCAGAACTATTGTTGCAATTCTCCATACTGATTGTCGTTCAGTATTATCTTGTCCAGTGTCACAATTGATATTGCAATTCTCCATACTGATTGCTGTTCAGCTTTATCTTGTCCAGTGTCAGAACTGATATTGTTGTAATTCTCTACACTGACTGCTGTTCAGTTTTATCTTGCTTAGTGTCAGAATTGATATTGTTGTAATTCTTCATACTGATTGTCATTCAGTTTTATCTTGTCCAGTGTCAGAACTGATTTTGCTGTAATTCTCCATACTGACTGCCGTTCAGTTTTATTTTCTTTGTTGTCAGAACTATTTTTTTAAATTCTCCATACTGATTGTCGTTTAGTTTTATCTTGTAAAGTGTCAGAATTGATATTGCAATTCTCCATAGAGATTGTCGTTCAGTTTTATCTTGTCCAGTATCAGAACTGATATTCTTGTAATTCACCAAACTGATTGTCATTCATTTTTATCTTGTCCAGTATCAGAAATGATGTTGTTGTAATTCTCTACACTAACTCCTGTTCGGTTTCATCTTGTCCTCTGTCAGAACTAATATTGTTCTAATTCTCCACGCTGACTGCAGTTGAGTTTTATCTTGTCCATCACCAGAACGATTGTTTTAATTCTCCATAGTAATTGTCATTTAGTTTTATCTTGTCCAGTGTCAGAGCTGGTATTGTAGTAATTTTCCATACTGATCGTCATTCAGTTTTATCTTGTCCAGTGTCAAAACTGATATTGTTGTAATTCTCCATCCTGACTGTCGTTCAGTTTTACCCTGCCCATTGCCAACACTGATATTGTTCTAATTCTCCATACCGATTGTCAGTCATTTTTATCTTGTCCAGTGTCAGAACTGGTATTGCTATTCTCCATAGTGACTGTCCTCCTTTTTTATCTTGTCCAGTGTCAGAACTGATATTGTTGTAATTCTCCATGTTGATTATCGTTCACTTTTATGTTGTCCGGTGTCAGAACTGATATTGCTGTAATTCTCCCTACTGATTATGATTCATTTTCATTTTGTCCCGTGTCAGAACTAATATTGTTGTAATCCTCCACACTGACTGCCGTTCATTTTTATCTTGTTCAGTGTCAGAACTGATATTGTTGGAATTCTCCACACTGACTGCCCTTCAGATTTCTCTTGTCCGTTGTCAGAATGATTGTTGTAATTCTCCATACTGCTTGTATTTCAGTTTTATCTTGTCAAGTGTCAGAATTAATATTGCAGTTCTCGATATAGGTTGCCGTTCAGTTTTATCTTGTCCAGTATCAGAACTGATATTGATGTAATTCACCATACTGATTGTCATTTAATCTTATCTTGTCCAGTGTCAGAACTGATATTGTTGTAATTCGCCACACTGACTGCCATTTAATTTTTTCTTGTCCAGTGTCAAAAACTCATATTGATGTAATTCTCCACACTGACTGCCATTTCTCTTTATCTTGTTCAGTGTCAAAACTGATATTGTTTAATTCTCCATACTGATTGTCATTCAGTTTTTTCTTTTGCAGAGTCAGATGTGATATTGTTGTAATTCACCATGCTGATTGTCATTTATTTTTATCTTGTCCAATGGCAAAACTGATATTGATGTAATTCTCCACACTGACTGCCGTTTACTTTTATCTTCTTTAGTGTCAGAACTGATATTGTTCAATTCTCCATATTGATTGTCATTCAGTTTTATCTTTTGCAGTGTCAGAACTGATATTGTTGTAATTCTCTATACTGACTGCCATTTAGTTTTATCTTGTCCATTGTCAGAACTATTCATGTAATTCTTCATACTGCATGTCGTTCAGTTTTAACTTGTCCAGAGTTAGAATTGCTATTGTTGTACATGTAATTCTCCCTACTGGTTGTCGTTCATTTTTATCTTGTCCAGTGTCAGAACTGATATTGTTGTAATTCTCCACACTGTCTCCCGTTCAGTTTTCTTTTAATCAGTGTCAGAACTGATATTGCTGTAATTCTCCATACTGATAGTTGTTCAGTTTTATGTTGTCCAAGTTGGAACTGATAGTGCTGTAATTAACTTTCTTATATCTCTTAGTTAGTACACGTGCTGTGATTGGTCAATTTATCAGGCCGTACTCTCCTGTAGGCACACTAAAATTTAAAGCTGGTTTTGTTGAAAAACTGTTTTGTGATTTATCGCCAAGTGTTCCTAACTTTTATAGCAAGTAAACATTTAAGACTTTTTTTACTCTAAATTGTGTATTAAAGCATGCTAACAACTTAAAAACAATTTCAAATTGACTCGTTTTGATTTTGAGGTGCATCAGAAATTTGAAGGCATTCCGCTTAAATAGAAATCGTTCCTGAGCCCGTCATACACACAATAGAGATATAATAAATATCTTACTAACCTTGTTTTCTCGGACTGTACCGTAAGTTGCGGATCCTCGTTTTTTCCCCTTCGATTTATGGCCTGCGTGCTTTGCCCTTGAGCCATAAATTAAAGGGGAAAAAAACTCAGTCCGTAACTTATGGTACGGCCCTCAAACTCGGTTAGTAAGAGGTATATACCGATTGTCATTCATTTTGTATTTTGTCCAGTGTCAGAACTGACATTGTTCTAATTTTTCACACTGATTGCCGCTCAGTTTTATCTTGTTCAGTGTCAGAACTGATATTGTTATAATTCTCCATACTGATTTTTATCCAGTTTTATCTTTTGCAGTGTCAGAGCTGATATTGTTGAAATTCACCATACTGATTGTCCTTCATTTTTATCTTGTCCAGTGTCAGAACTGATATAGTTGTAATTCTCCACATTGACTCCAGTTCAGTTTTATCTTGTGCCGAGTCAGAACTGATAATGTTGTAATTCTCCGTACTGACTGCCGTTCAGTTTTATCTTGTCCGTTGTCAGAACTTTTGTTGTAATTTTCCATACTGATTGTTGTTCAGTTCTATCTTCTCCAGTGTCAGAATTAATATTCCAATTCTCCATACTCATTATCCTTCATTTTTGTCTTGTCCATTGTCAGAACTAATATTGTTGTAATTCTCCGTATTGACTACCGTTCAATTTTACCTTGCTCGTTGTCAGAAATCATATTGTTCTAATTCTCCACAATGACTGCTGTTGAGTTTTCTCTTGTCTGTTATCAGAACTATAGTTGTATTTTTCCATACTGATTGTCGTAAAGTTTTATCTTGTCCAGTGTCAGAACTGATATTGTTGTAATTCTCCATACTGATTGTCGTTCTGTTCTGTCTTGTCCAGTGTCAGAATTAATATTGCAATTTTCCATACTCATCCTTCATTTTTATCTTGTCTATTGTCAGAACTGATAATGTTGTAATTCTTCATACTGATTGTCATTCAGGTCTATGTTGTCGAGAGTCAGAATTAATATTGCAATTCTTTATACTGATTGCCCTTTGTTTTTATCTTGTCCAGTGTCAGAACTGATATTGTTGTAATTCTCCCTACTGATTCTCATTCATTTTTATCTTGTCCAGTGTCAGAGTTGATATTGCAATTTTCCATACTGATTGTCCTTTAGTTTTGTCTTGTCCAGAGTGAGAACTGATATTGTTGTAATTCTCCATACTGATTGTGTTGTTCAGTTTTATCTTGTCCATTGTCAGAACTCATATTGTTGTAATTCTCCATACCGATAGTCATTCATTTTTTATCCAGTGTCAGAACTGATATTGTCCGGTGTGAGAACTGATGTTGTTGTAATTCTCCATGTTGATTGTCATTCAGTTTTATGTTGTCCAGTGTCAGAACTGATAATGTTGTACTTCTCCACACTGACTGCCATTCAGTTTTATCTTGTCTGTGTTCAGAAGAATTGTTGTAATTCTTCATACTGATTGTCCTCCAGTTTTATCTTGTCAAGTGTGAGAATAAATATTGCAATTCTCCATACAGGTTGTCGTTCAGTTTTATCTTGTCCAGTATCAGAACTAATATCATTGAATTCACCATCCAAATTGTCATTCAATTTTATCTCGTCCAGTGTCAGAACTGAGATTGTTGTAATTTTCTCTACTTAGTGCCATTCAGTTTTGTGTTGTCCAGTCTCAGAACTGATAATGTTGTACTTCTCCACACTGACTGCCGTTCAGTTTTATCTTGTCCGTTGTCAAAAGAATTGTTGTAATTCTTCATGCTGATTGTCGCTCAGTTTTATCTTGTCAAGTGTGAGAATAAATATTGCAATTCTCCATACAGATTGTCATTTAGTTTTATCTCGTCCAGTGTCAGAACCGATATTGGAATTCTCTATACTGATTGTCCTTCATTTTTATCTTGTCCAGTGTCATAACTGATATTTTTGTAATTCTCCTCACTGACTGCCATTCAGTCTTACCTTGTTCCTTGGTTAATCATTTTAACCTTAGTTGGAAGTAGATTTTTAATCCTAGTTCTAGTTTAAAACCTTAGTTTTAGTCTCACGTTTTTATTTTTTATTACTTCTGTATTTTAGACATTCATTTTAATGTATATTTTAGACTTGTATTTTTTAGAGGACCCTCCTGGAAACCACCTTTAGGTGATTGGAGGCCTCCTTTTAAAATATCAGTTTATTATTATTTTTTTATTATTATCATTAAATCCTCAGTAGTTACAAGACATCGTATTGATCACAGTTTCAGGAATATTAATAACATATCCAAATTAGGGAACTCTTTCCTCAATACCAGTGCTTTCCTTATCACCACAAATGTTCCCAAAGTAAGATTTGCAATGCTGTCAGATAAATGTCACATAGCAGATAGCAGTGGCTTCATTCATTTCTACCCATTCATTAAACTTAAAATTTTCAACAGATTTTCCTTCTTTATTAAGGAAAAAACAAAGTTGAGATAACAGTGACCCAAAATCTTCGCCAGCTTTTACAGGTATTAAACCAGTCGTGCTGAATATTTTCCTTGACTCTTCTTCAAAATGCCAATTTTCCCTAAATTAACAAAAAATTCATTGACCTTAGAAGAATTTTTTCCTGACCATTTCCTGACCTGGTGTGGCACCCCTGTTTTAACTATTACACAGAAAGCTAAACCATAAAATTTATCAAGAAATGAGGCTCCCAACCATCACCCAATTCACAGATTCTGACATCAGACTTATTACCTTAGAAAAACCACTTCACTAACAACTGGTTCAAGTTCAGCAGTAACTTTCCTTGAAACCCTCAACAACTACCATCCCTCTATCAAATTCACCATAGAAGTGGACACCAATACAGTTGACTCTTGTTATAGTGCACATCCTTGAGATCGTCATTTGTTGCCGTTATAGCAGGGCTGCCTGCAGTAGAAGGGTGAGATGAAAATGACTCAATACAAGTCATATAAACCCACATGCAGTGCACATACTGCTTTGTGCTTTTAAGCAAAAAATTGTAATATATGTAGTATAGGTCAAAATAGTGTACAAACTACCAGTAGTAAACACTCCAAGACAACAGAACAATGACAAATCACTCAATACATTCAAGGTGTCCCTCGTAACGATTGAGAAACACTAAAAGAATCAGTGTGGGATCATATGAAGTGTTCACAATTTTGCAATAGGGATAGGATAATAGCCATAAATCAATGGCTGCTCCATCATTCAACTCTCTGCCAGACAGTGTCAGAAAATTGACAGATTAATTTTCATTCATTAAGGCCATAAGACACCGTCTGTTTCAGAAAGTGATTAAGATTTATTATTAAGATTTAATAATAAATGCTATTTTCATTCTAACACTTAGTAGTTTGTAGTCCATTGTATTAGTTTTAATATTAGCTTTAGTGTTTCAGTTTTAATATCCTATTATATTTTTTTTCTGAGATTTTTACAGTTGGTGTGATATCACAGGATTTTTACCGACTTAACTAAGTGCAGATGTAGTTATATTCTATTTTGCCAATTTTGACATCTAAATTATGGTTTTTCATATATAGCCTCTATCAGTAACATCAGGCTGTCCATAATAGCAGGGGGTCTGCAAGACAAGAGTTGTCTGTAGTGTGCTACCAGTTATTGCAAAAGAAAGGCTGCAAACTAGAAAGGAAAGATCTCTCGCCTTATTGTAAAAGCCTTGCCAACTTATTACCACTAAGGCAATGGATCAACACCGTATGCTACACAAAATGACAGCAGCTGCCAACAATTTTTCTCTTAAAAACATGAAAGATGACTGATTGATACTTTCAGCAGGGCTCGACTTTCAGGAAAAAACCTTGGGACCAGCTGGCCCCTTAGTTTTCATATTAATTTTAGTCACCAGCAAAAGTATTTCAGTCAGCAAAAAGCATGGAAAGGTAGTTGCCAGTGAAAAAATTGGGTTGCATTGGTGACCCCAGCAGTCACAACGTTGAGCTCTGATCAGCTTACAAGCACCAATCCTCGCCCACGCCGAAATCTGGGGAAGTTCTCTCTCTGATGTTGCTGAGGAAGGAAGGTTTCAAGAGCTAATCAGAGAAACTTCTCCAAGCTAAATGCAATGCCACATGGCCAGGGCAAAGGCCACAAAAAGACTGCAAGTCAGATGAAAATGATGACCAGTCTCCACAATGCCCTGTACCCTACAGGGCATGATGAGTCCATTGTTGCTAAGACATGTTTTCTTTCTTTCTTCTTTTAGTCTTCGACCACAATTTGGATGCATTTTGTGTTTAAAAAAAATCAGTTCATAGGCCATCATCCTGTTCAATATAACTAAACAAAATCCAGTAACAAAATTAATTAAGGACCATGGCACAGGTGTAGCTTATTCATCTTTTTTATTTAAGTTTGCAATAAATTATTTTCATTTGCATGAAAATAATTGAGTGATGTTTCTTCTATGCACCTTTCATTATTATATACCAGTAATTTGTCGTCATATCATTATTGTGGAAATTATTTCATTTCATTTTAATTGTTATGTGTACCGGTTTGTACCAACTGATTCCTATAAATGGCTTGTTCTTTTCAGGGTGTTTTCACGAAAGCTGTGAAACAAACTATTTCTTGATGAATATAACATAATATTGTCTACTGCATACAATATTTCATAAAGACAACTATTTCAGTTTAATTACTTTAGCATATTTAGCTTTGTATCTTCTCATTACACCAGGATCTCTCATTGCCAACAACAATTGTAATCTATTGGCAGTGTTTAAAACAGCTATTTCATCTACCAAAGGCAGCCCTAAAAGCTGATTACTGAATAACATTCCCTAACAGTCCCTGGTGCAGTTGCAATTTTAAGATCCACTGGACAACGTTTTATGTCCAAAGTCAAGCTGGCTTCACCTCTTGACTGCAAGAGAGGAATTATGCACACATTAGTGCAACAGACCTTTAACTTGGGCATGGCTGAAAAAGCTGAGGGTGGGCTGATTGCAGGAGATAGATAAATCAGGTACACAAATGATGGACCTGAAGGGGAATAAAATTGTATGTTCCAATCAAGCAGCCATGTAAGGTGCAAGACTTAGCCAAAGTTTCTGTCAACAGCCTGTTGAGAAATATTTTTCACACTTGATTTGCAAAAAAAATGTGACTGTATGTTTCAGCATGCTGCAGTTTGTTGTTTTCTGTTGAAGTCATCTCAACTCAAACGATGTTTTTGAATTAAAGTCAACAAAAGCAAATCATTCTGTAAAAGCTGAACGTTGAGGGCAGGAAGGTTAATGTATATAATATTACTCGGCATTCTTTACCAGGATAATTGAGTCATAGAACGACCAACCACTTGTCGTTATAGCAGGCAATTTGTCAGCTTTCAAAAATGAACTTGAAGTTCATTTAGGTATTTATATAATTTTACTTTTGCAAAACGCTTGCATATGATTTTTACTATCTTACTATTATATTAGTGTTGCTTTTCTTCCCTTCATTCATGTTTGTAATTTCAAGGAAGTTTTCAATTATGGCCAACCTCACTTACTTCCTTGCAGGGTGCCTATTTACTTCTGTTTGTGACTAATCATTTGTCATTGCTTTGTTTTACTCTTTCATCTTGTTACTTCTATTAATTTGTATATTTGTATTGTACTTTCTAGTGTTACACGAGCCCTTTAATTGGTGCAAAGTTTACAGATCTAGAACAAGAAGAAGTCCTAGGTCCACAACCTACAATTACAAAATAAATGTCAAAGAGTTACCTCCAACAGTAACAATAACAGTAATAATCATAATGTCTTTATTCATTTGATAAAAATGCATATCAAGTGTTACAATTAATAAAAGATAAAATGATTAAAAAGATATCTAAAAAGCAGTTTTGCCTCCAGCAATGTCCCCAACAATATATGCTCTCTTTCCATGGTCTTCATGAAGCAACCGACTGTTGACATACTACCCACAGTAATCCTGTGCCTGTGCTGCTCTCCTCCAAACCCCAAGCTTCTCAGCTAAACACCCTGGGTAATCCAACACAGGAGAGCATAACAGAAACAGCCCCTGAACCAATGGCAGCACCATCTCAAAATATATCAGACTGTCCAGTCGACCAACCAAGTCCAATGTTATATAGTAAAGGGAAAGTGACTTGCCCTCAGTCTGGATCAAATACCCAATAAGGCATGAAACAAAACAACCTAACCGAGATTAGATCAGGCTGCATGTCCAAACCACTTGTGTGCGTAGACCTGTGTACTACCATTTCAGCCATCAGTATGGGGGCATGAAATGGTGACATCCCAACATTACAATGGACACGGTGTGCAGTATGCATAGTGGTGAGGCAGAGACTGGCCGTTCTCTTAATACTGGAATCTTGAAAGCCAATAACTAATATCTCATGATTAAACTTTCACACAGGTCCTCAAATTCACAGGATTCTGCCAGCTGGCCCACTCACATCATAATCAATCAATAACCTCATGTTCAGCTTGATTGTTGAATTCATCAAAACTTCAGGACAACTCGGATTAATATTAATCCATGGATTATAATAATAATAGATTATTATAATTCAGTAATAGATTAAGGCAAGGCAAAAAAATTGGATTAGATTATTAATATCATTTGGATTAATATTAATCTCAGAAATTAAAAAGTTGCGACAGGCCTGCACAACTCCCATTGTACCCAAATGCGTATTTTTTGCCTTTAGTGTTTGTCATGTACTTACGCATTGTTTAGACTCATTTTTATTGCAAGATTTGTTTGAAGTCTCTACATGTTTGCTTTCAAGGGACAAAATACGAAGCTTTCCGTGAACATTTTACTCACTTGCATTATATATTATGACGCCGGGCCAGGCTGTGATAAGAACTGTTTGCAAGCAGTAGGTACATCCTTATCACAGAAATCCTACTATTTGTCCTTGAATGGTTTTCTTCGGAGATGCTGTAGCTTTACTTCAAGAAAGCTATATGTTTCTCTAGATACAAATTTTATGGATTGTTGAAGCAGTTGAACAGTTGGCATCATTGTCCCAGGTTAGAAGTGGCAACATTCTCATTACAGTGAATAACAAGACATGTATAAAGTATCATTATCAACGCATACAGGATATATTATCAGCAAGGTCACTTGCCAACATAATGCTAGGGTTCTTCCGTACAGCTGAGATTGGCGGCAGCTCTTCAGTAAGTCAGGCGCACTCGTGGACCTCACCAGCTAACCAACCAGCAACAATAGCCCCTTCTATGACATCAATCCTGAAACCCTGTCCTTCATCACAAACTCCTACTCAAAGTCCAGTATATACGTAGACGGTCCATTTTATGAAATGCTCCCAAGGAAATGGCAATCTCTATGGATCCAACTCAGAAAGGCTAAGTCTTTCAGCAATAACTGGAAGGGATTCACAGATTTCCTTTGATGACGTGCGTACTGACATCCATTTCAGTTTGTTATTTTTTAAGTTACTCAAGATCTTTATTCTATTCTACGTTAAGAATTTTCATGGCCCTGCAAAAAAGTCAGTTGCAACTGTACTGTATTACCAGCAGAGCTGACACAACTGCCAACTTCTGCTACTAAAATATCATAACCATTAATAAAGATTGCAAAAGTTGACTGAGTGTAACAACATAAAAGAGTTTTCTTCACAAACTACTAGCACAAGAAGCATATCCATTGTGGTTGGAATAGAATATTTTCTTTATTGACAGACTTGTACAAATTTGTGCTGCCAAGTCTGTGTCATATGAACGAAATATTTCCACAGCTTATATAGTTATGTAAAGCGATTGATACCATTATTTAACAAATTGCCAAGAGATAGTGATAAGGATGCCTTAGATTGTTAAATGATGTCAATCTTCAGAAGCTTTGGTCAACGATTAATCCTAGGTAGGAATAATATTAATGCCACAAAGGATTAATAGGAATCCTATGTAGGATTGATATTTATCAGATTAATATTAATCTTACATAAGATTAATATTAATCCTGATTAATTAAGGCATGGCTCGAACCTCAGTAAAGGATTATAATAATCTATTACTGGATTATAATGATCTATTACTGGATTATAATAATCCATTGCTGGATTATAATAATCATTAGGATTAACATTAATTCGATCGATATTAATGCGAGTTGTTCTGAAACTTGACCCCTTAAAATAACATGTTTCTGTGGCATAAAATGGTTGCTTAACTGAGGAATACAGAATCTTTTCAGGGTGTTCCTGATCTGCATCAGTTAAGATAGCAATATTCATAACTTCAAATTCACAGTTCTGGTGCTTTTGAAGGCAAAAATTCCTTGATCACACTCTGCTACTAATACACAAATTTGCTGCCTCTCGTCCCTTCTGACACCAGATTGAAGCTTGACATATTCAAGAGGTGAGTGACACTAACACAAATAAAACCCAGGAAGCCATAGATATAATTCTGCCCTTTGTTATAGATCCTTTGGGTTAAACATGCGATGCTTTATAATCTTCTTTAATGAAAAGTTGTTGAGACCATAGGATTTGCATAAGAGGGGAGCTGGAGGTCTGCTCATCTACCATGACTAATCTTCAGTAGAATTTTGTTCTTGCAGAGTAATTTTCAAATTCTTTTTGTCTCAAAATTTCTTTTGAGACGAAAAGGCATGATGTAAGATTGCTGTTTTTCCACTTAGTTGAAACATACCATTTCTTATATTGAGGCCTTACATTCATGCATTCAAGCATACAACGTGTGGTTAGGTGTACATGTACATCTGCGCACTCTGTGTGATCCCTGCCTTGCAGAGGACTTTTCACAGCTTTAGACTATTTGGTCTAACCATCCCTGATTGCTCAGAGCGTGAAATGTTAAACTGGATGATAGAGTATATTATTTTCAAATCAATACTCTATTGTCTCTCTATAAAAATTAAAATAAAAAAAAAGATTATGGGGAATTTTTATCATCTAATCCTTACAAAGACACTTGTAAACAGCTGTTTCTGCCTTTTTAAAGCAACAGTTAGCTTTTTGTTGCATGATCAAGTAAAGGGGAAAATTTTAGCACCTGGTGCACTGCAGGTGTTGAAATAAACCCCTTAAACCTTCTTACCAAAGAATAAGCAAATGAACAAGACTGACAACATTAACTTCATCATACAATGCACTTTGAATGTACTGTAATCTACCTCAAGCAACTTAAACCAAACCAAGTATTCACACTCTGCATTCCGACAACACGCAGGGCTGGTGATTCATTTTGCATCAACTTGACACTGTTGTGCTGTCCTGAAACTCCACAAGCTCCATCGCCACTTGCAGTTTTCTAATAACATCATCACTGATCCCATCCTATGCAGTTGAATTTCTCAAGTAGTTTCCCATATAGTTGTCATGAATCATGCCTGTTTTAAAATACCTCCAAGAATATTTCATATTAAGTTTCATGTTCCATACTAAAAATGCAAAGTACATTAACATTTGTCACAATCACAAATATATTCTGCAATAAAATTAGAGCAGAGGAAGGATCCATCCTGACTTCTTTCCTCACTTTTTTCATTTCAAAGCTGGACCTAAACAGGTTGAAAGGCTGGCCATTTTCTTTCGCATGTGTTGGAAGATTAGACACTGACAAAATATGTTGACTTCGACATCTTGCTTTTGAGTCTTGCAAAATTCTGCTTGGTATTAAATTACAAGTCATGAGAGTTACACGAGCTCTTTAAGATCCAGTCACTACAGACCTTCGATTTCATATTAAACTCCTCACTCTTATCACCATTTTAGATGATCAATCTGATCAAGAACAGACTTAAAATTAATTATGAGCGAAGTATCCACCATACCAATACATGCCAATCTGGATGCACAACTTCAAGTTTTACTAATTTAGAGGTTTTCTGTTTCTCATTGCTATCCCAAACTTAAATCCACCCAATGAAGGGAAGTTTGCTTAAAAGTTATTTATAATGTAACATTTTAGGTTTGACCAGCAAAGCTGCTTGGAGACTCTTTATTATCTATGGACGTTCCCTTAAAATAGCCTGTGGCAGTCTGGCCAACTTATAAATTTTGTCTTTTCCATATCCATTAATGCTTCCCAAGCCAAAGTCCCATTATAAGGTATAAACTGTACCAGACAAATTCACTGGAAAAGGTGGGAAAGGACTATACTTAAGCGTTACCTACCAGTAAGTCCTAAGTCAATTCATTGCCAGCTGCTAGCATCAGTCAACTACATGTACATGTATCTAGCCAGCTTAAATTTGGCTGCTCGAATATCCAAATTGATGTATGGTCTGCCTTTGAGATGTTGAATCAGAATTCTTCATGATTTAAAGTTGACATCACAAGTGTGCACTGTTGACAATAACTTTTTTGCCAATGTTGGGAAGGGGTAGTGGGAGGTTGTGCGGGGGTAGGAGCTGATGGCCTAATGGTAAATCAGTTGGACTCTGGATCAATAGGTCCAAAATGGAGCCCAAGCCAGAGTTGCTTTGTCATGTTCTCGAGCAAGACACTTGACTCTCCCAGTACCTCTCCCCTCCAAGGAGTGAAAATGGTACTGACCGATTGTAGGAGCAACCTGACAAAAACAAGGGGTAACCTGTGATAGACTAGAATCCCATCCAGAAAGAGAGTGGCAATACCCCTGGGCATTTCATGTTGCAGAGACCAAAGGTAAGCACCAGCACTGATGAGCCATCTGGCTCATCCATATCCCGAAGGGGTGGAACAGAGTTCCCTGCCCTGCAGCCGGTGAAATAATCACTAGAGTGTTCTCATTCCGAGCCGCAAAGACCAGACGAGGGATTTGATTTCCTGTTTAAAGCAAACCTTTTCCCATAAAAGTTTAACCCCCTTGACTGGATGTACCAACAAAACGTTCAAGTGAGGGAGGGAAAAGGACATTGGTTAATATGCATTTCAAACAGACAGCTACACTGCAGACGGCTGGAAATGTAAAATGACAGCTTGGGACCAGGGTAATGGTGGATCATGGAATGAGGAGAGGACATTGGAGAGTGATGCTCCTCAAGTGCGGCTGTACAGGCAAGTTGATTCAAGAACCCACAATGAAGGATGATCCCCCAGTGGTGATGTGGTTGGCATGTGGTGTTGTGGTAACCAAGGCCACTATTCAGATTTCTGAAGGAGCCATTTCTTATTATAGAAAAAGACAGGCAGCCTTTGTAACAACAGTTATTCCTTTTGATATTTAAATGCCACATCTGATAGGGATGAAACTCAGCTTTTGATATTTGTTGAAAATTGGGAGAATAATGCATTCCATGCCCAGTAGAAATAATGTTACATGTTCCAAGCCATAATGGCAGTAGGTGGGGTGGAGAGTGAGACATGGTGGTGGATCTTTCCTTCATGTCAGTGACATTTCTGTCCTTCAGGCATTCAGTTCAAGATGCTCAAGTGTATATCTTGCAGGAACTACAGTGCAAGGATTTTCTGGCTGTGATGAAACAAAATCATCCATGCATTCAGAAAAAGTACCAGGTGATGAAATGACACATCTTGATGAAGAGGTGGCTAACAGCAATCGCATGAACTGAGGAGGATTCAGGTTATCTGCCCAAAGGTGTCACAGCAACAAAGATGCCGCACATGCACCCCTGCCCACGCGTGCCAAACTTTGCCTCCAACCATGCGCTCCAGTGCCGCGCCATCACCACATCTGCATTGCCTCCACCTTTGCTGCTGTAACACCTTTGTGCAAAAGCATGGTGAATCCTCCCCACCTCATGTGACTGATGTAAGCTACTTCTTTGTCGAGGTGTGTCACTTCATTGCTTGAGACTTCTCCTAAATACATGGAAGATAATGCTTCATCACAACTAGAAAATCCCTGCACTGTAGTTCCTGCAAGAACACACTCAAACATCTTGAGCTGAATGCCAAAAGGATGGAGACGTCTCTGAAATGATAAAAGGATCACCAACCATGACTTTCTTTCCACCCCATCTGCTGCTCTGTTATAGTATAAAACATGTGACATCATCCCAACCAAGCATGCAATACATCATTTTCCCAATTTTCAACAGCCAATCACAAGCTGCACATCATCCAAATAAGGTGTGTCATCTGAATATCAAGCACGAATAACTGTTGTTTTATAACCTATCTTTTTCCTATAACAAAAAGACTTATTCAGAGGTCTGAATTCTAACCTTGGTGACCACAATAACATGTGCTAACCAAATCACTACTGAGGAATTCTCCTTCACTGTGGACTCCTGAATCAACCTGTCTGTACCACCAGACTCAAGGGGTACCATTCCCTGATTTCCCACCCCATTACACAATCCACAACTGCCCTGGTCCCAATCTGCCATTTCACATTTCCAGTCGTCTGTTGCATAACTGCTTGCTAAAAGTGCATGTTAACAAATGCCCTTTCCCTCCCTCACTTAAACGTTTCATGGTATATCCAGTAAAGGGTGTTGGACTTAAATGGTGAAAGGTTTGTTTCAAACAGGACACCAAATCCCCCTGCCAGTCTTTGTGGCTAAGAATGGGTACATTCCAGTGATGTCTTCCCTGGCTACAGGGCACGAGAGTCTGTTCCATTCCCAAGGGAACAGAGAAGCCAGATGGATCATTAGCACGAGTGCTCCCCTCCAGTTTCTGTAACATGAAGTGTCTAGGAGTGTTGCTTCTCCCCTTGGATGGGATGCTAGTCCATTGCAGGTGACCCCCAGCAATTGTCAGGTTGCCCTAACAAATTGGCCAGTACCATTACACTCTTGGGTGGAGAAAGGCATTGCAAGGGTAAGGTGTCGTGCCTGAGAACATGACACAGCAACCCCAGCTTGGGCTCCATGTTGGACGTATTGATCCAAAGTCCAACTAACTAACCATTAGGCCATCAACTCACCACCCCAACCTACAACCCCCGGCCGGCCCACCACCCCTTCCCAACATTGCCAAAAAGTAATTGCTGACAGTTCACACTTGCGATAACACCTTTAACTTGAGAAGAATTCTGACAAAACATCTCAGTGACATGCCATATATTAAATTTGATATTCAAGTAGCCAAATTTAGCCTGCCTTGATACATGTAGTTGATTATTAGAAGCAGTGAGCGAACTTAGGGCTTACCAGTAAGCAATGTATATAGACTACAATTGTTTCTCTTTTTGCTGCCTGGCTCATTCTCAGTAGAGTAACCAGTGAACTCTTAATGTATTCTCTTCCTATGGTTAGACGTTTGTTTTGCTTTATCCTGTTAATTTGGTCAGGGCTCGACACTAATGGTAGCCAACTTGCCACAGGCTAGAGTAGGAATTAAGTTTTGGCTACAGAGCTGGGCGCTATTTTTTCAACTTACTGGCCTGGTGGCTAGTGACAACTTATATGTCACTAAACAAAAAAAAAATTGCTAGCCAAGTGTTGATGTTGACTGGGTGCAATAACAGCAGAATCACTAGCAAGACTTGAAAACACAATGCAAGCGACTCTCTTTAATACATTATGGAATTAATTTTAAAGGAAAAAATACACAATGCAATTTTGCATCTGAAACCTCTTGACCAGTTGACATACAGTTGGCACACCTTGTGTCACGCTTGACTGGTGATGTTAAACACAAGGGCGAACCAATTTATGACCGAATTGCACTGGTTTTAATTTTGTTCAATGGCCTCATGTTTTCCTCACATCAAATCTCTCAAGCCAACAGAAAAATCCAGTGATTTTCCTGAAAAGACTTTAAGGACTCTTTGATACCTCCTTGTAAAAATATCCAAACCCCAAGACGTCATTGTAAAAACTGTCGAGACTTCTTCAGTCTCTTCACAGACAGGAGCTGTAGAATTCAAACTGTTTCAAAGGCAGCATTAGCAAAATTTGACTGCTAATAAAGGTCAAAGGAAATAAATCTTTCTCACGTAATTATTTCTGCAGTGGTAAGTTCTGTCAGTATGGAAACAACAACAAATCACCTGTATGTTGTTACGCTAAATGAAATGTTATCCCTTTACAGTTCTGCACGATTTTGTACATGATTTTATCAGGGTGCTCATGTTTTGTGCTACTAATTTGTAACAAGAAAAGAACATCGATGTATGCTTTCAGAAAATGCTGTCTTGTTTGTCAAATATTTCTTTCAACATAATAACATGCTCAGTTTTTATACCCTTTCAAGTACCAAACAACGAAAAGTAAACATGATAACACCACAATGAAATTCTTACCTTCTTTCCGAGAAAAGTGTTAGTGTTTGTCTTCATTGAGGAAGACAGCAACTAGTTTGGCCAATTTCATTTTGTTTACTAGCCAAAGTGGCTAGTGGAAATCAGAAACCTACTGGCCAAAACAAAATGTCTCCTAGTCTGTGGCGAGGTGTCTACCATTAATGTCGAGCCCTGTGGCTAGTAGGTTTCTGATTTCCACTAGCTGCTTTGGGTTAGTCTCAAGCAATGAACTGACACACCTCGACAAAGAAGTAGCTTACACCAGTGACATGAGGTGGAGAGGATTCACCATGCTTTTGCACAAAGGTGTTACAGCAGCAAACGTGGAGGCAATGCAGCTGTGGTGATGGTGCAACACTGGAGTGCATGGTTGGAGACAAAGGTTGGCGTGTGTGGGCAGGGGTGCATGTGTAGCATCTTTGTTGCTGTGACACCTTTGGGCAGACAACCTGAATCCTCCTCAGTTCACGCAATTGCTGTTAGCCACCTCTTCATCAAGATGTGTCATTTCATCACCTGGTACTTTTCCTCAATGCATGGATGATTTTCCTTCATCACAGCCAGAAAATCCTTGCACTGTAGTTCCTGCAAGAGATACACTTGAGCATCTTGAACTGATAAAATCATGCACAAAATCGTACAGAACTGCAAAGGGATAACATTTTATTTAGCATAACAACAGAAGTGATTTGTCATTGTGTCCATACTGACAAAACTTACTACTGCAGAAATAATTACGTGAGAAAGATTTATTTCCTTTGACATTTATTATTAGTCAAATTCCACTAATGCTGCTTTTGAAACAGTTTGAATTCTACAGCTCCTGTCTGTGAAGAGAGTGAGGAGGCCTTGACAGTTTTTACAATGACGTCTTGGGATATCGATATTTTTTACAAGGAAGTCTCAAAGAAAAACAGAGTTCTGAAAGTCTTTTATTGGAACTGGTTTAGTAGTAGTATTGGCATTATTGGACAATCTAGTCCATAATTTTAGCGTGTGTTAGTAATTGTACATTTCCTTAAACATTTTCTGAGATGGCTTTGGAGTCCTATTCGTGATCGGCGGATGCAATGACAAGAACCACAGACATAAGTTGAATCAGTGGGTGGAGCAAGGGCCCTGGCCTTCTGACATTCTCTCCTGGTATCCGCTGTGATGTGCAGAAGCTTTTCTCCCTCTCGTAGGGCTTTGGTGCAATTTGTTTTCCACGCACTCCTGTCACTGGCAAGAGTCTCCCATGAATCGATTGGAGCTGGTTTACACACAAAGTAATTACCAACAATAGGTATTAAAGAGAGTCGCTTGCATTGTGCTTTCAAGTCTTACTAGTAATTCTGCTGTTGTTTTACCCAGCCAACGTCAACACTTGGCTAGTTAATTATTTTTATTTGACTAGTAACATAAGGTGTCACTAGCCACTAAGCTAGTAAGTTGAAAATCTAGTGTAGAGCAACCTCATTCCCAGGGTCTCTAATCTTACCGCCCTCTGGAGCAAGCGACGAGAGACCCTGGCTGGGTCTGGTCACATCCCACTTTGACAATTGAGAACATCAGGGAGGGGTCCTCTGTAATCAGCAATTTGTTGCGTTGAGCTTTGTCGAATTCAAAGTATTGCCCTGCGACTGCCATTATCTACGGCGTTTATCAATACTTAGCTTTCAGGCTGAAATTTCGAATAATATCTACTCCAACGTTTACCTAAAGGTGAAGCAAGTCTGTCTCAGGCAATTTAGTGGTCGTGATTTTCAGTGTTGCCGTCTTACCCACTGGATTTATGGAAAGTCACTCATATTTCAACTGTGGGCGTCGAGCAGCACAATTTCATCCCGTAGTAATTGTTGTTTCTCCTCTGAATGCACACGATCAAATTGGTGCAAAAAACATAAGAATGTCTCCAGGAAAACGTATAACTTTCCCAAAGTAAAGCTACGACAGTCTCTGAAGAAAAGCTGGACGAAGATAAATATGATATTCGTGCAACGCACTTTGCAAACAGTTCTAATCAAATAGCCGGGCCCGGCGTCACCTGCGGTGTCACAATATCGAATGCAAGTAAGCAATATCTTCGTGGAATATTTTAATCTTTGTCCCTGGAGAGCCAATACTTAGAGCCTTAAAAGATATCTTGCAATAGAAACGAACCTAAACAAAGTATAAGCACGGCATGGCAAATTACAGAGGTGTCAAACTCTGAGAAGCGACGTGCACCTAACAGCGGAAACCATGCAGACCTGTGACCTCTAAAAATGCTGTAACATAATCAAACGACTCCGCTCTACTGATAATTTCCATTTCTTCTTGCAACATGGCCAACCAGGGTCTTCACTCACTCCAGGGAGCGGTAAGATGAGAGACCCTGGGAACGAGGTTGAGTGTAGAGCCCTGTTGGTAATTTTTTTCATTCTTTTTCAGAACAAGAGCAAGACAACAAAACACAATTTTGCTATTCCATTTTTGGGGGCTATTTAATTTCCTTTCTTCTGCTAACCCTCTTCATTCACCTTCACCTATCTCTTTTGTGACTAGGTGTCACACAACGCCTCACCCCTCTTTATTGCTGTATCTTATCCACAAAAAATTATTCTGTTCCACGACATATGGTTCTATACATGCTAACTTACAGGCAGCATCCACTACCTGTTAAGTACACTAATATAATGCAATATCAAACAATCTAACTATCAGTGAGCAATGGACAATAAACACACTCGAGGCAGGAAAGAATATTTTGCAAATCCACCAAAATGCGAGCAACAGCGATGAAATGCTGCAAGAGAACAAGGAACTTTGGGAAAAAAATCAAGAACCGACCAAACAAATATCTACTTTCCATTGAGGTATGATGGATACTTCACTAAGACTAAATTTATAGTTTGTAGTTCGCTCAAGTATATACCGAAGGTCCTAGCTCACAAGTTGATCTTATGACCATAATTTTCAGTGGAATGAAGCACTGCTCATAAAGCCCATATCCAGATTTTACTTGTTCATAACCATAACCTGCACAATTAAAAACATTTTGTGATCTTACCGTGAAATAGCATGCACAACTTGGGCCTTTCAATTCAAGCTAGGGTTGTAAAGCAGCGACAGCTACTGTAGTGACCTGGTTAAACATAGATATCAAAGCTAGACTTCCTTCAAATGACCGTAAACTAAACATGAGCAACATCTTTGGTCAAAAGCACGATGAAATAACTGCAGCTTACTTGATTTAAAAACTCCCGCGTCTTCCCCAAATTGAATATTTGAACACATTCGGACTAACCTCCTCAGGAGTAGGCCTACACCGAGTGGTTGCGAGTACAGTCTCGTTTGACAGCGGTTTCTGACAATGGAAAGGGACGTACTAGAAATCTGACCAATCCTCGTTTAGCTTAAAATTTCCCAATCTAAATCCAACATGGCGGACGAATTTCTACTTATGGGGTAGTTTGTTCCCCTAATCCTGAAGCGTTGAAAGGCTGTTTCTTTCAAAGCTACTTTCCTTGACAGAAGGGGTTCAAGAAGGCAAGCTATTTCTTTGTCCTTAGGCCGTCAGAGTAGTGGAGGAGCGTTTACTACTCATGAAAATCGCCGAATACAGCAAGAGATAAAGTGGACTAAGATCAGAGATCGCCTTGGTTATGTTGCCATTGAGAAATCTTCCCTTCCAACTGGGGCAGTTTGTATTTGGTGCCTGAAAACTTCAACTGCAATAAGATGCCGTTACTGTGGGCCTCAAACGTTTTTGTGTCGCGAATGCGCTAGGAAACTTCATTCCAGTATCACCACATACCATGTTTTAGAGTTGTAGAAGGTACAGCAATGACCTGATCATCTCTTTATTTAAAAAAATTAACTCACTTTACTTAAATGTACATTTATACGTACATGTAGATGTTACAAACTATTAGCTTTAATATATAAGCTTACACCGTGTGTAAAACATCTGTGTAGTAAAATACGTTTTATCCAAGAACAATCACACAGAAATTAATCTTAACCCCACCTAGTTCAGAAGTAACCTTATCTGCCAACACTATTAATTCAAACTTCAGTCTGCTATCTGCTAATGACTGGCAGCGATGTAGCGGGATACATCCCGCTACATCGTGATAGTTTACGTGTAAGCTGGTTTAAGGCCGTTGACCGTACATGTTAGCCAATGTTATAAAACTAACAAATTGTACTAGTGTACTAATTATAGCTAGAAACAACCAGAAACAACAGATCAGTTATAATTGCTAGCACTATATTTTATATATTGCCACTAAAACTTTTGAATGTTTCATCATAATCTATTTACCCTTGTTTAATCATATGTATTTTTATTTAGCCTAGTATATTACTTACTTCCAATATAGTTGTATGCACTTGGGAGCCTGTCTGATTTCTTGCTAGGTTAGTTAGGTACCCCAAATTACAGTGCAGCTCAGATATATGCAAACTACGCATACGCATTTTATACGACCATATTTTGCATATACGCGTACATCAATATGCGCACATATGTGCGTGTATATGCCCACATATACACGTATATACGTGCATATATGTCTCTTTGTTATGCATTCCCATAGGTTTCTTTATGTGAAGCATTGTTAGTCAAACAAAGGACATTATATTTCTGGGAATGAAAATGCTTCAAAGTGAAATTTGCATATTGTTAAAACATCATGCCAATCAATGAAAGCTATTATATTTTGAGTTTTAAATCACTTTGCAAATTTGCTGGCAAACTACCGTTTATTAACACTTGCTTGATCTTTAGCTACCAAAAATGGGAAGAAAATTGAAGCAGTCTCTTGAACTCCCTATTTTAACACGTGAACTCTATGTTTTTACAAGTAAAGATCTATGTTTCAGCACGTGTCGGCAAGTTGTTTGCAAATGTTTCTTTGTCTGAATTAAGCGTTCTGAAGATCCTAGTCAAAAAAATAAAATCTCTGGTTATATTTGACACAGATCATTTATTCAAATGGTAAAATACTCTTTCCTTGACGAAAAAATTGTTTATCCAAGTTTCTATGGTGCGCTGCTCATGTTTAGTTATTTTTTCTGCAAGAAAAAGTTCTGTGTTTCGACACGCATTGGCAAGTCATTTGCAAAATGTTTATTGTCTGAACTGTTCTGAGGATCCTTTTTGAAAAAATGATATCTCTGGTTCATTTAAACTGTGAAATAATCCTTCTTTAGCCAAAGAATTGTTTACCAAAGTTGCTATGGCGCGCTGCTCACATCTAGTTATTTTTTTCTTCAGGGAAAAGTTCTGTGTTTCAGCATGCGTCGGCAAGTCGCTTGCGAGATGTTTACTGTTTGAAGGCTACTTTGAAGTATTCCGAAGACCTTGTGGAAAAATTATATCTCCCATTATACATGTACATGTATCTGACACAAACCGTTCATTCAAATGGTAAAATACTTGAAGTTTCTATGGTGCGCTGCTCACATTTTGTTATTTTTAATTTTCTTCAAGGAAAAGTTGGGTGTTTCAGCACACGTCTCCAAGTTGCTTGCTTGGACCCTTGTTCACTTTGCGTCAAAAAAATGTTATCTTTCGGTTGTGTTTGCTCGATGAAGATGAAATTGCTGAAGCGTGTATCCCCGGTTCTATTTGACAAAAAAACAGTAAATTTATGATTTAACGGCAAAATACTCTCTCTTTTAATTAATATTCAGTCAGTTAATTTTGTGTCAAGTGCCCAATTGCAAAATGTTAGTTTCAGCTTACATTTTGCTAATAATTCGTCTGAAGGCATATGTGCATATACTGTATACATGTGTTCAAAATAAAGAAAACTCTTTCTTGCTCTGGGGCAAGCTGTCAAGCCATTGAAAACAACAATGACCTGTTAAGAAAAGAAAAAAACAATAGGTTAGCTCATACATACATGTACTAATCAGGCATATGCGTATATACTGTATAATTATGTGTATATGCATACGCATATGTACGTATATATGTATGTATGCGCACATATGCATATTGGGCTGACGCGAATTACGCGTATTTTTTGGTTCGGATATATCTGAGCTGCACTGTAGTAGTATTGCAGCCAGTTAGAATGTGATTGTTATTATTATGATTTGCACAGGATGGAATGTTTGTTCCTCTTTTTCTAAATCATTTCATTTTGAAAAAATTTAATCACCACTGCTTGTCTGTGGAGATTCAGAGTATCACCTGTATAGATGAATACGGTAAGATATTTTTTGGTATAAATTTGTATATATAATTACAAGTTTTGTTATTAGTATGTTAAAGTTGCATAACTGCAACATGGATAATTATTTACCAGTTTATCAATTACATGATTTTGCATATAGGTAACCATCATTCCAAGAGAATTGCATTCTCAGTTTCAGGTGTAGTGCATCAAGTATTTTGTACTTGTAATTGATTGTTTCGTTTTGAAATGTGCATTCCAGGGTTTTTTCAAGAATAGCAGTTATTCCTATCAGTAAAGTTTGTGGGAAACAAAGGTTGGAACACTGCCTTAGTTTAAAAGCTGAATTACAGCCAGTCCTTGAAAGGACATTTCTCAGTGTAGGGACACTGATAGAGCTGGGATCCTCCTTTGCAACAATGAGAGAAGATGACCTTTTTTTAAAGAGATGTATGTAACATCATGGGAGAAACAAGACTGGATATGAGGAGCCAAATGAATTATGCTCTTGTTTTGTTTGCAACTGGAAAGGTAAGTATATAGGCAGGTAATGCAACAAAATTCTGACAATCTTGATTTTGTTTTCGGTTCTCTGAAAATACTTTAGAGAATCAGTAAGAGAAATTTCCTTTTTTTTTTCAGAGTTTGATCTGTACTTCAATTTTCAATTTAGTTGAACCTAAGGAGTAGAGTTTATTGTCTGTGTTATCAAAATGTCAGTAATATTATAGAAGTGGAAGTTATTTGAATTCTGGTTTCCATGCCAGGGCAAAGTATGTGAATCCATACCATACTTTTAAAAATATGTGATATTTATGAATGTGGGTCTTATAAAAGTTGTGAAATTTAACAAATTGACACTGGTTTTTTAAGTATCTGTCCTCTTATTAATGGTAAATTGCATCATAAAGTTCATTGTCAAAGTAGTCTGCAGATCCACTTGCCTTCATCCATACAACTTTGACAATGTAATATTTATGACCAAATTTATCATCAATAAGAACACAGATGCATAAGAATCTGCTTGCTGTGTTTTTTATTTTCATTACAGTGAAACCTGTATTAGGCGGACACCCTTCTAGTGATTGCTAGGCAGACACGCTTACTAGTGTCTGCTTAACACAGGCTGTCTGCTCAAAACAGGTTCTAGTATGTTGTGCAATAATAGTCAATTATTAACCGTTTTGTAACACAACTTAGCATGTAACATCAAAGAATAGCTAAGACTGCTCATAGCACAATGTCCAGTTGATCACTGCATCAATCTGGAATAATCACTCAGCTTAAAAATGATATTGCTGAACAATGTACAGGAGTCTCAGCTGAACCTTTAGAAGTAAAATGAGCCCTTTAAGTGTCCGCTTACTGCAGGTTTTGTGCAACAAAATGTCTTAATATTGGTGTCTGCATCTGTTTAATTAAGAGGTGTCTGCTGAATGCCGGTTGATTTTTAATTACTGTAAATGTGGGAAAAAAATTTTGGGACTTATTAAAGCTGGTGTCCACTTAAAAGAGGGTGTCTGCTTAATATGGGGTCTGCCTAATACAGGTTTCACTGTTAACAAAATCCAAAATTGTCAAATGGAGGCTTCACTAGAGGAAAACACCGGTGAAAAGCTAAATTGAATTAAGCCAAAATGATCCATAGAATCACGGCCTTTATTCCACTGGGAAATTCCTGAAAACATACTGAATTATTCCCAAGTTTAGTTTATTTTCATCAAATACTCGAACACAGCAAAAAAAGGGTGCTACTGTATTGCGGTAAATTTTCATGCCAAACTACAATAATTTACCCAATCTTTTTCACTTCATAGTTGAATTCATTATATTCACAAGCTGATCTTCAGGCTAGCTATCTGTTAATCCTGTTTAGATGCAATTTTTGGCTATATTGAGAAAGCAAAATCATATGCTAAATGTCGCTGAAACTGTTCACGATGATGTCAGCTGTGAGTCTGTACTCCTACTGACGATAAAAATACATGTAAGCCAGTGATCGTGCAAGAAAGTAGGCAGTCATTGTGAACAATTAAATGTACTTGTAAAATTGAGTCTCTCTATAACCACTGACAACAGATGAAGATGGGCTACAAACACAAGACTATATATTTTTGATTGTGACTTGATCTTTGTACAGACAGTTTTGTTGAGCAGACATACATTGCTATGGAGATTAAGAATGAGATCAATGGTAGTAATATAGAATGAAATTTATGAAACCTGGGTTTCAAAACTCCCTAGACTGTTAGCTGGGAAACAGTTATATGTTATGGATGTGGTCATGGTATTTAAGAATTGAGTCATAGAGGGTTATTCATTAACAGTAAGAAAATTAAAAAATCTTACAACATGTACTTTTGGCAAATTATTTGTAATAGCTTTACCTTAGACTGACATCAATAAAATACCACAAGGAAGCTTAATTTTGAAATTTGTTTCCTTGTAGATACTAGGGAAACTCCAATTGAAAGAAGCCTATCTTAATATAGTAGAGAGCCTCTTCTCTGAGAAAGTAGTGCCCAGGCACAACCAGCTTCTGGATCAAGATGAAGGGAGGGCACACAGTGCTGTTGATTATAATGAGGAGGAAGTGGCAGAGATGACGGCAGTGGTCAACAGGATTGTTCAAAGCTGTTCCGTTGTTCCTGAAAAGGTCTTGCTTAATTTGGTTTTGGTTTATTATATACTTTTGGATAACATGTCAAATGCAATAACTTATAATTTGCTTGAGTGAAAAATAATGCACAAATGACACAATCCTGAGTTACATGTAAGTCAGGCTGCAGGAATTAATCACACATACATGTAGGACACATTGCTCATTATAGCCTAATACTGTTTAACCAATCTCATTTTGGCTATGTAATTGTATTTTTTTTTTTCAGACAAAGCATTTCTTTATCCCAAAAACATCTTTAACCAAATGGAAGTGTGGCGATGTCTTAGGACTTAAAGTACTTGTAGATGAAGCACTTGTTTTCACTGGGAAGAGGATGTGTGGGATGACTGACTTTGCCAGGAAGAGGACAGTTGTCAGGATGCTTGTATGTTCAAAGGCGCCTTTTTTCAACCGAGATACTAATCAACAATGATGAAGGTATATGCGTATAGAGAAGACTTGTGACATTCTTTTAACAGTATTTTTTGATGGTGATAGTAAACAACACACCAAAGGTGTCCAGGGCTAGGAACTGAGGATATATGATGTCACAGGTCAATGAGTGACTGCCACTGTGACTAGCATTTACTGTTCCCCTGGTTCCATTTGACTGTTATTAGTTATGCAGCCAAGACAGTGATGTGGTGGACAACTATAATGATAATCTCATGACAATCTGCATGCGTGCATTCACTTTGTCTATAGCTGTCAGAGCTAACTAAATATGATCATGTTGAATTCCAACTTGAAAATTTACAAATTCACCATTGATAGTGATTCCATTTTCCTCAAACAGTATGCAGAATTTTATTATTCCAAGTTGTTGTTTTGTACAATGTAAATTGATTTAAGAAATGTACCATGATTGATAACTCAGATGCAGAGCCCTTATACAGCTTATTCAATCTTTTGTTTGGTAGCATTCGTGTTTCTGTCATGGTGGTGGTTGCATTAGCCCCCTGAGTAATAAGTTTGAACTGTTGTTAAAGTTACTAGATAACATTATCTGTCAAAAATATATTTTCTTTGATGTTTTTGTATTATCATTGTTTTTACTTCCTTGTCATGTTTAAAGCCTTTTTTGAGATAACAATAACAGACACCATGAAATAATTTTTTGGCTTTTTTGAAATGTGGTCTATATACTAACTTGGGAATAAAGTCAATGTACAGAACTCACTTTTTCTGTTTTGTTTTCAAACATTCGTTCAGCATATGAAGAAACCAGAGAATCAAGTTTCTGGGGATGTCCTCAAAGAGGTAAAATAATTAAAATTGATCAA
Source organism: Orbicella faveolata (assembly GCF_042242905.1). Classification (NCBI taxonomy): domain Eukaryota; kingdom Metazoa; phylum Cnidaria; class Anthozoa; order Scleractinia; family Merulinidae; genus Orbicella; species Orbicella faveolata. The sequence continues at coordinate 1,435,410 of NW_028301581.1, read as the reverse complement.
GTTATAACTTACTAACAGTTAGTAATAATCTTAACAACAAAAGAATGTAGTTCCCATTATCAGCTGTGCTGTCTGTCTTTATAAAGTACTGCCAATTAAAAATTAATTTTTAATCCTTCTCTTTTGCCATATTGTGAGACATTACACCTGATCTCAAAAAAAAAAATCCAGGACTCATAGAATTATAAATAATAAATTTAAAGTCTTGTGCTACACAGTTCCATCACCTATGTAAAGTGCTAGCAATATTGACAAAGATGCTCGTGGCCCATGTTAAATTATCACTTCTTGTAGAATCCATAAATAAATAAAGAAAAAAATGCTGTAACACACTGTATGTTGTTTTAAAGAGTGAAGAAGCAGCCAGTGGAACTTCAGTTCCTGTGGATATCATTTTAAATGACAAGGTAATATTTAGCTTCTCACTTTAACCCATTGACTCCTAATTTTTATATTCTAGAACAGGGAAGTGGATGGTTTATTCACTGTTGAAATGACGTAACTACACAATGTTTCAGTTATGCACACAACCTTAACTTGTTAAAGATGTATGATTTTAACAATTTTTCTGGGGGCCCACATGGGCATTTGTAGGTATTTTGAACTTTTCTTAAATTCACAAAACTAAAAATGCAGCAGGACTTGTAAACATAATTTTTGAAAATAGTTTTCCAAGGGGTCTTTCAGGTAAAATAAAATAAATTATAAAATTTCACTCCTGCATGTTGCATGATTCTTCATATTTACAGGCAAGAGCACAAAAGTAATTATATTGAGTATTAATGAATTTTTTATAATCAATTTCTGTAATATGTTAATAAAGTAAGTTCTAGATTATTGTTTTTACAGGTATCAACCCCTTTGGAGACTGTTGTTGATGATGACGAAATTTTACTTCAGAATGTTCGCCAAATACTGAAAATACCTTTTTGGAACAATATTATGCCCTTTTATCGTGACAAAGTTAGAGCAAATTATGTCCTAAAAAGGACTTGACTGTCTATCAAAATTAATGCTATAAATAACAGTTCTCTTTGTAATACGCTTTGTACGTTCAAACCATGACAAATGGTTATAATTGACTGTGGTCTTTTCATCTTTGATACCTGAAGGGCCAGAAACTGGAAAGGAAGAAGGTGATAAATTATAAATTTTATTTGGCAGTATAAATGCACTTTAGAAATGCAATAGTTGCGCTACTTTCTGATGGCAATGATATATCTCTAAGTTATAATAATTAAAATTAAAATATTTATTTCATGATATTTTTATTGAAATGAGAGGTACTGAAAGAAACTATACAGAATTCTATACAAATGTCCAACTAGTGGCTCAAACAACTAAGTATTCTGTCTCAATTTTGTTGATTTCTATATATTTAGGTACCAGCAGTAATGCCAGAATGGACCAGGATGATGTGGACAAATTGGTAAATCTGTTTATTGGGATTAGCTGTGTATTAAAGCACTACAGTACTGACGTTTTTTCAGTTACCACAATGTTTTACACAAAAGGTTGAAGTAAATGCTCAGACAGGCATGTTGGAAAGTAATTCCTTGCAGAAGTTTGTAATCAAATGATGTAATTTGGCAATAAGGTGGATGAAAAGTAATGAAAACTTCTCTTCTAAAAAATGGAAAAACAATACAACGCTTTGTTAGATGGCTTGTGTTTGTAGCCTTTAGAATGCGAGCTCTGATTAGCTTATTATACGGCATTATTCTCCCGTAATGCCCACGGGTCGATTACGGGCCTGCTAAACTGAAGCAAAAAGCCATATAATAAACAACTTATTAACCTCGAACATTCAGTCCATAAGGAAAAATCTCAAGCCACAGCCTTGCCGTATTGACTTTGCTATTAGGGAGTTTAAGAAGCTACGACGACGACGCCGAGGAAAACGTCGATTAAAAAATGAATTTATATGTTACCTACGAATCCCGTGATACTCTTAAGTCATTTACTTTGTTTATTACTGTCAAAAGTATCACGAAACTGAATCTGGGACACAGAGATAAATTTGAAATAGAAATTTCAAACCTTAGCTGTTGTGGTTTACGTTGTTCAGACAACGCGGAATTTGGCCATTTCACGTTCTTGTTTTGCAGGGGACGGCAAAGAAATGTACCAAGAATCATAACGCGCGTGCACAGTCATTGTTCTGCTCATTAAACCTTTTGTTTAGCGACGTTGCCGTTGCCGTCGTGGCTTTCTTAAACTCTCTATTGCTCGGTTAATGCGGCATGGTCCCGGTTTGAGATTTTCCCGTAAAGACCTCACTCTCGGTTAATTAGTGGTAAATATTACCATCCGAATGCGAAATTCATCAAATGTGACTGACTGATCACATGTGATGAGTTTTTAGAATCATTTAATACAAGTGAAAACTTAAGTATGAACTCTGCCTAGTAAAATATCAGTTGTTTTAGTTTCACAGTACTTGTTCATGATTCTTATATCAACATCTGATCAACAGGCTTTGGATGAAGAGTTCACAAAGGCTGCCCTGGTTAGAAAAGGTAAATGTCATAATATTTATTTATTTCTTAATGTATTAATTTAGTCAGTAAGTCAGTCAGTCAGTCAGTCAGTCTTTCAGTTACTGATTTATTAAGGTTAGGCTGTGTTAAAAGGCAACAAAATAAGCAATATATTGCAAAATTACCATTTATGTTGTGGTGCACATAAAGTAAAAACACCAAAAGCAGCCTCCATGAAGCATTTTCATTGGTTATTTTTAAGGTGGCTCCCTAGGGTAATTACGAACACCCTCCCTATAGAGCGCGAGTTAGAAAAGGAAACTTAGTTAATTTCTCTTAAAGTTTTACCCGAAGAGATTTACCAGTATGGGTACTGTTAAAATAAGGCTTATGTTTTGGTTGTCAACTTTTGGATTAACGCCGTTACCATGGCAACATCTAATCTAATGACAGGCAGATGTATTCCTCATTTTGACCTAAACTCCTTAATATTTATACTTTCCTTTGGTGAAATTGTTTCATACTTCTCCACATCATGGAAACGATACTGCCTGACACTTTGAATTGGTAAAAAGTCAAGGTTGTTCAGACGGTTTTTCCAATAATCTGTAATTTGTCATTATTCTAAATATATTAGATTAGCTCTGAGAGATTTTCACAAAAATGGGGTATTTTATTGGAATTGTTTGTGGTTAGAACTGAGCCAAATTAAAGAAAAATTCACCCAAGGGAACGCGAGAAAGTTAGCATTTATTTGGTCACGCTGACGTCAAAAAAATCAGGAAAACACGTGTGGTGTCACGCGTGGTTATTTATTTAAGTGTGCGCTCATGAATGAATGAAGGATGGACTTGATTGAGATTGTGCTGTACAGCATGCGCAACGGCGTGTGCGGCCTCTACGAGTCTTAACAAAAATGGCTTCGTTCACCAAAACCAGGGAATTTATTCTATTCTACCACATAGGCTTGATTAATGACGAGGATTTCTTTCTCCTGCATCCATTTTACATCTGCGATACCTATGTAGATTTGCCTCTCAGGCTTAATTTCAACCACAAAACAAAATAATACCGATAAAAAGCTCGATTACAGCAGGATCAGGGTGTTTGTACAACGTGATCAGCAAGAAAAAAAGTTTGATCCTAATAAAATACATTTTGAACAGCAAAAAACAGTTATAGCTCAGCTCAGTACATACGGAGCTCGTCATCTGCGACTGTTCGGCCCGGTACAAATACGACTGTCGCTCACGGTAGATGGTTAAATCGTTTAAATTTTCTGCAGAAATGACAAAGAAACATTTATTTTGGACGGAATTTTATGATTCCATACTTTATCTTCGAACTAGGCTGTTTAAACAGTGAAAAAAGCGTTAAAATGAGGAGTAACCAGCTGGCTTACACGAGGGAAAAGCAAGGCCGGAAAGTCGTACTGGAACGCGCGTCATGACGTCAATGGAATTGATCTTTACTATTTGCCGCCTTTCTTGTCCCTAATTTAGAATTGCTCATCAGGCATTTTGGATGATGGTATCAAAGAAGTAAATTATTCAAAGTGAAAGCATGATGTTCGGACTCCAAAAGGTAGTCGTTGGTCACATGATTTAAAGGACAATGTATATTTCATTACGCACATCAGTACTGCTATCATAATTAGAATCTACCCTGGTACACATGTTATACGACCCCATTTTTGTTTCTCCTCTGTGGTCGTTGTAAAAGGGTTACATTTTATGGTTTTTAATAACAGTAACAGTAATAGTGATTTAAATTGACTCAGTTCTTTGTTGTTTTAGGTGCTGACAAGCAGTTAGTAGATGGCCTACACCAAGGTCTTACAACAGGTATTTTTACATCAAAGTAAATGTGGAAAAATGAACTGAACAAAATGGCACCAATAGAAAATGAATGGTACTGCAGGGCAGGAAAACAATGAAATCCTGTTGCTCAGTGGGCCAGTACATTTCAGTTTTCAGTTGCCCCTACTAAAATATTAATTGCCCAATAAGTCTGCTTTGTTCATTCCTTATCAACTAAAGGCCGCCGCACACTAGCCGATTTTTGTCGGCCGACAAAAAATCGGCTAGTGTGCAGCGGCCTTAACAAGACTGCTGAGGCTAATTTCACTTGCCCACCGGACTATCAATCTTCCATTTTCACTAGCCCAAGAGCAAAATTTACTTGCCCTGGGCAATCGCAAGTGGTGTTTTTTTTCCTGCCTTGTACTGAAGCTATCAGCAAGGCTACCTAAAGCAGCTTTCTCCAAAGACAAACGCACTTGGGATTGTTTTAAAAGTATAACGTTTCCATCAATTTGCAAACTCAACCCAGGAAACACCAAACATAAACTCTTTGATAGGCTGCCCTCCCTTTCCTCTTCCAATGCTGTAGCAACACAAAACAATTCCATGTGGGTAATTTTGCAGTAAGCTCAACATTTAAAGGGGTGGAGCAGAGCAAAACTAATTACTTTTTAAATACATAAATTGTCTCTAGCTGTAGAAAGGAGTGGAACTAGTATGGGCACAATGAAGCATTTTGAATTCCAGTATACAGAGATCAGCTCAACAGGCCGTTAATTACATGTTAAGACAGGAATAGAACTTAAGTGGACGGTTTGGAGGGCACTGAAATAGAGCTTTGCAAATATTTCAAAATGAAGCCCTCGACCCATTTCTGACCTGCATGGAATTTGGCCACTTCGAAGAAAAATGACCAATCGGAACCAGGGAAGGTGATCTTTTTCGTATACAGACCAGTGTCGTTTAGGAGTCCAGAAAATTTGAAACCAATTGAGAACGAACACAGTTGAATTTGTGAAGCACCGAAACCTCTATGCTGCCTACTCTACGGATCCCATATTTCCTGGCCAACTATGATTCATAATTACATATTATACACAGTATTTTAACTTGAAAGAGCCAAAGAAAAGACACTTAACCTTTAACGTTCTTGATCCATTTACGAGGATGGTTCCCCTTATTCTCAATAAGCGTCTTCATTGGATACTTTTCTTCAAAGTTGCTAGGATCAAGTAGTCAACAGACACAACAAATAAGAACAAAGGCACTCACCTTTTATAATTTATTATCTTCTAGGCAAGAGGAACCGTAAAGGAAAAAGTTGGAAGAAAAACCTTGAAGAGGATTAATCTTTTTCTCTGACAATTCAGTTCTGGGAACTGTAAATCATTCATCCAACTGACTTTGTCTCGTAATTGTACTAACGAAAGGCCTTGCGGAGGATGCAGTTAAGGTGGCTACGACTGCATGGTCAAACAAGATTGATAATCATATCTTCCTTCGAATAGCTAAATAATGTCGAAATGCTCTTTTCATCAATTTTAACCATCGTTCCCGTTCCCGTTCCTGACAAATGTAGATCGATTTTTACTTTTTTCAGGTGTGGTTTAACATGAAATTGGATTTTTTTTACAGTACTGAGAAAAGCGTTAAGTCAATGATTTATATTAAAACACTAATATTACTGGTTTACTTAAAATCGAATATAAATAGGGCTTATTTTACAACTCCTGGCAAATGTTTTTCAAGAACAGTGCCAATGAGGGATATTGGCGTTTATCGCATTATTCAGCTTGTACTCAATAGTGTTTGTAAGTAAGAGCATTGCACATTCTGAAGAATTTCACACTACCACGGTCTCTGTAAATTTCTCTATTTTGTATAATAAAGCTTCCCACAATGCCACCTTATTTTAGTGTTGTATTTCCCCAAACTCTTTTCACATAATCAGTATTTAAGGTGGCTCCCTATAGTTTTACGATCGCACGCGCACTGAGGACGAAAAGTCGAGTAATCCGCGCGCGCTGAAAGGAGAACGTCAGTGTTTTTGGATATTTTATGAAGTCAACATGAGCACAAAAAGCAAAACTGACAGTGAATGTTTTCTTTTGGTATCAAACATGTGGGACGGCATGGCAATCATTTACTCTTCAGCTGTAAAGCATGTCTTGTCCCCCTCTCCGCCGAAAAGTAGTGCTTTTCCATAGTGAGCCACCCTCCTCCATGTGGACTCGAAATCTCCTATTACAGAATTTTTTTGTTAGAACTTTCAAATTTTAGCTTCAAATTTCGTACTTGAAACCACCAGAGATTGGTGCACCTCCGGTTGGTGTCCAGTGTAATTAACACATGCGGACTTACAGTTAACTGCAAATAGCCTGTTCCAGGCGTTTGGTTAGTGAGGAACGGCGGAATGAAAACATGAGAAATATTCGTTGGTGTTTTATTAATCGACCATCGAGCGGGGGAGCCGCGAATTAATCTAGAACCCAGATCTTCCAAGACCAAGCAGAAGGGAGATTTCACTTCTCAGGGTCAAACAGAGTGAAATCTGGGTATGAGATTAGCCGCGAGCCACTCGAGTTTAATTCTATCATGTAATCTGATTGGCCAACAGAAAACAAAAGTTGCTATGTCACAGAACCGTTTTCTGGCTCGAGTTCGCTGACGTTATTTTTCGGTGTAGACAAGCGACAGGCGGAAATACGTCTGCATTCGCAGGCTGCAGAGCACTTTAAAATAATAAACACTGTAGGCTTCCCAAATACCGGAAGGGGGTGCAGTATTCCTTGGAATCATTGGCAGGCGCGTGCCGTCCAGTTCTCTAAATCCTGACCCCATTTCAGACCAATAAATGTCACTTTTCATACCCTTTTCTAGGCGACCTCTAAAATGCTGTTTTCAAATATGCATGACCGTTCAGTGTATTCTGTGAGGCAAATCGCGCTTTATCGTGGTATTAAAATTGATTCCTCTCGTTTTTGTTTGAAGATGATAAACTCGACAAAAAGAGACATAAATTTCAAGTAATGTCTATATTATGGTTTATTTAAAATTAAGCCATACTTTCGCGGACCAAACCGGCGAAATCATTCTACTCATTTTCAAACCAAAACGGTTCACAAGCCATAGTCTTCAAAAAGGCGGCACATACCTTATATAGGGTAGAAACCCCTCTCCCCACGCCCTGAATTAGCTTCTTCTCAGTAACAACAGCTGGAAAGTAAGGAACGCATCTTTAGTAATCAACGAATTAACAGTACGCAAAAACATCTCGATCGAGATAGCGAAAAGTCTCAAGTATGTGCAGTGAAACCTGTATTAAGCGGACCCCATATTAAGCGGACACACTCTATTAAATGGACACCTGGTCAAGTCCCACCTTTTTTTCTTACATTTACTCCAAAATAAACGTGCATTCAGCGGACACCTCAGTTAAGCGGACACGGACACCAATATTAACCCATTTTGTTGCACAAAACCTGTAATAAGCAGACACTTCAAGGGCTTTTTAATTCTGAAAGCCCAGCTCAGACTCCGTCAACATTGTTCACCGATGTCATATTAAAGCTAAGCAGATTATTCCAGATTGATGCATTGAATGACTGGACATTGTGCTACCGGCAGTCCTTGATCTTACAATATGTTACAATATGTTACAAACGGGTTAATATTATTGCACAATATATTTGAACCTGCTTAGAGCGAACAACCCATATCAAGAGGACATTAGCGAGGGTCCAAAGGGTGTCCCCTCAATACAAGTTTCACCTGTATTAACGTACACCAAGCAAGTAAAGAACAGCAAGCAAGTTAAGTACACCAAGCAAGTAAAATACACCGAGCAAGTACGGTAAGCCAAGCAAGGAAAGTACATCAAGCAAGTAAAGTACATCAAGCAAGTAGAGTAAATAGAGCAAGTAAAGTACATCAAGGAAGTAAAGTACACCAAGCAATTAAAGTAAATCAAGCAAGTAAAGTACATCAAGCAAGTAAAGTACATCAAGCAATTAAAGTACACCAAGCAATTAAAGTAAATCAAGCAAGTAAACTACATCAAGCAAGTAAAGCACATCAAGCAAGTAAAGTACACCAAGCAATTAAAGTACACAAAGTAATTAAAGTACACCAAGCAAGTAAAGTACACCAAGCAATTAAAGTACATCAACCAACTAAAGTAAATCAAGCAAGTAAAGTACATCAAGGAAGTAAACTACACCAAGCAATTAAAGTAAATCAAGCTAGTAAAGTACATCAAGCAAAAAGTACATCAAGCAAGTAAAGTACATCAAGCAAGTAAAGTACATCAAGCAAGTAAAGTACATCAAGCAAGTAAAGTACACCAAGCAAGTAAAGTACACCAAGCAAGTAAAGTACACCAAGCAAGTAAAGTACACCAAGCAAGTAAAGTACATCAACCAACTAAAGTAAATCAACCAACTAAAGTAAATCAAGCAAGTAAAGTACATCAAGGAAGTAAACTACACCAAGCAATTAAAGTAAATCAAGCTAGTAAAGTACATCAAGCAAAAAGTACATCAAGCAAGTAAAGTACATCAAGCAAGTAAAGTACATCAAGCAAGTAAAGTACACCAAGCAAGTAAAGTACACCAAGCAAGTAAAGTACACCAAGCAAGTAAAGTACACCAAGCAAGTAAAGTACATCAACCAACTAAAGTAAATCAACCAACTAAAGTAAATCAAGCAAGTAAAGTACATCAAGCAAGTAAAGTACACCAAGTAATTAAAGTAAATCAAGCAAGTAAAGTACATCAAGCAAGTAAAGTACATCAAGCAAGTAAAATAAATCAAGCAAGTAAAGTACATCAAGCAAGTAAAGTACATCAAGCAAGTAAAGTACATCAAGCAAGTAAAGTACATCAAGCAAGTAAAGTACATCAAGCAAGTAAAGTACATCAAGCAAGTAAAGTAAATCAAGCAAGTAAAGTACATCAAGGAAGTAAAGTACACCAAGCAATTAAAGTAAATCAAGCAAGTAAAGTAAATCAAGCAAGTAAAGTACATCAAGCAGGTAAAGTACACCAAGCAATTAAAGTAAATCAAGCAAGTAAAGTACATCAAGCAAGTAAAGTACATCAAGCAAGTAAAGTACACCAAGCAATTAAAGTAAATCAAGCAAGTAAAGTACATCAAGCAAGTAAAGTAAATCAAGCAAGTAAAGTACATCAAGCAAGTAAAGTACATCAAGCAAGTAAAGTACATCAAGCAAGTAAAGTACATCAAGCAAGTAAAGTACATCAAGCAGGTAAAGTACACCAAGCAATTAAAGTAAATCAAGCAAGTAAAGTACATCAAGCAATTAATGTACATCAAGCAAGTAAAGTACATCAAGCAAGTAAAGTACATCAAGCAAGTAAAGTACATCAAGCAAGTAAAGTACACCAGGTAATTAAAGTACATCAAGCAAGTAAAGTACACCAAGCATGTAAAGTACACCAAGCATTTAAACTTAAGTTCCAGAGAATCGACCCAACGTTGGGTCAAACTCACGCTGCGCGTGAGCCGGTCTAGGCTACTTTTTCAGTCATAAAATGAAGTGGGGCTCTATTTTGGCCTAGAAGCTCGAAACTGAGCGTGCGATCCCTTTGCGTCTGTCAATTTTACCGAAAACCAAGCCCATTACGAGTTAGGTAAGAGTCCCTGGGTCTGGCAAATTTCCCTCAAGTTGCTGAAAATCGACCGCTGAGACCGCCTTACGCGCATCGTGATTTTGTCCAACTTTGGCCCGATCTGCCGGAACTTCGGGGATATTTTCCAGTCCCAGGGACTCTAAACTAACTCGTGATGGCCTTGGTTTACAGTGAAAGGGAGAAAGGAAAAATATTTAAAGGCTCAGTTTCGAGCTTCTACGCCGAAATATCGCCCCACTTCATGTTAAGACTGATAGAGTAGCCGAGACCGCCTCACGCGCATCGTGATTTTGACCAACTTTGGCTTGATTTGCCTGTACTTGGGAGATATTTTCCAGTCCCAGGGACTCTAAACTAACTCGTGATGGTCTTGGTTTTCAGTGAAATGGACAGAGAAAAAATATTTGAACGCTCCGTTTCGAGCTTCTAGAGCGAACTATAGCCCCTTTTTATTTTAACACTGATAGAGTAGCAAGACCGCCCTACGCAAATCTTGATTTTGAGCAAATTTGGCTCCATTTGCCGGAACTTGGGAGATATTTTCCAGTCCGAGGGACTCTAAACTAACTGGTGATGGCCTTGGTTTTCAGTGAAATGGACAGAGAAAAAATATATGAACGCTCAGTTTTGAGCTTCTAAATCAAAATATAGCCCCACTTTATTTTAAGACTTATAGAGTAGCCGAGACCGCCTTGCGCGCATCGTGATTTTGACCAAATTTGGCTCGATTTGGCGGAACTTAAGGAATATTTTCCAGTCTCAGGGACTCTAACCTAAGTGGCGATGTCCTTGGTTTTCAGTGAAATGGACAGAGGAAAAATATTTGAACGCTTGGTTTCGAGCTTCTAGGCCGAAATATAGCGCCACTTCATTTTAAAACTGATAGAGTAGCCGAGATCGGCTTACGCGCATCGTGATTTTGACTAACTTTGGCTCGATTTGCGGGAACTTGGGGGATATTTCCAATCCCAGGAGCTCTAAACTAACTGGTGATGGCCTTGGTTTTCAGTGAAATGGAGACAGGAAAAATTATTGAACGCTCGGTTTTGAACTTCTAGGCCGAAATATAGCCCCACATCATTTTCAGAATGATAGAGTAGCCAAAACCACCTTCCGTGCATAGTGATTTTGATCAATTGTGGCTCGATTTCCCGGAACTTGGAGAATATTTTCCAGTCCCGGGAACTCTTAACTAACTCCTGATGGTCTTGGTCTGCAGAGAAATGGACACAGATAAAACGTTCGCACGATCGGTTTCGAGGTTTTCGGCCGAAATATAGCGCCACTTCATTTCAAGACTGATAGAGTAGCCGAGACCGCCTTCTACGCATCGTGATCTTGACCAAGTTTGCCTCGATTTGGCGGAACTTGGGGGCTATTTTCCAGTCCCGCGGACCCTAAACTAACCCCTCATGGCCTTCGTTTGCAGAGAAATGAACACATGTAAAACTATCGCACGCTCGGTTTCGAGCTTTTAGGCCGAAATATAGCCCTACTTCATTTTAAGACTAAAAGAGTAGCCGAGACCCCCTAACGCGCATTAAGATTTTGACCAACTTTGCCTCGATTTGCCGGACTTTTTACGCATCGAGATCTTGACCAACTTTGGCTCGATTTGCCGGAACTTGGGGGATATTTTTCACTCCCGGATTTTCTAAAGTAACTCCTGATGCCTTTGGTTTGCAGAGAAATAGACATTTGTAAAACGATCGCTCGCTCGGTTTCGAGCTTTTAGGCCGAAATATAGCCCCAATTCGTTTTAAGCCTGGAAGAGTAGACAAAACCGCCTTGCGCGCATCGTGATCTTGACCAACTTTGGCTTGCTTTCCCGGAACTTGTGGGATATTTTCCATTTCCGGAGACTCTAACCTAACTACTGATGGCCTTGGTTTGCAGAGAAATGGACACAGGTAAGAGGATCGCACGCTCGAACTCGAGCTTTTAGGCCAAAATATAGCCCCACTTCATTTTAAGCCTGAAAGAGTAGCCGAGACCGCCTTACGTGCATCCTGATCTTGACCAACTTTGACTTGATTTTCTGGAACATGCGGGGTATTTTCCAGTCCCGGGGACTCAAAACTAACTCCTGATGGCTTTGGTTTGCAGAGAAATGGACACAGGTAAAACGAACGCACGCTCGGTTTCCAGCTTTTACGCAGAAATATAGCCCCACCTAATTTTAAGACCGAAAGAGTAGCCGAGACCGCCTTGCGTGGATCGTGACCTTGATCAAGTTTGGCTCGATTTCCTGGAACTTGGGGGATATTTTCCAGTCCCGGAGACTCTAAACTAACTCCTGATGGCCTTGGTTTGCAGAGGGATGGACACAGGTAAAAAGATCACACGCTCGGTTTCGAGGTTTTAGGGCGAAATATAGCCCCACTTTATTTTAAGACTAAAAGAGTAGCCCAGACCAACTTTGGCTCGCTTTCCTTTCGATTTGCTAGATTTCGGCCTAAAAGCTCGAGACCGAGCAAAGATCGTTTTACCTGTGTCCATTTCTGTGCAAACCAAGGCAATCAAGAGTTAGTTTAGAGTCCCTGGGTTTGGAAAATATCCCCCAAGTTCCGGCCAATGGAGCCAAAGTCGGTCAAGATTACGATGCGCGCAAGGCGTTCTCCGCTACTCTTTCAGTCTTAAAATGAAGTGGGGCGATATTTCGGCCTAAAAGCTCAAACCTGAGCGTGCGATCGTTTTACCTGTGTTTATTTCTGCGTAAACAAAGGCCATCAGGAGTTATTTTAGAGTCCCCCGAGACTGGAAAATATATCCCAAGTTCCGGCAACTCGATCCAGAGTTTGTCAGGAATACGATGCGCGTTAGGCGGTGTCGGCTACTCTTTCAGTCTTAAAATAAAGTGGGGCTATATTTGCGTCTAAAAGCTCGAAACCGAGCATGCGATCATTTTAGCTGTGTCTATTTCTCTGCAAACCAAGGCCATCAAGAGTTCGTTTAGAATCCCCGGGACTGGAAAATATCCCCCAAGTTTCGGCAAATTGAGCAAAAGCCGACACCGCCTTAAGCGCATCGTGATTTTGAAAATCTTTGGCTCGATTTGACGGAACTTGGGTGATATTTTCCAGTCTCAGGGACTCTAAACTAACTCGTGATGGCCTTGGTTTTTAGTGAAATGGACAGAGGAAAAATATTTGAACGCTCGGTTTGGAGCTTCTAGGCCAAAATATAGCCCCACTTCACTTTAAGAGTGAGAGAAGGTAGCCGAGACCGCCTTACGCGCAGGGCGATTTTTACCCACTTTCGGTCGATTTCCAGGAACTTGCGTTATATTTTCGAGTCCTGGGGAATCTAAACTAACTCGTGATGGCCTTGGTTTTCAGTGAAGTGGACAGAGGAAAAATAGTTCAACGCTCTGTTTGGCTCGGTTTCGGGCTTCTAGGCCGAAATATAGCTCCACTTCACTTTAAGAGTGAGAAAAGGTAGCCGAGACCGCCTAACGCGCACGGCGATTTTCACCAACTTTGGGCCGATTTTAAGGGATTAGCGAGATGTTTTCCAGTCCCAGGGATTCTAAAGTAACTGGTGATGGCCTCGGTTTTCAGTGAAATAAACAGAGGAAAAATGTTTGAACGCTCGGTTTCGAGCTTCTAGGCCAAAATATAGCCCCACTTCACTTTAAGAGTGAGAGAAGGTAGGCGAGACCGCCTTACGCGCAGGGCGATTTTTACCAGCTTTGGGTCGATTTGCAAGAACTTGCGTTATATTTTCCAGTCCTGGGGAGTCTAAACTAACGCGTAATGGCCTTGGTTTTCAGTGAATTGGCCAGAGGAAAAATAGTTGAACGCTCGGTTTAGGGCTTTTAGGCCGAAATATAGCCCCAGTTCACTTTAAGAGTGAGAAAAGGTAGCCCAGACCGCCTAACGCGTACGGCGATTTTCACCAACTTTGAGCCGATTTCCAGGAATTAGCGGGATATTTTCCAGTTCTGGGGACTCTAAACTAACTTGTGATGGCCTTGGTTTCAGTAAAATAGACAGAGGAAAAATATTTGAACGCTCGGTTTCGAGCTTCTAGGCCGAAATATAGCCCCACTTCATATCAAGAGTGAGAAAAGGCTGCCGAGACCGCCTTACGTGCAGGGCGATTTTCACCAACTTTGGGTCGATTTCCAGGAATTTCCGGAATATTTTCCAGTCCCGAGGACTCTAAACTAGCTCGTGATTGCCTTGCTTGTCAGTGAAATGGACAGAGGAAAAATATTTGAACGCTCGGTTACGAGCTTCTAGGCCGAAATATAGCCCCACTTCACTTTAAGAGTGAGAAAAGGTAGGCGAGATCGCCTTACGAGCAGGGCGATTTTCACCAACTTTGGGTCGATTTCCAGGAAGTTACGGAATATTTTCCAGTCCCGGGGTCTCTAAGCTAACTCTTGATGGCCTTGGTTATTAGAGAAATTGACAGAGAAACAATATTTGAGCGCTCGGTTTCGATCTTCTAGGCCGAAGTATAGCTACACTTTAATTTAAGAGTAAGAAACGGTAGCCCAGATCGCCTTACGCGCAGGGCGATTTTCAACAACTTTGGGTCGATTTACAAGAATTTCGGGGATATTTTCTAGTCTCGGGGACTCTAAACTAACTCGTGATTGCCGTGGTCTTCAGTGAAATAGACAGAGGAAATATATTTGAACACTTGATATTGAGGTTCTAGGCCAAATTATTGCACCACTTCACTTTAAGAGTAAGAAAAGGTAGCCGAAAGCGCCCTATGCGCAGGGCGATTTTCACCAAATTTAGGTCGATTTCCAGGAACTTGCAGGATATTTTAAAGTCCCGGGGAATATAAAGTAACTCGTGATGGCCTTGGTTTTCAGTAAAATGGACAGAGGTAAAATATTTGAACGCTCCGTTTAGGAGCTTCTAGGCCGAGTATAGCCCCACTTTACTTTAAGAGTAAGAAAAGGTAGCCGATACCGCCTTACGCGCAAAGCGATTTTCACCAACTTTGTGTGGACTTCCAGGAACTTGCAGGATATTTTCCAGTCCCGGGAACTCCAAGCTAACTCGTGACGGGCTTGGTTTTAAGTGAAATGGACAGAGGAGAAATATTTGAACGCATGGTTTAGAGCTTCTAGGCCGAAATATAGACCCACTTCACTTTAAGGGTGAGAAAAGGTAGCCGAGACCGCCTTACGCCTAGGGCGATTTTAAGCAACTTTGGATCGATTTCCAGGAACTTGCGGGATATTTTCCTGTCCCGGGAGTTCTAAACTAACACGTGATGGGCTAGGTTTTCAGTGAAATGGACAGAGGAAAAATATTTGAACGTTCGGTTTCGAGCTTCTAGGCCGAAATATAGCCCCACTTCATATCAAGAGTGAGAAAAGGTTGCCAAGATCGCCTTACGCGTAGAGCGTTTTGCACCAACTTTAGCTCGATTTCCTGGAACTTGCGGGATATTTTCCAGTGCTGGGGACTCTAAACTAACTCCTGATAGCCTTGGTTCTCAGTGAAATGGACAGAGGAAAAATATTTGAACGCGCGGTTTCGAGCTTCTAGGCCGAAATATAGTCCCACTTCACTTTAAAGAAAAGGTAGCCGAGACCGCCTGACGCGCAGGGCGATTTTCACCAACTTTGGGTCGATTTCCAGGAACTTGCGTTATATTTTTCAGTCCTGGGGACTCTAAACTAACTCGTGATGTACTTTGTTTTCAGTGAAAAGGACAGAGGAAGAATATTTGAACGCTCGGTTTCGAGCTTCTGGGCTGAAATATAGCCTCACTTCATTTTGAGACTGATAGAGTAGCAGAGACCGCCTAACGCCCTTGGTGATTTTGAGCAACTTTGGCCCGATTTTCCGGAACTTGGGGGATATTTTCAGTTCTAAGGCTTCTAAACTAATTCTTGATGGCCTTGGTTTTCATTAAAATGCACACAGGTAATACGATCGCACGCTTGCTTTTGAGCTTTTAGGCCGAAAAATAGCCCCACTTCATTTTAAGACTGAAAGAGCAGCCAAGAACGCCTTACGCGCATCGTCGTCTTGACCAACTTTGGCTGCATTTCCTGCAACTTGGGGGATATTTTTCAGTCGCAGGAACTCTAAACTAACTCCTGATGGTCTTGGTTTGCAGAAAAATGGACACATGTAAAACGATCGCACACTCGGTTTCGAGCTTTTAGGCCAAAATATAGTCCCACTTCATTTTAAGAGTGTAAGAGTAGCCGAGACCGTCTTACGCGCATCGTGATCTTGACCAACTTTGGCTCCATTTCCCGGAACTTGAAGGATATTTTTCAGTCCCAGGGAGTGTAAACTAACTCCTGTTTCCCTTGGTTTGCAGAGAAATGGACACAGGTAAAGCGGTCGCACGCTTGGTTTCGAGCTTTGAGGTCGAAATATAGCCCCACTTCATTTTAAGACTAATAGAGTAGCCGAGACCGCCTTGTGCGCGTCGTGATCTTAACAACCTTTGGCTTGCTTTCCCGGAATTTATGGGATATGTTCCAGTCCCGGGTCCCTAAAGTAACTCCTGATGGCCGTGGTTTCCAGAGAAATAGACACAGGTAAAACGATCGCACGCTCAGTTTCGAGCTTTTAGGCCGTAATATAGCCCCACTTCATTTTAAGACTGAAAGAGTAGCCGAGACCGCCTTGCGCACATCCCGATCTTGAGCAACCTTGGCTCGATTTCCTTTCGATTTGCTATATTTCGGCATAAAAGCTCGAAACCGAGGAAAGATCGTTTTACCTGTGTCCATTTCTCTGCAAATTAAACCAAGGCCATCAAGAGTTAATTTAGAGTCCCTGGGTTTAAAAAATATCCTTCAAGTTTCGGGAAATCGAGCCTAAGTTGGTCAAAATGACGACGCGCGTAAGGCGATCTCGGCTACTCTTTCAGTCTTAAAATAAAGTGAGGCTTTATGTCGGGCTAAAAGCTCGAAACCGAGCATGCGATCCTTTTGCCTGTGTCCATTTCTGTGCTAACCAAGGCCATCAGGACTTAGTTTAGAGTCCCTGGGACTAGAAAATATCCCCCAATTTCCGGAAAAACGAGCCAAAGTTGGTCAAGATCACGACGCGCATAAGACGGTCTGGGCAACTCCTTAAGTCTTAAAATAAAGTGGGGCTATATTTCGGCCGTAAAGCTCAAAACCGAGCGTGCCATCGTTTTACCCGTGTCCATTTCTCTGCAAACCAAGGCTATCAGGAGTTAGTTTACAGTCCCCGGGACTGGGAGATATTTTCCAAACTAACTCCTGATCGCCTTGGTTTGCAGAGAAATGGACACAGGTAAAATGCTCGCACGCTCGGTTTCAAGCTTTAAGGCCGAAATATAGCCCAACTTTATTTTAAGACTGAAAGAATAGGCGAGACCGCTTTGCGCGCATCGTGATCTTGACCAACTTTGGCTTAATTTCCAGGAACTTGGGGGATATGTTCCAGTCCCGGGGACTCTAAGCTAACTCCTGATGGCCTTGGTTTGAAGAGAAATGAACACAGGTAGGAGTATCGGGGGCTCGAATTCGAGCATTTAGGCCAAAATATAGCCCAACTTCATTTTAAGCCTGAAAGAGTAGCCAAGACCGCCTTACGTGCATCGTGATCTTGACCAACTTTGGCTCGATTTTCCGGAACTTAGGGAATATTTTCCAGTCCCGGGTATTCTAAACTAACTCCTGATGGCCTTGGTTTCCAGAGAAAGGGACACAGGTAAAACGATCGCACGCTCGGTTTTAAGCTTTTAGGTGGAAGTATAGCACAAGTTCATTTTAAGACTGAAAGAGTAGCCTAGACCGCCTTACGATCATTGTGATCTTGACCAACTTTGGCTCGATTTCCCGGAACTTCGGGGATATTTTCCAATCCCGGGAACTCTAAACTAACTCCTGATGGCCTTGGTTTCCAGAGTACTGGACACAGGTAAATTAATCGCACGCTTGGTTTCGAGCTTGTAGGCCAAAATATAGCCCCACTTCATTTTAAGACTGAAAGAGTAGCTGAGACCGCCTTACGCGCATCGTGATCTTGACCAACTTCGGCTCGATTTCCCGGAACTTGGGGATTATTTTCCAGTCCCAGGAACTCTAAACTAACTCCTGATGGCCTTAGTTTGCAGAGAAATGGACACAGGGAAAACCATCGCACGCTCGGTTTCAAAGCTTAAGCCGAAATATAGCCCCACTTCATTTTTAGACTAAAACAGTAGCCAAGACCGCCTTGCGCGCATCGTGATCTTGACCAAATTTGGCTCGATTTCCCGTAAATTGGGGGTTATTTTCCAGTTTCGGGGACTCTAATTTTTTGATGGCCTTGGTTTACTGAGAAATGGACACATGTAAGACAATCGCACGCTCGGTTTCGAGCTTTGAGGCCGAAAGATAGCCCAACTTCATTTTAAGACTGATAGAGTAGCCGAGACCGCCTTGCGCGCATTGTAAACTTGACCAACTTTGGCTCGATTTCCCGGAACTTGGGATATATTTTCCAGTCTCGGGGACTCTAAACTAACTCCTGGTAGCCTTGGTTTGCAGAGAAATGGACACAGGTAAAACGATCGCACGCTCGGTTTCGAGGTTTTAGGCCGAAATATAGCCCCACTTCATTTTAACACTGAAAGAGTAGCCGTGACTGCCTTACGGGCATCGTGACCTTGACTAACTATGGCTCGATTTCCCGGAACTTGGGGGATACTTTCCAGACCCGGAGACTCTAAACTAACTCCTGACGACATTGGTTTGCAGAGAAATGGACACAGGTAAAACGATGGCACTCTTGGTTTCGAGCTTTTAGGCCGAAATATAACCCCACTTCATTTTAAGACTGAAAGAGTAGGCGAGACCGCTTTACGCGCATCGTGATCTTCGTGATCTTCTGATCTTCTGATGGTCTTGGTTTGCAGAGAAATGGACACAGCTAAAACGATCGCACGCTTGCTTTTAGGCCGGAAAATAGGCCCACTTCATTTTAAGACTGAAAGAGTAGCCAAAAACGCGTTGCGCGCATTGTGATTTTGACCAACTTTGGCTTGATTTGCCGAACTTGGGGGATGTTTTTCGAGTCCCGGGGACTCTAAACTAACTCCTGATGGCCTTGGTGTGTAACGAAATGGACACAGGTAAAACCATCGCACGCTCGGTTTCGAGCTTTTAGACCGAAATATAGCCCCAATTCATTTTAAGACTGAAGTAGCAGCCAAGAACGCCTTGCGCGAATCGTGATCTTGACCAACTTTGGCTCGATTTCCCGGAACTTGGGGGATATTTTTCAGTCCCGGGGACTCTAGAGTAACTCCTGATGGCCTTGGTTTCCAGAGAAATGGACACAGGTAAAACGATCGCACTCTCGGTTTGCAGCTTTTAGCCCGTAATCTAGCCCCACTTCATTTTTTAAGACTGAAAGAGTAGCCAAAACCGCCTTAAGCGCATCGTGATCTTCACCAACTTTGGCTCCTTTTCCCGGAACTTCAGGAAGAATTTTAAATCCTAGGGACTCTAACCTAACTCTTGGCTGCCTTGGTTGGCAGAGAAATGGACACAAGTAAGAGGATTGCACACTCGGTTTCAAGCTTTTAGGCCGAAATATAGTCCCACTTTGTTTTAACACTGAAAGAGTAGCCGAGACCGTCTTACGCGAAACGCAATCTTGACCAACTTTGGCTCGATTTCCCGGAGGTTGGGGGATATATTCCAGTCTCGGGGACTCTAAGCTAACTCCTGATGACCTTGGTTTGCAGAGAAATGGACACAGGTAAAACGATTGCACGCTCGCTTTCGAGCTTTTAGTGCGAAATATAGCCCCACTTTTATTTAAAACTAAAAGAGTATTCAAGACCGCCTTGCCCGCATCGTGATCTTGACCAACTTTGGCTCGATTTCCTGGAACTTGGGGGATATTTTCCATTCCGGGGGACACTAAACTAACTTTTGATAACCTTGGTTTGCAGAGGAAAGGACACAGGTAAAACGATCGCACGCTCGGTTTGAAGCTTTTAGGCCAAAATGTAGCCCCACTTCATTTTAAGACTTGAAAGAGTAGCCGAGACCGCCTTGCGCGCATCGAGATCATCACCAACTTTGACTCGATTTCCCTGAACTTGGGGGATATTTTCCAGTCCCGGGGACCCTAAACTAACTGCTGATGGCCTTGGTTTCCAGACAAATGGACACAGGTGAAAGTATGGCACGCTCGGTTTTGAGCTTTTAGGGCGAAATGTAGCCCCACTTTATTTTAAGACTGAAAGAGTAGCCGAGACCGCCTTGCGCGCGTCGTGATCTTGAACAACTTTGGCTCCATTTCCTGGAACTTGAGGGATATTTTCTAGACCGAGTTATTCTAAACTAACTCCTGATGGCCCTTGTTTGCAGAGAAATGGACACAGGGAAAACGATCGCACGCTCGGTTTCGAGCTTTTAGGCCGAAATATAGCCCCAAGAGTAGCCGAGACCGCCTTGCGCACATCGCGATCTTAAGCAACATCTGCTCGATTTCCTTTCGATTTGCTATATTTCGGCCTAAAAGCTCAAAACTGAGCAAAGATCGTTTTACCTGTGTCCATTTGTCTGCAAACCAAGGTCATCAAGAGTTAGTTTAGAGTCTCTGGGTTTAAAAAATATCCCTCAAGTTTCGGGAAATCGAGCCAAAGCTGGTCAAAATTACGATACGCTTAAGGCGATCTAAGCTACTCTTTCAGTCTTAAAATGAAATGAGGCTATATTTCGGCCTAAAAGCTCGAAACCGAGCGTGCGATCGTTTTACCTGTGTCCATTTCTCTGCAAACCAAGACCATCAGGAGTTAGTTTAGAGTCCCCGGGACTGGAATAGATCTCCGAAGTTCCGGGAAATCGAGTCAAAGTTGGTCAAGATCACGATGCGCTTTAGGCGGTCTCGGCTACTGTTTGAGGTTTAAAAGGAAGTGAAGCTATATTTGGTCATTTCACCGGAAACCAAGGCCACATCGATTTAGTTCAGGGTCCCTGGGAGTGGAAACTATCCTCCAAGTTACTGGAACTCCACCCAAAGTTGGTCAAAATTACGCTTTGCATAAGGCAGTTTGGGCTGCTTTTTTTAAAATGTAATGGGGCTATATTTCGGCTTAAAGCTCGAAACCGAACGTTAAATTATTTTTATTTCTGTCCACTTCAACGAAAACCAAGGCCGTCACGAGTTAGTTTAGAGTTCCTGGGACTGGAAAATATCACCCAAGTTGATGGAAATCGGCCCAAAATTGGTAAAAATCACGCTGCGCGTAAGGCGGTTTTGGCTACTTTTTCAGTCTTTAAATGAAGTGGGTCTTTATTTCGGCCTAGAAGCTCGAAGTCGAGCGTTCAAATATTTTTCCTTTTTTCTTTTTACCGAAAACCAAGGCAATCACGAGTTAGTTTAGAGTCCCCGGGACTGAAAAATACCCCCCAACTTGCTCGAAATCGAGCCAAAGTTGGGCAAAATCACGTTGCACGTAAGGCGGTGTCGGGTACTTTTTCAGTCTTAAAATGAAGTGGGCTATATTTTGTCCTAGAAGCTTGAAACCGAGCGTTTAATTAGTTTTCCTTTGTCCATTTCACTAAAAACCAAGGCCATTACGAGTTAGCTTAGGGTCTCTGGGACTGAAAAATATCCCCCAAGCTGCTTGAAATGGACCCAAAGTTGGTTAAAATCACGCTGCGCGTAAAGCGGTCCTGGCTACTGTTTCAGTCTTAAAATAAAGTGGGGCTATATTTCCGCCTAGACGCTCAAAGCGAGCGTGCCATCGTTTTACCTCTCTCCATTTCACCGAAAACCAAGGCCATCACGGGTTAGTTTAGAGTCCCCAGGACGGGAAAATATCCCCTAAGATGCTGGAAATCGACTCAAAGTTGGTCAAAATCACGCTACGCGTAAGGTGGTCTGGGCTACTTTTTAAGTCTGAAAATAAAGTGGGGCTATATTTCGGGACTAGAAGCTCGAAACCGAGCGTGGAACTGTTTTTGCGTTATGTTTGGCAAAATGCACCAAACTTGGAAAAATGCACCACACTTGGAAAACTGCGCCACGCTTCCAAAATTGTGCCACACTTGGAAAAATGTGGCACACTTAAAAAAATGCGGTTCAGTTGGTAAAATGCGGCAAACTTGGAAAAATGTTCTACACTTGGAAAAATATGCCACACTTGGAAAAAAGCGCCACACTTGGAAAACTGCGCCACACTTAGAAAAATGCGCCACACTTGAAAAAATGTGCCACACTTGGAAAACTGGGCAACACTTGAAAAAATGCGGCACAGTTGGAAAAATGCGCCACACTTGGAAAACTGCGCCACACTTAGAAAAATGCGCAACCCTTTCAAAAAATGTGCCACACTTGGAAAACTGGGCAACACTTGTAAACAAATGCAAAACAGTTGGTAATATGCGCAGCACTTGGAAAATTGCTCAACGTTTGTTAAAATGCACCACACTTGGAAAAACGCGCCACGCTTCGAAAATTGCGCAATTTTTGGAAAAATGCGCGACAATTGGAAAATTGCGCAATTTTTGGAAAAATGCGCGACAATTGGAAAACTGCGCAATTTTTGGAAAAATGCGCCAGACTTGGAAAAATGTGCGACACTTAGAAAAATGGGCAACACTCGGAAAAATGTGCCACACTTGAAAAAATGCGACACAGTTAGTAAAATGAAGCAACCTTGGAAAAATGCGCTACACTTAGAAAAATGTGCCCAACTTGAAAAAATGCATCACACTTGGAAAACTACGCCACACTTAGAAAAATGCGCTAAAGTTGCCATAATGTGCCAAACTTGGAAAGTTGAGTAACACTTGGAAACATGTGCTACACTTCAAAAAACGCGGCAAAGTTGTCAAAATGCGCAACCTTAAAAAAAAAAAAATGGGCCACACTTGGCAAAATGCGCCGCACTTGCAAAAATGCCACCAAGCAATTAAAGTACATCAAGCAAGTTAAGTACACCAAGCGAGTAAAGTTCACCAAGCAATTAAAGTACATGAAGTAAGTAAAGTGCATCAAGCAAGTAAAGGACACCAAGCAAGTAAGGTACATCAGGCAAGTAAAGTACACCAAGCAAGAAAAGTACATCAAGCAAGTAAAGTATATCAAGCAAGTAAAGTACACCAAGCGAGTAAAGTACACCAAGCAATTAAAGTACACCAAGCAAGTAAAGTACACCAAGCAATTAAAGTACATGAAGTAAGTAAAGTACACCAAGCAAGCAACACAAAATCCACTGGACTTTCGCTAATCGTTCTCACTTTATTTCTTGCGCGTAAGAAACACATATTCCACTGGACTTTCCCTAATCGTTCTCACTTTATTTCGTGCCCGTAAGAAACACAAACTCCACTGGACTTTCCCTAATCGTTCTCACTTTATTTCTTGCGCGTAAGAAACACAAAATCCACTGGACTTTCGCTAATCGTTCTCACTTTATTTCTTACGCGTAAGAAAAACAAACTCCACTGGACTTTCGCTCATCGTTCTCACTTTATTTCTTGCGCGTAAGAAACACATAATCCACTGGACTTTCGCTAATCGTTCTCACTTTATTTCTTACGCGTAAGAAAAACAAACTCCACTGGACTTTCGCTCATCGTTCTCACTTTATTTCTTGCGCGTAAGAAACACAAAATCCACTGGACTTTCGCTAATCGTTCTCACTGTATTTCTTGCGCGTCAGAAACACAAAATCCACTGGACTTTCCCTAATCGTTCTCACTTTATTTCTTGCGCGTAAGAAACACATAATCCACTGGACTTTCGCTAATCGTTCTCACTTTATTTCTTACGCGTAAGAAAAACAAAATTCACTGCACTTTCGCTCATCGTTCTCACTTTATTTCTTGCGCGTAAGAAACACATAATCCACTGGACTTTCGCTAATCGTTGTCACTTTATTTCTTGCGCGTAAGAAACACATAATCCACTGGACTTTCGCTAATCGTTCTCACTGTATTTCTTGCGCGTAACAAACACAAAATCCACTGGACTTTCCCTAATCGTTCTCACTTTATTTCTTGCGCGTAAGAAACACATAATCCACTAGACTCTCCATAATCGTTCTCACTTTATTTCTTGCGCGTCAGAAACACAAAATCCACTGGACTTTCCCTAATCGTTCTCACTTTATTTCTTGCGCGTAAGAAACACATAATCCACTGGACTTTCGCTAATCGTTCTCACTTTATTTCTTGCGCGTCAGAAACACAAAATCCACTGGACTTTCCCTAATCGTTCTCACTTTATTTCTTGCGCGTAAGAAACACATAATCCACTGGACTTTCCCTAATCGTTCTCACTTTATTTCTTGCGCGTAAGAAACACAAAATCCACTGGACTTTCCCTAATCGTTCTCACTTTATTTCTTGCGCGTAAGAAACACAAAATCCAATGGACTGTCGCTAATCGTTCTCACTTTATTTCTTGCGCGTAAGAAACACATAATCCACTGGACTTTCGCTAATCGTTGTCACTTTATTTCTTGCGGGTAAGAAACACATATTCCACTGGACTTTCCCTAATCGTTCTCACTTTATTTCTTACGCGTAAGAAACACATAATCCACTGGACTTTCGCTAATCGTTGTCACTTTATTTCTTGCGCGTAAGAAACACAAAATCCACTGGACTTTCCCTAATCGTTCTCACTTTATTTCTTGCGCGTAAGAAACACATAATCCACTGGACTTTCGCTAATCGTTCTCACTTTATTTCTTGCGCGTAAGAAACACAAAATCCACTGGACTTTCGCTAATCGTTGTCACTTTATTTCTTGCGCGTAAGAAACACAAAATCCACTGGACTTTCCCTAATCGTTCTCACTTTATTTCTTGCGGGTAAGAAACACATATTCCACTGGACTTTCGCTAATCGTTCTCACTTTATTTCTTGCGCGTAAGAAACACAAAATCCACTGGACTTTCCCTAATCGTTCTCACTTTATTTCTTGCGCGTAAGAAACACAAAATCCACTGGACTCTCTCTAATCTTTCTCACTTTATTTCTTGCGCGTAAGAAACACAAAATCCACTGGACTTTCGCTAATCGTTCTCACTTTATTTCTTGCGCGTAAGAAAGACAAAATCCACTGGACTTTCGCTAATCGTTGTCACTTTATTTCTTGCGCGTAAGAAACACAAAATCCACTGGACTTTCCCTAATCGTTCTCACTTTATTTCTTGCGCGTAAGAAACACAAAATCCACTGGACTTTCGCTCATCGTTCTCACTTTATTTCTTGCGCGTAAGAAACACATAATCCACTGGACTTTCGCTAATCGTTCTCACTTTATTTCTTGCGCGTCAGAAACACAAAATCCACTGGACTTTCGCTAATCGTTGTCACTTTATTTCTTGCGCGTAAGAAACACAAAATCCACTGGACTTTCGCTAATCGTTCTCACTTTATTTCTTGCGCGTAAGAAACACATAATCCACAGGACTTTCGCTAATCGTTCTCACTTTATTTCTTGCGCGTAAGAAACACAAAATCCACTGGACTTTCCCTAATCGTTCTCACTTTATTTCTTGCGCGTAAGAAACACAAAATCCACTGGACTTTCGCTAATCGTTGTCACTTTATTTCTTGCGCGTAAGAAACACAAAATCCACTGGACTTTCGCTAATCGTTCTCACTTTATTTCTTGCGCGTAAGAAACACAAAATCCACTGGACTTTCCCTAATCGTTCTCACTTTATTTCTTGCGCGTAAGAAACACAAAATCCACTGGACTTTCGCTCATCGTTCTCACTTTATTTCTTGCGCGTAAGAAACACATAATCCACTGGACTTTCGCTAATCGTTCTCACTTTATTTCTTGCGCGTAAGAAAGACAAAATCCACTGGACTTTCGCTAATCGTTGTCACTTTATTTCTTGCGCGTAAGAAACACAAAATCCACTGGACTTTCGCTAATCGTTGTCACTTTATTTCTTGCGCGTAAGAAACACAAAATCCACTGGACTTTCCCTAATGTTTCTCACTTTATTTCTTGCGCGTAAGGAAGACAAAATCCACTGGACTTTCGCTAATCGTTCTCACTTTATTTCTTGCGCGTAAGAAAGACAAAATCCACTGGACTTTCCGTAATCGTTCTCACCACTGATTTTGGTATAGGCAGGAAGGCTTTAGAGTGGTTCTCGTCCTATTTGTCGGGACGCAGCCAGCGTGTTTTGTTTGAGGGGGCTACATCTGGTAGCTTCGATCTGCGTTTTGGTGTCCCACAAGGCAGCTGTCTCGGCCCGCTTCTGTTTGTGGTTTACGCCTCCAAGCTCTTTGAGATAGTACAAGTCCACCTGCCGAATGCGCACTGCTTCGCTGACGACACGCAACTTTACTTGTCTTTTAATCCTAACAGGCCTATGGATCAAGTGAAGGCATTGGAAGCTATGGAGCGATGCATTAGTGACTTACGTAAATGGATGTACCGGGACAAATTAAAGATCAACGATGATAAGACTGAATTTCTTGTTATCGGATCGAGACAACAGTTGCTGAAAATTAATCACAGTTCAGTCCGTGTTGGCATGATCGATATTAAGCCTGTTGAGGTAGTGCGTAATCTAGGCGCCTGGTTCGACTCGCATTTTTCTGTGAAGGTGTTTTATTAAAGCATCCTTCGGGGAGAATGAAAAAGTCATTTGGTGACAGATCCTTCACTGAGTGTGTCTGCGCCCACTCTGTGTAACGCTCTTCCTGTTAGCCTCCGCATGATCAAATGTATTTCCACGTTTAAGTCAAATCTTAAAACTTATCTTTTTAAATTAGCTTTTAATATTTCTTTTATGTTTATTTAATATTTTAATATGTATATATAAATAAATGATGTAGTGTTTTTTTAATTATTTTTAAATTTTATTGTAGATTTTTAATACTTGTATAGTTTTAGGTTATTTATTGTTGTAATGCGCTTTTGATCAGCTGGTATGTTAAAAAGCGCACTATAAATGAATAAATTATTATTATTATTATTATTATTATTAACGTAATTGTATTCAGGTGGAGTTACATCGTACTTATGGAAGTGAATGATGAATCCACTATATTTCGAAAACAGCCTGATTGTTTGTTGACTGATACTCAGTTAGGAAGAAACAAGTGACACTGTCACCTGATCCATAGCTGGTGGGAAGAATTCAATCACCAAAGTGAATTCACCCTCAGGAAGTAGATACATGTTGAATCCCAGTCGAAATGCATACCAGTTTTGTGCGTCTTTTCCAATTCTGAAACTGTAAGCTTTTTTACTAATATCATGAGGTGAATCAGAAAAGTCTTCGATACCATCAACAATAATGTTACTCTCACGTGTTGATTGATTAACATCATCCATAAGATATTGGAAAACACTTTTTTTGTTTGTTGAGTCGCTGATATGTGAGTCATTTATCTTTTTTGTAAAACTATCAGTCAGCGTTATAATCATAGCCCCGTTGACTTGGTTTACGTACCTGATATTAGTGGCTGACAGCACGTTGTGGGAGTCAGTGGATAAGTTGATGATTTTGTTGTTACTCCTGTCTAAATCAGCAGCCATTTTATTTGAACCATCAAGTAAAAGCGTTTCATTTTCGTTTGCTTTGGTTGTTAACTGTTGATAATTGACTGCATCATTGTTGTCGCTGCCAGGTGTAATGTTTATTATTTTGTTGTTCCCCATATCTAAATCCACATATTCATGGAAGTTCCACCGTTAATATTCAATTTATGACCAGTCTGACAAAAAGATGATGACGATGATAAAAAAGATGGTGATGATGATCTTGATAAACATCCAATAATTTTAAAATTTCAGTACTCCACCTACAGAGTATTAATAAAATTGAAAACAGGCTACCAACTAGATCTCACCCAATCAAATTTTCACGAGCTCGTTGGCTTTCTTAAAGATGCTGAAAATTATGGGTCACGAATGCCTGATTTAAGTCAAGATACAGAAATGCTAAACATACACTGTGATTTGGTTAATATCAGCCTTGTTAATGGAGGAGATACAGATATAATTTAATCTTTCTCAACCAGTATCCTCAAACCGTCATTTAGTTTCACTATGAAACCGCAAAGAGTCACATTTAATCCTGTGAATAAGAACACCATTTCGAGAATGAGAATATATATAACCGATGGCAAAAGACGACAGATAAATCTTAATGGCGCAGATACAGCTTTTAGCTTACTGTTGAAAAGAATTGTCGAATTTATTTATATGAAATCGTATGAATTCAAAAGATTTTACCATCCTCAAATGGGTAAATTTGTGTCAAAACACAAACGAAACGGTTTGATTGTTGACAATATATTCAAACCGATAAGAAGTATAGCATCATCTGTATTCCAAAATGTTGCCAAACCAATCGCGAAAAAAGCAATAAAATCTGGCCGGAGTAGAACACGCTGGTGAGCGTTTGGGTAAAAAAAGCAGCAGAGAAATCAGGTGATCTGATGATGAAACAACTAAGAGGTGTGAAACAAAAAACACCAACATGATGGAAGAGTCGCCATTAATCGTTTTCTATTATGGGTGCCCAAATTAATTCCAAAAGATAGTCTATATGACAATTTTGTCAGCTCATTTTTGAAAGAAACTAAATGGTCCTATCTGAGATCGTCTATCAAATGTCCGCTCCAGCACAAGCAAGTGGTTTTGATCAGATTTCAGCAAGTGTGGATTATGTTAAACATATATTTGTATATCTCCAAAGAAATAAAACAAATGTCGTGGCAGAAAATCCTTACTTATTGGATACTTATAAATTGAATGCCGCTGATGCTAATAGTTATCTGACGACATGTACATTAGAATATGGAAGTGGAATATTTTATCCAGAAACTGAGTATGATACAGAAACTAAGGTGAGAATTTTTAACGATTTGTCTTATGCTGCAAGAAGAAATGATTTTAATACTGGTACACAACTGAATCTTGCAAATTTTAATGGTCTTTATGGTATGATATATTTTGATTTAACAAACCAAACAGAAAAAGTTACAAGGGATCCCAAACAGTTAATTTTCAGATACAAAATAAATGCTGCTCCAGCAGCTGCCTTCAATGTTGACACAATTGTCTTTTACGAAGAGATGCTGGTTGTGATTAACAAAATTGGGAATGAGTTAGTTATTGTGTAAATAAATAGAATAGCAAAGATAGAAGTTAGTTAGTTATTCCTCAATACGAGGATGTTTTTCAAAATACATATTTTATATAATCTATATAATATATGACGCAATTATTTGAAATAAGGGTGAAATTATCAGCAAATCAGAAAAAGAATCTTGCTAGTGCATTTCATAAGCGTGAAACCATTGTTCTCAGGCTTTCAAAAGATGCACTAACTGGAAATGACGTTTTGTACGTTGCACAAAATGTGCCGAAACGATTGCACAAGAATAAACAGCTGAATAAAGGATTGGACATCAAACTTGCTAAGACTAATATCAGAAACGAGGTTCGAGGTAGTCTGTTAACAAGCATATTAAGTTTAGGTCGTACTTTCGCACCTACCATAGCAAAGAAAACCTTGCAAGCGATTGATTGGGGAATTAAGAAAGCAACTCCTGTTATTCAAAAAGTTGGATCTGAAGCAATTAATTAATTATCAACCAAAGTGAGACCAAATTACAAATATAAAACTGACAGAATGGATCTTGATGCTGACATGTACAAAGGAGGTGCAATTGATATCCAAAAAGCGATTGGCAAAATACCAAAACCAAAGGCTGGATGGACACCAGGAAAGTACAAATAAATGGGACCATATAATCCATTGAATAAGCAATTAGAATACAACCCATGCACCGGTGAGTTCTCAAATGGTACGTACAACCGTGTAATAAGGTGGATGAGATAGCTGCTGATCACGATATTTGTTATGATATGGGAAAAAAAAACAAAGGTGATTGTGATTGGCAAATGGTTTCATCACTGGATGAAATACCATATGGTGAAATGCCAAAGAGGGGATCAACAGCACGATTCTTGATTGATCGATAAAAAACAGAAACTGGGTCTTGGGGTATCAAAAAACGGAAGAATCCGTCGAGTGAAGTGAACTGGCAAGAAAAATTAGCTGATGAATTACACAAACCAGTAAAACGTAACTTTACTCGACGGCGTGTAACAGTCAATCATATTGATGAAATATGGTGTTCTGATTTAGTTGAAATGCAGCAGTTCAGCAAGTGGAACAAGGGCTACAGATATCTTCTGATGGTTTTAGATGCGTTTAGTAAATACGGTTGGATTGTACCGTTGAAGGATAAAAAACGTGAATCTGTAACTGAAGCATTCAAATCCATTATCAGAGAGGGAAGAAAACCTGAGTACTTATGGACTGATGAGGGTAAAGATTATTATAACAAGCATTTGAAGGACTTGTTGGATAAGAATGACATAACACTGTATTCCACGGTAAATGAAGAAAAATCATTGTGAAAGATGGAATAAAACAATAAAAACCAAAATGTGGAAGCAGTTTACTATTTGGGGTAATACAGTAATCAGTATTTGGATATTCTACCCAAAATATTAGAACAGTATAATAACACCAAACATGGTTCAATAAAAATGACACCTGTTGAAGCTAGTCAGGAAAAAATGAAGGAATTGTATACTTTAATCTGAATAGTAATACAGAACCATCATCAAAACCGAAGTTTAAAATCGGTGATAAGGTTAGAATAAGCAAAGGCAAGAGAAAAGTATTCGACAAAGGATATACCCCTAATTGGACTGAGGAAGTATTTACAATTGATAAGATCAAATATGCGAATCCAGTCACTTACAAATTAAAAGATTTCCACGGTGAAGAGATAACAGGCAGTTTTTATGACCCTGAGCTGTTAAAAGCCAAACAGGATATATTCAGAATTGAAAAAATCATAAGGAGAAATCATAAGAAGAAGCAAGCGTTAGTAAAGTGGAAGAGATACAGTGATGATTTCAACAGTTGGGTACCACTAAAGGATGTGCTGAAAATATAAACGTTCATCGAGTAATGTATATTAGCGACATTACTTGGTTGTGGTGAAAATAGTATAGCCTATATATACAGATAGATCGTCTATCAGATGTGTTATTTTTGCCATATCTGCTTTTGCTATTATGATAGCCAAAAATATTATTGTTTCTGGCTA
This sequence comes from Orbicella faveolata, assembly GCF_042242905.1. Classification (NCBI taxonomy): domain Eukaryota; kingdom Metazoa; phylum Cnidaria; class Anthozoa; order Scleractinia; family Merulinidae; genus Orbicella; species Orbicella faveolata. The sequence continues at coordinate 1,404,392 of NW_028301581.1, read as the reverse complement.
TATGTATATTTTATATAAAGCCATATATTCAAATGAATACTTGGAGCCGTCTAACTTTGAAAAGGCATATTTATAGCCATATTTTTTATCGCAAGTCATTTTCACTGAACCAGCACTAGCATGAAGCTTTTTTCCAGCACTGGATAAACTTTTGAAAATCATAATCGTCCCATCGGAGCGGTTTATTGATTTGACTTTTTTCTTATTCAAATGATTATACTTCACAAAAGAATAATCTCGATTTTTTGCTGCTTTCTTACTATTCTCACTTTGTGATAATAATTGTAAATTACACAGTCTATTATCAGTTTTCACATCATTAATATGATCAATGACTTTATCACTCGGAATTGAACCGTTGAGACATTCCCATATAAATCTGTGAGCTAGCATTGAGTTTTGTTTGAATCCCAGCCCGCTGACAGAACAACGATTATATCCACAATGATTTAAGCTGCACCCAACTATTTTCATTGTTCTGGTATTAATAACCTTGCCAAGATTCGACGCGGCATATTTATTATACAAAGGATGAACCTTATATATTTCAATTTCATTTTTCATACTCATACTACCAATATATCAATAACGTTTCTCTTTTATATCAAATTCAAAAGCTCTGTTTTGCCACTTGGTGAATAAGTTTTTGATTTGCAGAGGCCTGAGATAGCCTAATTTATGCTGTTTCTGGCTAAAGGAGTTTTTTGATTTCCAGAGGGGTGGCAAGAGTACTTTTTGGTCATGACCCGACTTCGCGAAGGGTTTCTAGTAGAAGGATTTTTTTTGATTTCTAGAGGGTTGGGAGACATGAAATTTGCCAATGAGAGGGCTTAGGACAAAACATACCCTAAGAGGCCTGAAAATGCATTTTTCGAGTTGAGGCCCGGCGAGGGTATTTTTTGGGTTTCTAGGGGAGTGGGTATGCCGTTTTTTGCATAATGTCCTAGTACCGCCATTTACTATACTACTTTCGGTTTTCAAAAAAAACGCCAGAAGAAAAACGTTTTGAAAACTTACTTATGAGCAGTCTGGCCGAAATATTAACTCACTTAGTGACTATAACTAGAAAGTTGCCGAGACCGGGCTAGGCACAGCGTAATTTTGACCAACTTTGGGTCGATTTCCAGGAATTTCCCGGCCCTAAGGTCTCTAAGCTAATTGGAGAAGACTTTGGTTTTCAGTGAAATGGCCAGAAGAAAAATTTTTGAACGCTTACTTATGAGCAGTCTGGCTGAGATATTAAGTCACTTAGTGACTATGACTAGAAAGTCGCCGAGACCGGGCTACGCTGCAGCGAGATTTTGACCAACTTTGGGTGGATTTCCAGGAACTTGGGCGATATTTTCCAGTCGTAGGGACTCTAAACTAATTCGAGAAGACTTTGGTTTTCAGTGAAATGGCCGAAAGAAAAATTTTTGAACGCTTACTTATGAGCAGTCTGGCCGAAATATTAACTCACTTAGTGACTATCACTAGAAAGTCGCCGAGACTGGGCTAGGCGCAGCGCGGTTTCAGTTGACGAAATGTTAACTCACTTAATGACTATGACTAGTAAGTCGCAAATACCTGGCTACGCGCCGCGCGATTTTGACCAACTTTGGGTGGATTTCCAGGAACTTGGGCGATATTTCCCAGCCCTAGGGACTCTAAACTAATTGGAGAAGACTTTGGTTTTCGGTGAAATGGCCAAAAGAAAAATTTTTGAACGCTTACTTATAAGCAGTCTGGCCGAAATATTAACTCACTTAGTGACTATGACCAGAAAGTCGCCGAGACCGGGCTACGCGCAGCGTGATTAAAGGGACCCTTGGGGAAATTAGCCGATCACCTCAATACTCTTTGTTTGGTTACTTCTCTTTTTATTTCCACTATTGATGACTTCATTAGAATACTGACAACGTTCCCCTACTGCCACTCTTGACTGATTACAGCAATTACTACAACTCTGATGCGTAGGTTTGGCCCGCGCTCGTTTATCTGGATCACACCCGTGCTGTCAATCAGCTGTCTAATACGTCAAATTCGGAAATCAACGCTGATGTCAGTACATGCGCAGTGTTCTACTACCAAGAATTCGCAGAATTTACTTAGTGAAAAATCTTTTCATTTCTGAATTTCCACTATCAAGCATAGGGTGTATGATCCAAATAAATCAGCACGTTCAATATAACAATTATCAAGAATAAGTTTACAAATTAAAATCAAGGAAAAGTGCCAGGATCTCTAATAAAAGTTGTTGTTGAAAATTCTGTACGACTAAAGTGTTACAAGAAATAGGTATGCAAACTCCCAGCTTCGTGGGAGGGAGTTCCAGTTGAAGCCATCCATCTCATTAAGTGAACGTGCTCTTTTGGTACAAACATATCTTAACGAGGTGCCGCTGCTATTATAAGGAATCTTTTCTTTATTTGGGTCGAAGTGTGAACGACAATCCTCAACAAAAGTCCTTGGCACACCTGGATCAGACAGCACGAAAATGCGTTGACAAGGTATTTTGGGGACAATACCTAATCACATCATTAGAAGGGGGAACCCCGTTCCCCCCCGACAATGTTGTAAGCGGGCAATGACCACTTCATCACGATTAACAAAATTGATTTGGGCGGAACGGGGCGAACTGATAAATTGCCCTGACAGATATTGCAAAAATGGGATGGTGTGCCAAGACTTTTGTAGGAGATTGTAGGAATAAAGTAATTAAACATCGCTATAAAACTCCCTGAACAGCTCAGTAAAAAGGGCAAGGTTTGACTGAAAAGTTGGACAGGAGACTAAAAATAAGTTAAGGAGTCTAACGCGACTAATTCCAAAAAGAGCGCTTCCAAAATCTAGATTTCAATTTTTATTTTGTTTTCTCGATCGACACCCGCGAGTAAACAAACGAGTTGCTGAACAATGCAGCTGACCCGAAAACATGTAGTATAGCAACGGTGCCCGCAGAACATGAATGTACCAAGGTATTTTACCAGGTCTAACAAGAATCAGTTAACAAATTATTTAAGTAAATACTACATTAAAAATAGTTAGATTACAGGGCACTATTTCCAGCGTAACAACAGTCAGGTAATTTACACATACGAAGAACTAGTTCCTAGGAAACGCAGCATCCGCGTATACAACAACAACGATAAGAAAGGCAACATTTGATCAGCTAGTCAAGGAGCAAGTCCGTAATGTCAATGTATCCCAAACACCTAAAGTATTCCAATATTATATTTCGAATGACCCAACACCTATTTCTTAAAACATTACCGTTGCCTTTTTACCCATTATTACAACGAATAAATATGGTTAAGAATTGATATCTTGTTTGCATTTTATTGTTCTACATATTCTCCACCCTTAGATTGAGCTAGTCCCTAGCTCACAGTGAGTTAATAGAATGCAAGCAAGATAACATGACAATACCATAACAAAAAAAATGGAGGCATATATATATACATATATACATCTTCACGAACTCAACACTACAGCTGAACAATGTATAACCTACAAGTAAAAATTATGTGGACATATGGCATTAAAAGAAAATCACATAAGCGAAGGGTTGATAGGAATAACAGTGTTCAAAAATGCTCACGTAAAATCTTAATTGTAATATAAAGTGTAAACAGAAGATTAAACCTAGTTGAGTTTCTTACTGCTGAGTTAACAGACAAAAATTTAGTAGTATTCGTGTCAAACCCCGCTTAGTAACTTCATGAAATACTTAACAAAATTGTTTGTTGTTTGTTTGTTTCAGTGTTTTTTTTTTGGTTTAGTTTATGTTTCTTTGTTTTCGTGAATAATTGGTAGTTATAAATAACCAAAGCGTGTCAATGGCTCATTCTAGTAATACAAGACGGAATTTCTGATTTATCGGGTGGTTTACGTTGTTTTGGCATGAAGAATTTGTAAGGAGGTGTATTGGCCTGACAAACAGTAACAATTGCTCCCTTTAGAGGGCTGTGCCTTGCAAAATCCAAAACTTTCCTTATTTCTTCCGTCATAGGAGCATTGGTCAGATAGTCTGTTAAACTAGGAAAGGTTACTGCTTCTTCGTAAGTTGGCAATTTAGAAAAATCTTTAGCTGAGTCAACTGTTGTGCTTGTTTCATTATGTTTGGAGCTGGAAATTTGCTGTGTTTCACACGCGTTGTCGTGAACTAAGTCTTCTTGGCAGCTTGCTTGGCTGGGCAAGACAAAGAGACGAGAGTCAGTGGTAATTTCCTGTGAATACGAAAGAGTTTCGGTTTTCTTTGTGTGCACATTGGGTATGGCTTCCGAATCTAAATTCCTAGTCCTGAAAATACCTGAAGTGGTGTGACTGCGTAAGTCAGATTTTGGTAAAACCTGTTGTACAACTTGATCAGGGGTTTACAAGGGTTGTTTACTCACAATGCTTTGTTCATTTTCCTTTGGAGCGTCTTCCATTTCTGTGTGAAATATTTTCTCGTTAATCTCTTCTCTTAAAATTGGGTAACTTCTTTTCTGTTTTACTATTGGTTTTAATTTAACTGACGATATATTATGATTTCTTGTATCTATTTTTAACTTCTTCAATGCGTTTCCCTTTTCCTATGGTTTCGTCACTGTTTGTGGTGATAACATCTTTGAGATGTAATTCTTTCCTTTCTAGGTCATCTACGTAGGTACTATGATGTTTATCAATAATCACGGTAACGCCAGCGTTAATGTTTCCATCGGGACAAATTGACATGTTGTTAACACCTTGTGCGGCGTCATCGCTGAGTGAGAAAACTGTCTGATTTTGCGGTATTCTCTGGGTAATATTAATATGGACATAGCCAGTCTCCATTTTATTTTCAATTTCTGATAAATGATATTTGCGCACTTTCACTTGTGTATTTCTGTTAACCTTTCTTTTATTGCGTCTCGTATGTTGAGAACTCTGGTTCAATTTGGTAACTGTATTTAATTTTCTCAACATGTATTATCAAAAGCTACATTGTGATTACTATTTTTCGTCGTCGAAGAAAGCGGACATAAAGATTCCCTAGACTGTGTTTCAGACACGATATTTTTAGTAGGATATGGGTGTCCCGGGATTACCACGATATCCGAAATAGGCGAGTCAGAAAAACTGTAATCAAGGCGATTGTGACTATTTACAATTGGCAGTTCCGTGCGAATATCATCAATACTATTTACACCTGTTTTACAAGTAGAAACATTATGTCGAGCAACCGAATGTCTTGGAGAGAATCTGCTATCTATAGTGGTAAAACAATTTCTGGGCTTATAACTAACTTGATTGTTGTTTCTAGTTGCTCTTCGAAAACCTTGTCTATAATATTTAAATAATTTTGTTCTGCCAAAACGGACTCTTGGGGTACCAACAAGAGTCCTTAGGCGTTTCCCTGGTTGGAATTTGGTGGTTCCTCTATGGCTAACATAGAACGTCGATTGTAGAAGGGGTGAATACGGAATTCATTACTATATTCATCATTCCAGCCTCTGTAAGATCGGTCATATGAGCGATTGGCGGAATGGCGCGGATTCTGATACCGCCTTAAAACACTCCCTAAATATGTTAACCGTCGCTGTAACTGGTCTAGTTGACTGTTTGGTCCCTGCCAATTACTAGGTTGAAAAGGGCGCGATGTCCCAGGAGGCTGATCATCATAAGCAGCCATAGCATAAGTCGCGTTTATGTGCTGCTGCTGACGCTGTTGTTGTTTTTGGAGTGTTTTAATGTGATTGGACAATTCGTCCAGTTTCTTTTCAGCAGCTGAAGGACCTGGACCTGGCGCAGCGGTGGCTATCAACGCATTGTTCAGGTACTTGAAGGTTGCTCCAGGAATTTAGTAAACGTGATTTGCATTTTCGTTAACACAGATTGAGTATCTGAAGCAGCCTGGCGGCGATTGACGATGTCCTTCATACGCTTGAGACTCGGCCTCCTGAAACGTCTTTGGCCTACCTATGGTGACACATAGGCTTGAAGGTCGCCCTGTAATACCTCAATAAAATATCTCACTGTTTCTACGTCAGACAATTTTAATCGTTTGCATAGGCGCGTAATATCAGTAATGTAATCGTCGATGGGCTCGTTTGGAGCGTGTTTACGCGCACTTAATTGTTGACTTAAAATCCAATCCTGTGGGCCAGAGCCAAAACGTGCGCGAAACGCATCAAAAAGAGCAGATAAAGTGCTGGTAGTTTCCTCAGCTAATGTGACAAAGCAGGCGTGCGCAATGCCCCGCAAATAGAGTGAAAAAGCATTAGGTTGCAACTCCTCCGACCAATTATTTCATTTTGCTATGCCACGAAAATTCTCCAACCATACTGACGCGTCCGCTATAGGATTTCCATCAAAAATTTCTGGCTTCAAGCCGTGATCATGACTAGTTGCTTTTTGGTCAATCTTATTTTGTAGAGAATCTAATTGTGTGCGTGTCGTATGCGCTTCTTTTTCTAGATCGCCTTTTATTGTCGTCAGAAAAGAGGTAAAGAAGGCTTTAAATTCTTCTTTTTGGCAGCATTCATGATACCGGATACAGGACAAACACAAATATTACTTTCTCTGTGCGTTTCAATCAGCTGTGCCTGATGTATTTGAGAACGCGTAACGATCTTTTTAGAGGCTTTAGGCCTAGGTGGCATAAATTGCAACAACTACTATTCCTATCAATCCCAATTAAATGTCGGTGCAAACTTTTAACTAAAAGATAACAGAATTGGATCACCACAACGAACAGTAGCACAAGTACGTAAGTACTAACAAATATATTATTTAAAACTAACATAGGGTGCTAGAAAAGGTTACGAAAAAGGAATAATGAGTACGCAACATCAGTAGGCCTTACGCTCCATCTGGCGGGTTGATTTCCTGGCTTGTCCTGGCTTGACCTGGTTTGTGCTGGCTTGACTTGGCTTGACTCAGCTTGTCCTGTTTCTCTTAGTTCTGCAAGTAACTCCGTAAAAGAAAGACACGCACGCGTCGGCTTCTACTTCTTGGAACTTAACCCTCAATGTTCAGTTCTGTTTATTTTTTGTCTCAGTTCCCTTTAGACAGCGACTGTAAACGTTAATGTTGGCGTTTAATCCACCGTCTGCATATGATGATGATGTTAATTACAACATCCACGGTCGAGCAGTTGGTAACCGGAGTGGTCCGGTTAAAACATTACGGCCATAGCCACGTCTAGTCATCCACTGATCGGATTTTCGACACAAAATCCGGGCCGTCGGGCACCGAAACCGGAACTCCACCAGCTTGTTAAAGCGACCTTGGGGAAATTAGCCGATCACTTAAACACTCTTTGTTTGGTTAGCTCGCTTTTTATTTCCACCATTGATGACTTCATTACAATACTGACAACGTTCCCCTACTGCCACTCTTGACTGATTACAGCGATTACTACAACTCTGATGCGTAGGTTTGGCCCGCGCTCTTTTATCTGGATCACACCTGTGCTGTCAATCAGCTGTCTAATTCGTCTAATTCGAAAATTAACGCTGATTTCAGTACATGCGCAGTGTTCTACTAGCATGAATTCGCAGAATTCACTTAGTAAAAAATCTTTTCATTTCTGAATTTCCACTATCAAGCATAGGGTGTATGATCCAAATAAATCAGCACGTTCAATATAACAATTATCAAGAATAAGTTTACAAATTAAAATCAAGGAAAAGTACCAGGAACTCTAATAAAAGTTGTTGTTGAAAATTCTGAAAAATTGGACAGGAGACTAAAAATAAGTTAAGGATTCTAACGCGACTAATTCCAAAAAGAGCGCTTCCAAAATCTAGATTTCAATTTTTATTTTGTTTTCTCGATCGACACCCGCGAGTAAACAAACGAGTTGCTGAACAATGCAGCTGACCCGAAAACATGTAGTATAGCAACGGTGCCCGCAGAACATGAATGTACCAAGGTATTTTACCAGGTCTAACAAGAATCAGTTAACAAATTATTTAAGTAAATACTACATTAAAAATAGTTAGATTACAGGGCACTATTTCCAGCGTAACAACAGTCAGGTAATTTACACATACGAAGAACTAGTTCCTAGGAAACGCAGCATCCGCGTATACAACAACAACGATAAGAAAGGCAACATTTGATCAGCTAGTCAAGGAGCAAGTCCGTAATGTCAATGTATCCCAAACACCTAAAGTATTCCAATATTATATTTCGAATGACCCAACACCTATTTCTTAAAACATTACCGTTGCCTTTTTACCCATTATTACAACGAATAAATATGGTTAAGAATTGATATCTTGTTTGCATTTTATTGTTCTACATATTCTCCACCCTTAGATTGAGCTAGTCCCTAGCTCACAGTGAGTTAATAGAATGCAAGCAAGATAACATGACAATACCATAACAAAAAAAATGGAGGCATATATATATACATATATACATCTTCACGAACTCAACACTACAGCTGAACAATGTATAACCTACAAGTAAAAATTATGTGGACATATGGCATTAAAAGAAAATCACATAAGCGAAGGGTTGATAGGAATAACAGTGTTCAAAAATGCTCACGTAAAATCTTAATTGTAATATAAAGTGTAAACAGAAGATTAAACCTAGTTGAGTTTCTTACTGCTGAGTTAACAGACAAAAATTTAGTAGTATTCGTGTCAAACCCCGCTTAGTAACTTCATGAAATACTTAACAAAATTGTTTGTTGTTTGTTTGTTTCAGTGTTTTTTTTTTGGTTTAGTTTATGTTTCTTTGTTTTCGTGAATGATTGGTAGTTATAAATAACCAAAGCGTGTCAATGGCTCATTCTAGTAATACAAGACGGAATTTCTGATTTATCGGGTGGTTTACGTTGTTTTGGCATGAAGAATTTGTAAGGAGGTGTATTGGCCTGACAAACAGTAACAATTGCTCCCTTTAGAGGGCTGTGCCTTGCAAAATCCAAAACTTTCCTTATTTCTTCCGTCATAGGAGCATTGGTCAGATAGTCTGTTAAACTAGGAAAGGTTACTGCTTCTTCGTAAGTTGGCAATTTAGAAAAATCTTTAGCTGAGTCAACTGTTGTGCTTGTTTCATTATGTTTGGAGCTGGAAATTTGCTGTGTTTCACACGCGTTGTCGTGAACTAAGTCTTCTTGGCAGCTTGCTTGGCTGGGCAAGACAAAGAGACGAGAGTCAGTGGTAATTTCCTGTGAATACGAAAGAGTTTCGGTTTTCTTTGTGTGCACATTGGGTATGGCTTCCGAATCTAAATTCCTAGTCCTGAAAATACCTGAAGTGGTGTGACTGCGTAAGTCAGATTTTGGTAAAACCTGTTGTACAACTTGATCAGGGGTTTACAAGGGTTGTTTACTCACAATGCTTTGTTCATTTTCCTTTGGAGCGTCTTCCATTTCTGTGTGAAATATTTTCTCGTTAATCTCTTCTCTTAAAATTGGGTAACTTCTTTTCTGTTTTACTATTGGTTTTAATTTAACTGACGATATATTATGATTTCTTGTATCTATTTTTAACTTCTTCAATGCGTTTCCCTTTTCCTATGGTTTCGTCACTGTTTGTGGTGATAACATCTTTGAGATGTAATTCTTTCCTTTCTAGGTCATCTACGTAGGTACTATGATGTTTATCAATAATCACGGTAACGCCAGCGTTAATGTTTCCATCGGGACAAATTGACATGTTGTTAACACCTTGTGCGGCGTCATCGCTGAGTGAGAAAACTGTCTGATTTTGCGGTATTCTCTGGGTAATATTAATATGGACATAGCCAGTCTCCATTTTATTTTCAATTTCTGATAAATGATATTTGCGCACTTTCACTTGTGTATTTCTGTTAACCTTTCTTTTATTGCGTCTCGTATGTTGAGAACTCTGGTTCAATTTGGTAACTGTATTTAATTTTCTCAACATGTATTATCAAAAGCTACATTGTGATTACTATTTTTCGTCGTCGAAGAAAGCGGACATAAAGATTCCCTAGACTGTGTTTCAGACACGATATTTTTAGTAGGATATGGGTGTCCCGGGATTACCACGATATCCGAAATAGGCGAGTCAGAAAAACTGTAATCAAGGCGATTGTGACTATTTACAATTGGCAGTTCCGTGCGAATATCATCAATACTATTTACACCTGTTTTACAAGTAGAAACATTATGTCGAGCAACCGAATGTCTTGGAGAGAATCTGCTATCTATAGTGGTAAAACAATTTCTGGGCTTATAACTAACTTGATTGTTGTTTCTAGTTGCTCTTCGAAAACCTTGTCTATAATATTTAAATAATTTTGTTCTGCCAAAACGGACTCTTGGGGTACCAACAAGAGTCCTTAGGCGTTTCCCTGGTTGGAATTTGGTGGTTCCTCTATGGCTAACATAGAACGTCGATTGTAGAAGGGGTGAATACGGAATTCATTACTATATTCATCATTCCAGCCTCTGTAAGATCGGTCATATGAGCGATTGGCGGAATGGCGCGGATTCTGATACCGCCTTAAAACACTCCCTAAATATGTTAACCGTCGCTGTAACTGGTCTAGTTGACTGTTTGGTCCCTGCCAATTACTAGGTTGAAAAGGGCGCGATGTCCCAGGAGGCTGATCATCATAAGCAGCCATAGCATAAGTCGCGTTTATGTGCTGCTGCTGACGCTGTTGTTGTTTTTGGAGTGTTTTAATGTGATTGGACAATTCGTCCAGTTTCTTTTCAGCAGCTGAAGGACCTGGACCTGGCGCAGCGGTGGCTATCAACGCATTGTTCAGGTACTTGAAGGTTGCTCCAGGAATTTAGTAAACGTGATTTGCATTTTCGTTAACACAGATTGAGTATCTGAAGCAGCCTGGCGGCGATTGACGATGTCCTTCATACGCTTGAGACTCGGCCTCCTGAAACGTCTTTGGCCTACCTATGGTGACACATAGGCTTGAAGGTCGCCCTGTAATACCTCAATAAAATATCTCACTGTTTCTACGTCAGACAATTTTAATCGTTTGCATAGGCGCGTAATATCAGTAATGTAATCGTCGATGGGCTCGTTTGGAGCGTGTTTACGCGCACTTAATTGTTGACTTAAAATCCAATCCTGTGGGCCAGAGCCAAAACGTGCGCGAAACGCATCAAAAAGAGCAGATAAAGTGCTGGTAGTTTCCTCAGCTAATGTGACAAAGCAGGCGTGCGCAATGCCCCGCAAATAGAGTGAAAAAGCATTAGGTTGCAACTCCTCCGACCAATTATTTCATTTTGCTATGCCACGAAAATTCTCCAACCATACTGACGCGTCCGCTATAGGATTTCCATCAAAAATTTCTGGCTTCAAGCCGTGATCATGACTAGTTGCTTTTTGGTCAATCTTATTTTGTAGAGAATCTAATTGTGTGCGTGTCGTATGCGCTTCTTTTTCTAGATCGCCTTTTATTGTCGTCAGAAAAGAGGTAAAGAAGGCTTTAAATTCTTCTTTTTGGCAGCATTCATGATACCGGATACAGGACAAACACAAATATTACTTTCTCTGTGCGTTTCAATCAGCTGTGCCTGATGTATTTGAGAACGCGTAACGATCTTTTTAGAGGCTTTAGGCCTAGGTGGCATAAATTGCAACAACTACTATTCCTATCAATCCCAATTAAATGTCGGTGCAAACTTTTAACTAAAAGATAACAGAATTGGATCACCACAACGAACAGTAGCACAAGTACGTAAGTACTAACAAATATATTATTTAAAACTAACATAGGGTGCTAGAAAAGGTTACGAAAAAGGAATAATGAGTACGCAACATCAGTAGGCCTTACGCTCCATCTGGCGGGTTGATTTCCTGGCTTGTCCTGGCTTGACCTGGTTTGTGCTGGCTTGACTTGGCTTGACTCAGCTTGTCCTGTTTCTCTTAGTTCTGCAAGTAACTCCGTAAAAGAAAGACACGCACGCGTCGGCTTCTACTTCTTGGAACTTAACCCTCAATGTTCAGTTCTGTTTATTTTTTGTCTCAGTTCCCTTTAGACAGCGACTGTAAACGTTAATGTTGGCGTTTAATCCACCGTCTGCATATGATGATGATGTTAATTACAACATCCACGGTCGAGCAGTTGGTAACCGGAGTGGTCCGGTTAAAACATTACGGCCATAGCCACGTCTAGTCATCCACTGATCGGATTTTCGACACAAAATCCGGGCCGTCGGGCACCGAAACCGGAACTCCACCAGCTTGTTAAAGCGACCTTGGGGAAATTAGCCGATCACTTAAACACTCTTTGTTTGGTTAGCTCGCTTTTTATTTCCACCATTGATGACTTCATTACAATACTGACAACGTTCCCCTACTGCCACTCTTGACTGATTACAGCGATTACTACAACTCTGATGCGTAGGTTTGGCCCGCGCTCTTTTATCTGGATCACACCTGTGCTGTCAATCAGCTGTCTAATTCGTCTAATTCGAAAATTAACGCTGATTTCAGTACATGCGCAGTGTTCTACTAGCATGAATTCGCAGAATTCACTTAGTAAAAAATCTTTTCATTTCTGAATTTCCACTATCAAGCATAGGGTGTATGATCCAAATAAATCAGCACGTTCAATATAACAATTATCAAGAATAAGTTTACAAATTAAAATCAAGGAAAAGTACCAGGAACTCTAATAAAAGTTGTTGTTGAAAATTCTGAAAAATTGGACAGGAGACTAAAAATAAGTTAAGGATTCTAACGCGACTAATTCCAAAAAGAGCGCTTCCAAAATCTAGATTTCAATTTTTATTTTGTTTTCTCGATCGACACCCGCGAGTAAACAAACGAGTTGCTGAACAACGCAGCTGACCCGAAAACATGTAGTGTAGCAACGGTGCTCGCAGAAGTAGTAGTAGTAGTAGTAAGACTTTTTTTTACTAGGGTAGCATTTGACAGTAATAAAACTGATAACCTAATGGCCCTCAACATAAATGTACCAAAGTATTTTAACAGGTCTAACAAGAATCAGTTAACAAATTATTCAAGTGTATACTATATTCAAAATAGTAAGATTACATGGCACTATTTTCAGTGTAACAACAGTCAAGTAATTTACACATACGAAGAACTAGTTCCTAGGAAACGCAGCACCTGCGTATACAACAACAACGATAAGAAAGGCAACATTTGATCAGCTAGTCAAGGAGCAAGTCCATAATGTCAATGTATCCCAAACACCTAAAATATTCCAATATTATATTTCGAATGACCCAACACCTATTTCTTAAAACATTACCATTATCTTTTTACCCATTATTACAACGAATAAATATGGTTGGGAATTTATATCTTGCTTGCATTTTTATTGTTTTACAATTTTGACCAACTTTGGGTGGAATTCCAGGAACTTGGGCGATATTTCCCAGCCCTAGGGATTCTAAACTACTTCGAGAAGACTTTGGTTTTCAGTGAAATGGCCAGAAGGAAAATTTTTGAACGCTTACTTATGGGCAGTCTGGCCGACATATTAGCTCACTTAGTGACTATGACTGGAAAGTCGCCGAGAGCGGGCTACGCGCAGCGCTATTTTGACCAACTTTGGGTCAATTTAGAGGAACTTGGGTGATATTTCCCAGCACTAGGGACTTTAAACTAATTTTAGTAAGACCTTGGTTTCTAGAGAAATGGGCAGATAAGAATTTTTGACCACTTACTTAGTAGCAGTCTAGCAAAAATATTAACTCACCTAGCAACTATGACTAGAAAGTCGCCGAGATTGGGCTACCGGCAGCGCGATCTTGACCAACTTTGGGTGGATTTCCAACAACTTGGGCGATGTTTCCCAGCGCTAGGGACTCTAAACTAATTCGAGAAGACTTTGGATTCTAGTGAAATGACCAGAAAAATATTTTTGAACTTTTACTTATGGACAGTCTGGCCAAAATATTAACTTACTTAATGACTATGACTAGAAAGTCGCCGAGACCGGGCTACGCGCAGCGCGATTTATACCAAGTTTGGGTCGATATCCAGGAACTTGGGCGATATTTTCCAGTCCTAGGGACTCGAAACTAATTCCAGAAGACCTTGGTTTTCAGTGAAATGGCGAGAAAAGGTGTTTTGAACGCTTACTTATGAGCAGTCTGGCCGAAATATTAACACACTTAGTGACTATGACCAGAAAGTCGCCGAAATCGAGCTACGCGCAGCGCGATTTATACCAACTTTGGGTCGATTACCAGGGACTTGGGCGATATTTCCCAGCCCTAAGGAGTCTAAACTAATATGAGAAGACATTGGTTTTCAGGAAAGTTGCCAGACGAAAAATTTTTGGACGCTTACTTATCAGCAGTCTGGCCAAAATAATAACTCACTTAGTGACTATGACTAGACCGGGCTACGCGCAGCGTGATTTTGACCAGAAGAAAAATCGACCAGAGGAAATCGACTAAAAGTTGGTCAAAATCGCGTTGCGCGTAGCCCGGTCGCGGCGACTTTCTGGTCATAGTCACTAAGGGAGTTATTATTTCGGCCAGACTGCTCATAAGTAAGCGTTCAAAACTTTTTCTTCTGGCCATTTTATTGAAAACCAAAGTCTTCTCGAATTTGTTTAGAGTCTTTAGGGCTGGGAAATATCGCCCAAGTGTTTGGAAATCGACCCAAAGTTGGTTGATTGGTTGATTGTTGAGTTGTTGAGTTTTTTTCCATAAATAACCAGAAGAAATGTTTGAAATTCATTACAAAACTCTTTCAGAAACGCCATAACACTAACGAAAATCTTTAACAGTGATCGTGGGGGATCATTCTGGACAGTGCCCGGTCCAATACTTAGGGAATACTGTGCCAGCAATGAAGCAATTTGATTGGTTAATCTGAGTTCTTAACCCTCTGAACTAACTTAGTGATGAAATATAAACTAGTTATGTAACGTTTTCTCTTCGTATACAACGCCTTCCAAACTAAAATGTGGTGTTCCAATTTGATAAAATTCAGAGTAAATACTGAGAACCACTTCAAAAATGGCTACTTTTTCGGTGTAAAATAGAAACCTGTCTCGGAGAAAAGTTATTTTTACGTTGCAGGCTTGGAAGTTTCGTTGGAAATGAGTGCAAAATTGGCCTAAAGTGAAACGTAGAGCTTAGACGGAAATCTATGATTGCCATTTAATTCCAAAGACGATATTTGCAATATACTAAGAATCTTAAACTGGTGTTAAAACTCAGAGGAAAAGTTTCCCTGTTTGCAAGGAATGAAAAAATTCTTCCGAGCAATTTCCTATTCTTTATTTGAACTGAAATGTAATGTTTAAGTCACGCATAAGAAACCAAATGATTTTTTTGAATTTCTTGTCTCGAGAGGTACCTCCATAGAAAACGATTCAAAATTTCTGATCCCCCAAACAACACTAGAAAGGGTTCAGAATTTCTGATCTCCCAAAGAACATTAGAAAAGGTTCAGAATTTCTGATCCCCCAAAGAACACCAGAAAGGGTTCAGAATTTCTGATCCCCCAAAGAACGTTAGAAAAGGTTCAGAATTTCTGATCCCCCAAAGAACACCAGAAAGGGTTCAGAATTTCTGATCCCCCAAAGAACACTAGAAAGGGTTCAGAATTTCTGATCCCCCAAAGAACTCTAGAAAGGGTTCAGAATTTCTGATCCCCCAAAGAACACAGGAGAAGATTCAGAATTTCTGATCCCCTGCAAAGCCAGTGTTACATCCAATGTAGCCACATTAAATCATAACACTGAAGACAGGGTTTAGATCTTGCTGCCTGCCTGAACAATGTCTAATCAAAATATTTTTTCTTCATAACAATATTCAATGAGAAATTTTATACAAATATAGCATAATTCTTAACAGATTCCATACACTCAGATTATACTGAGAGAGTGATGAAGAACAATTTTCTTCACAGCAGTCTATTAATATAAGTAACTGTAAACATCACACATTGTATTACAATGATCTATGCACTTCAAAATTACAGTAGCTGTAAGTTTAAAAAAACAATTATTATATCAAACAGTACCTAAGAGGATAGGAAAGTTCAGAATTGATCAAAACAGTAAGATTACTCAAACTGCACAACTGTAGGCATAAATGCAGACTCCACTTTCTCTGTCAGAATTTGCCCACCTTATGTGAAAGAAAAATTTCTAACAATTTCTGTTTAACATGGAAACAAGGCACCTCACTGTTATAAAACAAAAAGAGCGTTCAGGAACACTACAGTACATTACAGGGATGACAATTAAAGACTGCAATATACATGAACATTTAAATTTGCAGTTGATACATTTAAGTGGGTCAATGTACTCTACATACATGTATACAGTGTCCTCCAAAAACCTGTTGTCATATAGCAGAGGCCATGGACTTTAGCTTTGCCCAACACGTTTTTACATCCTCAATCTAACTTTTTGAGTGGGCTACCAGTTCATTCACACTTCAGTTACGCAACCAGTTTAACCATGCTCAAAGGAGAAGAGTGTGGGTAAAATTGTTTTTATAAAGACCTGACAGATATGGATGCAAGTATTGTAGCTAATGCTACAAGCAATTCTATTCTTTCTTTTTTAATTTGGCATACTCATCTTGGAGATGTTTCCTGGTAGCTGGCAATAGTTTGCTGTCCTCAGTTAAAGAAGCCCTCCCAAAAACAATCATATCTTATTACTAGTTTATAACTAACTTCATGCTACTTGCAACTATCTCATTCCTGGTTGAGGGATGTAAATCTCTATTCTTTTTTCTATCCAAGAGGTTTTGTAGATAGAGGATAGCTATCTTTGACATGGCTTAAAGCTAACTAATATCTATCTATCAGATAGTTAGGAAATAGATTGACTAGCTAAAAACTAGCTTCCTGTGTAGATAGTCAACAGATACTTAGATGGCCTATCTATCCACTAACTTGTCTATCCAAAAACCACCACTAATGTAGTAAGCCAAAACCTAGGCTTTCTGAAGACTATTCCTTACATTGAACAATAAAACACTATCCTATCTAGTAAAAAGATAGCCTATCTGAAAACTACCCATCACTCATATCGTACTGTGATAACCTACCCAAAACCCAGAGATAGTAAAAAGACAGCAGCCAATCTAAAAAATTATCCATCACTCATGTACATGCAGCACTTTAATATTTACCTAACCAAAAGCTTTCTTAGTCACAGGTGGTGAAACTATAGCTAACTATTGAAAACTCTTCATTACTCATTTTATATGGATCTTTGATAACTGCTCTTCAAATCCTAAACCTAAGTGAAATCTCTGTATTTACATAGGAAAATGTATAAATAACTAATAGTTTTATTTAAACCTGCTACAGTTGTACATTAAAATTTAATACCAAAAACCAGGCACATCCAGATGCAAAAGGAGGACAAAATCTGGCTGGAAATGAGTTTCCATTATGTTGCGATTTATCACAAAACTTACTTAAATTTAACATATATCTTTCTAAAATCCTGTTTGAAACACTTCTCAGCTACTTAAATTGGAGTCTAGTAAATGTTTACATTCTTCAGTAAATTTTCATGAAATGTAAACAGATTTCATGACCGGAAAAGCACAAAATATTCTTGACATGAATTTCAAATTTCAATTACAGTAATTTCTTCATGAAAGTATTTTTTTCAATTAATTTTATCCATGAATCATGGGTTTTTCAAATTATGGCAAGACTTATGAACAAAGGTCTGGAAGTGGTTAAAAGTAATTTTCCGTAACCTAGCTGTGAATTATATCTGCTGTTCTAAATAACCTCTATTTGCATAAAGAAATGCCAAATTATAAAGGAACTTTGGAACACTGCCCAATTAAAGAGAACTTCAACCACCCTAATGAAAATAACATCAGTCTTTTGCAACTCAAGTAATAAGTGGCAAACAAATGGTCTTGATAATGTAATATGCACATCTAACATAACCTCAAGAGCACCACCATCAACCTGAAAATCAAAAAGGTGAAGGATGTTGCTTTTTGATATCTTGTGTTTTAGGTGTTGTATACTACATATGTATGCCCAGTTGATCCTAGACAAGATATACACCAGATATATAAGAAGTATATGTAAACTACATGAGAGAGCTCACATTTATTGCACTTATTGTACTTTTACAATGAATGATTTTCCCAACACGAAATTGTTAGTATATTGTTGCGTTGAATACAGTTGCTTTCATAACTCCTTTAGGAAATGAACATTTGTATTCACGAAATCAACAAGACTTAACAGTGTGTTAAAGCATCTGCATCTTCTGTAATCTTCCACGATCAATTTAACCGGCCAGAACGTTTCCAGTATTTTAAGAACCGTCACAAATTATGCAAGAAAATCAGTTTACCTTGGAAAGCTGCAGGAACCATAACCTTTCTGTAAACCTGACGAGTGTAAGAGAAACCGCCAGCTGCTGGCAAATAGTTTGATTGCCACACTGTTTTGCCGACGAAACTTCATACTTTTCCACCTTTACTGGGATTTGACTAAACTGGAATAACAACGGACATCTGTAAACAATTTGTAACTGCTTTCCAACGTAGAGCAAGGCTATATAATAACAGAGAGCTTTGTTATCGAATCCTAACAACATTGACCACGACTTTGCCCGCCATTTTGGTGTTTCCGTCCGATCCCATAATCCTTCGGTCAATCTGATAAATGAATACTTTTGACCAGCAGATTCCCTTTCCAAAGGAGTCGGTTATTTGCGCGCAATTTCGAATCCAACATTGTCAATAGCAGCAAGAAGCATGGAATGATTTGTCCAAGTTCAAATGAGTATCTTGGTTGCTTCGGTGAAAGAAAGGCAAGTCGCAGAAAAGTAAGTATATCATAATTGTTGCTCAACATTACAGTTAGCTGCTCAATCTTTGAATCGAAAGCAATGTTGTGGCTGAAGAAATTTCGTTGTTATATTTATTTCGCGATCACTGAAACACAAGAAAAACGTTTGTTCTCCTGATTTTATTAGCACCCGTAACGGAGAAATTATTCACACGCATTTCCTATGTATGAAATGCTTGCATAATAGCTTGTTAGTGTGCTTTTTGAAGAGGTAACTTAAAGTTTACACTGAATTGATTTGAAGCTACAGATCACGCTCGATACACTTCACTACCGCATTGCCTACATACTGCTCACTATTCTTTACAAAAGAATACACTCCCGATCAATTGATTAATGAAAAACAATGTTAATTCTATCGCTATTTATAAGAATATTTAGCTTCAATTGCTTCATTGCAGAGCAGAGGGAAAAAAAAAGGCAAGAATAGCGGCCCTCAATCCGAAACGAACACATTAAAGCAGAAAACGGAGGTGGCGCAGACGGCAGCTGAGTCCTGATTAAAATTCTTGTTATCTTTGATGTGGACTTTAAACAACAGCTCGTAATTCTGGAGCCTAAATTCATATCTTTTTGAATTGAAAATAAAACCTTTCACTGTCCGAAATGAAACTGCAATTTTTGTCTCGATCCTTTGGCGTGGTTTCAAATCGTTATTAAGAGCAGCTTCGCCTAAATATCAACTAGACTTGGAAATAGCGAAAAAATCGAATTTCTTCAAACTCGCCCAGAATGAAGCCCTACGGGCACTAGTTACAAAAATATCGTTTTAAGTTCGATAAATCAAAAATTATTTTTTTCCGCAATTTTTTCGTTTCGATGCCCCAAATCGGCCAAAATCCATCGAAAATGAGCGGCATATTCAGAGGCTCGTAAACTCAAAAGCAAAAATCTTCATTACAAACTGATTGCACGTCGTATTTGTACTTCCTTTCTTGTCTATTTAGAGCTAAATAGATCATGATTTGATTAGAACTTAAATATTTGACGAATTTTTTAAGTTAACGACCCAAGACAGCTTTACAAGAGGTCTACATTTAGCCTATTTTCAAATGCTAAAAAGGCGTTCTGGTACACGGCTTTTCCTGAAATGACTAGTTTGGTCTGAAAGAGCATTGTTTCTTCTTCAAATTACTGAAATAAAATTTTTGGGTAAATAAAATCGTGAGCGCTGAGATAGCGAACCAAATGCAGCACTTCGTCCTGAAAACGTGACCTTTGACCCAAGCGTAACGAAACCAATTACTGCAAGAAAACCCGAAAGAAAAGCAAACGTTCCGTTATTTTGAAACAATTTCTAGTGATATCTCTCCGAAACCATGATTGCAAGAAACTATTTCCAGATATGAAATCTTGCAGGGTCAAAGACGGAGCTAAAGGGCGCATTTTGACACAATAACTTTGTTTGCCGAGAATTGAATTGCAGTCAATTCCAGTGAAATTTGCAAACTTGACGTATGTTAGCCGATACTTACCTGAATATTTATATTAATAGAAGAGTCGTCTTCTTGGATTAACCTTCAAAAGAGGCTGGACCCAGATTTGGAAACCTCTAAAAGAAGAAATGTTTAATATTCCGTGACCTACCCGATGCTATAGATTCCATGCACATGCCAACCGCATGTTTGTCGTAAAACCAACTGAACTCCACTGACAGTTTCCATGGGCAACCCCAAAATAAACAATCCCCAAAAATGTAAAGTGAAATTGGCTGTCTTCATGAACAGTTAGAAGCTAGAGTCAAGTTCCATTACCTTTTAAAAAAGCTTGATTCTACTTTGTTCACTCAGTCGTTACTGTCACGTTCGAATACTGCGTAGTATCGGTCACGCCAAAACACTGCAGACCGTGCAGACTGAGTAAGTTTCCCATACAAAGTCTTGTACGCGTTTGTCTATTGAATCAAAAGTCAAATACTGCGCTTGTGCAGCCTGTGGATAAATGACAAACTTTCAGATATATTTAACACTATTTTGTAACTAGACCCAAAAGAAGGAGTCACAATGAAAAGCCCAAACAAGTGTCTGCAGTCTGCACGGTCTCCACTGTTTTGGCGTGACCGATTCGCGGCTTTCGAACGTGAGAGTAGTGAACAAAGTCGACGCAAACAAATAAAATCAAGCACTTTTTAAAGGCATTAGAACTTGACTCTAGCTTCTAACTGTTCATGAAGACAGCCAATTTCACTTTACATTTTTGGGGATTGTTTATTTTGGGGTTGCCCATGGAAACTGTCAGTGGAGTTCAGTTGGTTTTACGACAAACATGCGGTTGGCATGTGCATGGAATCTATAGCATCGGGTAGGTCACGGAATATTAAACATTTCTTCTTTTAGAGGTTTCCAAATCTGGGTCCAGCCTCTTTTGAAGGTTAATCCAAGAAGACGACTCTTCTATTAATATAAATATTCAGGTAAGTATCGGCTAACATACGTCAAGTTTGCAAATTTCACTGGAATTGACTGCAATTCAATTCTCGGCAAACAAAGTTATTGTGTCAAAATGCGCCCTTTAGCTCCGTCTTTGACCCTGCAAGATTTCATATCTGGAAATAGTTTCTTGCAATCATGGTTTCGGAGAGATATCACTAGAAATTGTTTCAAAATAACGGAACGTTTGCTTTTCTTTCGGGTTTTCTTGCAGTAATTGGTTTCGTTACGCTTGGGTCAAAGGTCACGTTTTCAGGACGAAGTGCTGCATTTGGTTCGCTATCTCAGCGCTCACGATTTTATTTACCCAAAAATTTTATTTCAGTAATTTGAAGAAGAAACAATGCTCTTTCAGACCAAACTAGTCATTTCAGGAAAAGCCGTGTACCAGAACGCCTTTTTAGCATTTGAAAATAGGCTAAATGTAGACCTCTTGTAAAGCTGTCTTGGGTCGTTAACTTAAAAAATTCGTCAAATATTTAAGTTCTAATCAAATCATGATCTATTTAGCTCTAAATAGACAAGAAAGGAAGTACAAATACGACGTGCAATCAGTTTGTAATGAAGATTTTTGCTTTTGAGTTTACGAGCCTCTGAATATGCCGCTCATTTTCGATGGATTTTGGCCGATTTGGGGCATCGAAACGAAAAAATTGCGGAAAAAAATAATTTTTGATTTATCGAACTTAAAACGATATTTTTGTAACTAGTGCCCGTAGGGCTTCATTCTGGGCGAGTTTGAAGAAATTCGATTTTTTCGCTATTTCCAAGTCTAGTTGATATTTAGGCGAAGCTGCTCTTAATAATGACCTAGCTGTGAATATTTCATTTGTGTACTTTTCTGATGCCCTTTACTCTGTGATCCTTTTGTCTGTAATGTGTTTAAAGTTACTATCCAATCGTTACTTTTTAGCTATCAGACATCTAGTTAATTTCTTGTGAATTATAAATAGACGGCCATTTCTGTCCTGTCACCTGACAAGGGGGATCAGAAATTCTGAATCCTTTTAAGAATTATGGGTAGATGACCGTTTTGTTCTGATAAGTTATGCACTGGGGGATCAGAATTTTTGAATCCCTTTAAGTCATGTGGGATCAGAAATGCTCTTTCTATCATGTTAGCAGATTTGGTGGGGGAGGGGGATCAGAAATTCGCAATACTTTTAGAACCATGAACAGATAGCCGTTTTTGTCCCGTGAGATGATGGGGATCAGACATTCTGGATGCATTTAGAATTATAAATAGATGACTGTTTTGCTCTGACGGGTTGTGGACTGGGGATCAGTTTTTTGAAACTATTAAAGTCTTGGGGGATCAGAAATTCTGAATCCTTTTAGAATCATAGATGGATGACCGTTTTATTCTGATAAGTTGTGGGCCGGGAGATCAGAAAATCTGAATCTCTCAAAAAAGGAAAGCGCGATGGGTGCACGATCTTTTTACATTAAATTGTACATTTTGGTGAAATTGGATGTATTGTCCCTGGCGGACTCAACTGAACACTTCTTTTTCTCCTTCCAATAAGCCAAAACCTTTCGGAAACACAAACTTTTTCGGCATCAAATACCAGTACCCTTCGGAATTTTTCCAAACTGGAATGCCACATTTTAGTTTGGAAGGCGTTATACATTGGAATATCCCACTTGTATTCACTTGGTATATACAAAGAAAATACAAGTGACACAAGAGAAAGCGCTGCATAAGCGTTGCGTGCGAAAGGATACCCCCTATTCCCTCCCCGTTTACACCTGCTATGCAGGATGTATACATGGCTTATCATTATAAAAATAACAAAAATATCATTACAGCCGTAAAATAATGTTTTCAGTGACACGGCTGCAAAGGTAACAGAAAAGAAATACCACAATGTACAGCAAACACAAATTAATTTTTATTCCTAAAACATTCCAAAGCAAACAGAGGATGGTAATATTATCTAAAAAAAGGCTGGAAACACATCCATATCTACAAAGAGGAAAACAAAAGGAGCAATGTCAATAACAGGCCAAAATACTCAATACTTCTCATGAACACTACTATTAAGCTGCATTTAGCCAAGTCTTGCCATCACCTCGAGTATTCGTTTTTTTTTTCAATAAAAGGTCATTTACAATGCGAAACAGCATCTCGGTAATCGATCAACAGATTATTACAAACAATTCCTGCTCTAGCCAGTGCCAGAACCTAAGGATTAATTCACCATGCATATGGAATGTCATTCATTTTTATCTTGTTCAGTGTCAAGTAAACTGCAATATTAATTCTCAATACTGATGTTCATTCAGCTCCATCTTGCTCATTTCAGAACTAAGATAGTAATTCTCCACATTAATTGTCATTCAGTTTTATCTTGCCTAGTGTCAGAACTTAAATAGTAAATCTCCATACTGAATGTCGTTCAGTTTTATCTTGTCCGTTGGCAGAACTGATATTGCAATTCTCCATACTGATTACTGTTCAGTTTTATCTTGTCCAGTGTCAGAACTGATATTGTTGTAATTCTCCATACTGATTGTCGTTCAGTTCTATGTTGTCCAGAGTCAAAATTAATATTGCAATATTCCATACTGATTGTCCTTCCGTTTTATCTTGGTCAGTGTCAAAAATGATATTGTTGTAATTCTCCCTTCTCATTCTCATTCATTTCTATCTTGTCCACTGTCAGAATTGTTATTGCAATTCTCCATACTGATTGTCGTTGAGTTTTAACTTGTCCAGTGTCAAAACTGATATCATTGCAATTCTGCATACTGATTGTCGTTCAGTTTTATCTTGTCCATTTTCAGAACTGTTATTGTTGTAATTCTCCATACCGATTGTCATTCATTTCTATCTTGTCCAGTGTCAGAACTGATATTGTTGTAATTTTCCATGTTGATTGTCGTTCAGTTTTATCTTGCCCATTTTCAGAACTAATGTGGTTGTAACTCTCCACCCTGACTGCTGTTCAGTTTTATCTTGTTTAGTGTCAGAACTGATATTGTTATAATTCTACACACTGACTGCCCTTCAGTTTGATCTTTTTCAGTGCCACAACTGATATTGTTGTAATTCTCATTACGAATTGTCATTCAGTTTTATTTTTTGCAGTGTCAGATCTGAAAATGTTGTAATTTACCATGCTGATTATCACTTTTTATCTTGTCTACTGTCAGAACTGATAATGATGTAATTCTCCACACTGACTGCCGTTCAGTTTTATCTTGTTCAGTGTCAGAACTGGTATTGTTTAATTCTCCAAACTGACTGTCATTCAGTTTTATCTTTTGCAGTGTCAGAACTGATGTGGTTGTAATGATCTATACTGACCACTGCTCAGTTTTATCGTGTCCGTTGTCAGAACTGATATTGTTGTAATTCTCCACACTGACTGCCATTCAGTCTTATCTTGTCCATTGTCAGAACTATTGATGTAATTCTCCATTTTACCTGTCGTTCAGTTTTATCTTGTCCAGAGTCAAAATTGATATTGTTGTAATTCTCCCTACGGTTGTCGTTCAGTTTTATCTTGTCCTGTGTCAGAACTGATATTGTTGTAATTCTCCATACTGATACTGGTTAAGTTTTATTTTGTCCAGTGTCAGAACTGATATTGTTGTAATTCTCCTTACAGATTATCTTGTCCAGTGTCCAAACTGATACGGTTTTAATTCTCCACACTGACTCTCATTTAGTTTTATCTTGTGCAGTGTCAAAACTGATGTTGTTGTAATTCTCCATAATGACTACCGTTCAGTTTTATCTTTTCCGTTAATAGAACTATTGTTGTAATTGTCCATACTGACTGCTGTTCAGTTTTATCTTGTCCGTTGTCAGAACTATTGTTGTAATTCTCCATACTGACTGCCATGTAATTTTATCTTGTCCTTTTCAGAACTATTTTTGTAATTCTCCATACTGACTGCCATTCAAATTTCTCTTGTCCATTGTCAGAACTATTGTTGTAATTCTCCATACTGATTGTAGTTCAGTTTCATCTTGTCCAGTGTCAAAATTGATATTGCAATTCTCCTTACAGTTTGTCGTTCAGTTTTATCTTGTCCAGTATCAGAACTGATATTGTTGTAATTTACCACACTGAATGTCACTCATTTTTATCTTGTCCGGTGTCAGAACTGATATTGTTCTAATTCTTCACATTGACTGCCATTCAGTTTTATCTTCTTTAGTGTCAGTACTGACATTGTTGTAATTCTCCACACTAACTGCCGTTAAGTTTTGCCTTTTGCAGTGTCAGAACTAATATTGTTGTAATTGTCCATACTGAATGCCATTCAGTTTTATTTTCTCCGTTTTCAGAACTATTGTTGCAATTCTCCATACTGATTGTCGTTCAGTATTATCTTGTCCAGTGTCACAATTGATATTGCAATTCTCCATACTGATTGCTGTTCAGCTTTATCTTGTCCAGTGTCAGAACTGATATTGTTGTAATTCTCCACACTGACTGCCGTTCAGTTTTATCTTGCTTAGTGTCAGAATTGATATTGTTGTAATTCTTCATACTGATTGTCATTCAGTTTTATCTTGTCCAGTGTCAGAACTGATTTTGCTGTAATTCTCCATACTGACTGCCGTTCAGTTTTATTTTCTTTGTTGTCAGAACTATTTTTTTAAATTCTCCATACTGATTGTCGTTTAGTTTTATCTTGTAAAGTGTCAGAATTGATATTGCAATTCTCCATAGAGATTGTCGTTCAGTTTTATCTTGTCCAGTATCAGAACTGATATTCTTGTAATTCACCAAACTGATTGTCATTCATTTTTATCTTGTCCAGTATCAGAAATGATGTTGTTGTAATTCTCTACACTAACTCCTGTTCGGTTTCATCTTGTCCTCTGTCAGAACTAATATTGTTCTAATTCTCCACGCTGACTGCAGTTGAGTTTTATCTTGTCGGTCACCAGAACGATTGTTTTAATTCTCCATAGTAATTGTCATTTAGTTTTATCTTGTCCAGTGTCAGAGCTGGTATTGTAGTAATTTTCCATACTGATTGTCATTCAGTTTTATCTTGTCCAGTGTCAAAACTGATATTGTTGTAATTCTCCATCCTGACTGTCGTTCAGTTTTACCCTGCCCATTGCCAACACTGATATTGTTCTAATTCTCCATACCGATTGTCAGTCATTTTTATCTTGTCCAGTGTCAGAACTGGTATTGCTATTCTCCATAGTGACTGTCCTCCTTTTTTATCTTGTCCAGTGTCAGAACTGATATTGTTGTAATTCTCCATGTTGATTATCGTTCACTTTTATGTTGTCCGGTGTCAGAACTGATATTGCTGTAATTCTCCCTACTGATTATGATTCATTTTCATTTTGTCCCGTGTCAGAACTAATATTGTTGTAATCCTCCACACTGACTGCTGTTCATTTTTATCTTGTTCAGTGTCAGAACTGATATTGTTGTAATTCTCCACACTGACTGCCCTTCAGATTTCTCTTGTCCATTGTCAGAATGATTGTTGTAATTCTCCATACTGCTTGTATTTCAGTTTTATCTTGTCAAGTGTCAGAATTAATATTGCAGTTCTCGATATAGGTTGCCGTTCAGTTTTATCTTGTCCAGTATCAGAACTGATATTGATGTAATTCACCATACTGATTGTCATTTAATCTTATCTTGTCCAGTGTCAGAACTGATATTGTTGTACTTCGCCACACTGACTGCCATTTAATTTTTTCTTGTCCAGTGTCAAAAACTCATATTGATGTAATTCTCCACACTGACTGCCATTTCTCTTTATCTTGTTCAGTGTCAAAACTGATATTGTTTAATTCTCCATACTGATTGTCATTCAGTTTTTTCTTTTGCAGAGTCAGATGTGATATTGTTGTAATTCACCATGCTGATTGTCATTTATTTTTATCTTGTCCAATGGCAAAACTGATATTGATGTAATTCTCCACACTGACTGCCGTTTACTTTTATCTTCTTTAGTGTCAGAACTGATATTGTTCAATTCTCCATATTGATTGTCATTCAGTTTTATCTTTTGCAGTGTCAGAACTGATATTGTTGTAATTCTCTATACTGACTGCCATTTAGTTTTATCTTGTCCATTGTCAGAACTATTCATGTAATTCTTCATACTGCATGTCGTTCAGTTTTAACTTGTCCAGAGTTAGAATTGCTATTGTTGTACATGTAATTCTCCCTACTGGTTGTCGTTCATTTTTATCTTGTCCAGTGTCAGAACTGATATTGTTGTAATTCTCCACACTGTCTCCCGTTCAGTTTTCTTTTAATCAGTGTCAGAACTGATATTGCTGTAATTCTCCATACTGATAGTTGTTCAGTTTTATGCTGTCCAAGTTGGAACTGATAGTGCTGTAATTAACTTTCTTATATCTCTTAGTTAGTACACGTGCTGTGATTGGTCAATTTATCAGGCCGTACTCTCCTGTAGGCACACTAAAATTTAAAGCTGGTTTTGTTGAAAAACTGTTTTGTGATTTATCGCCAAGTGTTCCTAACTTTTATAGCAAGTAAACATTTAAGACTTTTTACTCTAAATTGTGTATTAAAGCATGCTAACAACTTAAAAACAATTTCAAATTGACTCGTTTTGATTTTGAGGTGCATCAGAAATTTGAAGGCATTCCGCTTAAATAGAAATCGTTCCTGAGCCCGTCATACACACAATAGAGATATAATAAATATCTTACTAACCTCGTTTTCTCGGACTGTACCGTAAGTTACGGATCCTCGTTTTTTCCCCTTCGATTTATGGCCTGCGTGCTTTGCCCTTGAGCCATAAATTAAAGGGGAAAAAAACTCGGTCCGTAACTTATGGTACGGCCCTCAAACTCGGTTAGTAAGAGGTATATACCGATTGTCATTCATTTTGTATTTTGTCCAGTGTCAGAACTGACATTGTTCTAATTTTTCACACTGATTGCCGCTCAGTTTTATCTTGTTCAGTGTCAGAACTGATATTGTTATAATTCTCCATACTGATTTTTATCCAGTTTTATCTTTTGCAGTGTCAGAGCTGATATTGTTGAAATTCACCATACTGATTGTCCTTCATTTTTATCTTGTCCAGTGTCAGAACTGATATAGTTGTAATTCTCCACATTGACTCCAGTTCAGTTTTATCTTGTGCCGAGTCAGAAGTGATAATGTTGTAATTCTCCGTACTGACTGCCGTTCAGTTTTATCTTGTCCGTTGTCAGAACTTTTGTTGTAATTTTCCATACTGATTGTTGTTCAGTTCTATCTTCTCCAGTGTCAGAATTAATATTCCAATTCTCCATACTCATTATCCTTCATTTTTGTCTTGTCCATTGTCAGAACTAATATTGTTGTAATTCTCCGTATTGACTACCGTTCAATTTTACCTTGCTCGTTGTCAGAAATCATATTGTTCTAATTCTCCACAATGACTGCTGTTGAGTTTTCTCTTGTCTGTTATCAGAACTATTGTTGTATTTTTCCATACTGATTGTCGTAAAGTTTTATCTTGTCCAGTGTCAGAACTGATATTGTTGTAATTCTCCATACTGATTGTCGTTCTGTTCTGTCTTGTCCAGTGTCAGAATTAATATTGCAATTTTCCATACTCATCCTTCATTTTTATCTTGTTTATTGTCAGAACTGATAATGTTGTAATTCTTCATACTGATTGTCATTCAGGTCTATGTTGTCGAGAGTCAGAATTAATATTGCAATTCTTTATACTGATTGCCCTTTGTTTTTATCTTGTCCAGTGTCAGAACTGATATTGTTGTAATTCTCCCTACTGATTCTCATTCATTTTTATCTTGTCCAGTGTCAGAGTTGATATTGCAATTTTCCATACTGATTGTCCTTTAGTTTTGTCTTGTCCAGAGTGAGAACTGATATTGTTGTGATTCTCCATACTGATTGTGTTGTTCAGTTTTATCTTGTCCATTGTCAGAACTCATATTGTTGTAATTCTCCATACCGATAGTCATTCATTTTTTATCCAGTGTCAGAACTGATACTGTCCGGTGTGAGTACTGATGTTGTTGTAATTCTCCATGTTGATTGTCATTCAGTTTTCTGTTGTCCAGTGTCAGAAATGATAATGTTGTACTTCTCCACACTGACTGCCATTCAGTTTTATCTTGTCTGTGTTCAGAAGAATTGTTGTAATTCTTCATACTGATTGTCCTCCAGTTTTATCTTGTCAAGTGTGAGAATAAATATTGCAATTCTCCATACAGGTTGTCGTTCAGTTTTATCTTGTCCAGTATCA